>NC_140235.1:5598164-5665664 GCF_949987555.1 Borostomias antarcticus
CTCCCTCTCTCTCTCTCTCTATTTCTCCCCTTTCCCTTCTGTTTATTTGTCCCTCTCCTCCTGCCCCTCTCTCTCCCCCCCTGGTGGCCGTAGTGAGGAAGTGCCTGCAGGCGGTGCGGTTCATCCTCCCTAAGGAGACGGCTATGAAGGTTCTGGTGAAGTGGTACAACATGTACAACGCCCCCGGGGGCCCCAGCGCCCACCAGGAGTGGAACCTCTTCGTCACCTGCTTCATGACCCTCATGGGTTACAACACGGAGCGCCTGGGGTGGACGCGCAACGTGAGTCCGTCCCTCACCAGGGGCCACACGCATTGTCTTCCTGTGGGCGGGGGGGGGGGGGGGGGGGGGCGTCCCTCACCGGGGGCCACACGCATGGTCTTCCTGTGGGCGGGGGGGGGGCCGTCCCTCACCGGGGGCCACACGCATGGTCTTCCTGTGGGCGGGGGGGGGGGGGGGGGGGGGGGGGCGTCCCTCAGCGGGGGCCACACGCATGGTCTTCCTGTGGGCGGGGGGGGGGCCGTCCCTCACCGGGGGCCACACGCATGGTCTTCCTGTGGGCGGGGGGGGGGCCGTCCCTCACAGGGGGCCACACGCATGGTCTTCCTGTGGGCGGGGGGGGGGGGCCATCCCTCACCAGGGGCCACACGCATGGTCTTCCTGTGGGCGGGGGGGGGCGTCCCTCACCGGGGGCCACACGCATGGTCTTCCTGTGGGCGGGGGCCTTCGGAAAGAATCAAATCGACGTGACTGCTTTGAGTGCCAGCGTTTTAGCTAATACGCAGAGCGTGCTCCTGGTAACACACAACCTTATTACTGTAGTCCGGAAGACATATCCAGACATATTCATGCCCTTCACACACCTGCGTGCGTGTTCCTGCCCCCTCAGCTCCATGTGGAAGTTCCCCTCTCTCCCGTGATTGCTGCCAAGAAAGCTCGTCCAGCGGACACGGGCTCCGATGAGGTAGGCAGGGCCAGGATGGGGGCGGGGCTTGTCTGTGTGAGTGGCGCTGTGTGTGTTTGGAGTGGGAGGACGGCGTCTCCATGTCCCTCTTAAGAAGAATGTCTCTCCAAGAGGGGGAGAGAAAATGGCCTCCGTCAGCCTCCATGTTATTCTCTATGAATCAAAAATAAGCAGGGTACCGTTATTTAAAAGCAGATGTGAAGTTCTTCTGACTTTCAGATTTTGTAAATTATTTACCTAATTTATGTTTTACCTGTTTTGTTTTCAAAGCCTCTGTATTATGTACACTAAACGATGTAGCCCAACATTAAGACCTTGTCCTATATTTCAGTATTCTACACCATGTAAGAAGTGCTCTAAGGTATTTGTGAAGATTATTCAGACTTAATAACCTGTAAACAACAGATGGTGTGACAATGACAGTATGTTTTGTAAATAATCTTAAATCTCTCGCTGTAATCTGTTCGCCCATGAGCAACGGGCATGGTAATCCATGATAATCCACGCGGAATGGAACAGAATATCATCCTGGCCAACGGGCTGCGATGGCAGCGCTGGGAGGTGACCAGGCCCATGGCCAGGGTCAACTGTAAGGTCGCGGGGTCAGAGTTGGGCTGGAGGGTTATGTAACTATAATGTTGGTGTTGAGCTGAGCCTCTAGGTGTCTAGAAGAAGCTGGTTACAGTATGTAGAGCTGCATGTATCCTAGCTACACCTGAGGTAAAGGATGACGCAGACCTTGGAAAACTGTATTGGCCCTTCTCTCAACCTCCTTAGTCTTGTCAATGGACATCTTAGTTTGTATGAGTACTGTACATTTTGTGTTAATGTGTTTGGTGGGGGCATGTATGTAGTAATGCACTGCACCCTATATTTATGTGCACACAGACTAGGGCATTGGAGTGGTGTGCCTGTTTGTGAATGTTTGTGTAAAATACATGCATCTCTTTGTGTCTTCTAGGACTGGGAATACATGCGGTGCTCCCACTACCATCGACAGGTGGTGTGCAGGGGCGCTGGGCTGGAGTCTATAACAAGCGAACCCTCCGCCGGCGACTCCCCCTTCCAGACCCAGTCTCCTCCCTCCAGCCCCGCCCTGCGGCTGGACAGCTCCGCCCCCCTGTTCGCCCACATCCCGGCCCTGTTCTACACGCTGCACCTCCTCTACCAGGAACTGCAGCTCGACGAGCTTCAGAGAGGCGGGGCCAGGGCGCTGGTCACCCTCCTGCAACAGCTGGCCAGGTTGAGGAAGTGGGAGGGGAGTGTGCGTGCGTGTGTGTGTGTTGGGTTTGTCTGACTGTTCATTTGTAAGAGGGCGTTTTGTTTGGTTTAGGATCTTTTGTGGCCATAAATGGGGCTACTCTTCAAAGTATGTGTGTGTCCGTGTGTGTGAGTAGGCGGTGGACGTTGGCGGGGGGGGGGTGTAAGAGTTTGGGGAGAGTAGTACTTAGTGAGCAGTATGGAATCTGTATCAGGATGCTACTACGTATCCTCAGTCAAACATAGACCCACAGCCGTCACACACATCGGTGTTGACTACTCGGTTCCCCCTTTACTGTAATGCCAGATGAAGGAATCTATTCAATAGAAGCAGGTGCGTCCTCGTTATTATGCTTTGAAACAAATAGCATCGAAAGCGCTCCATGTGGAGTGTCCTCGTCAGCCGTCAAGAGTTGAAGTGGGAGAGTCGAGCACTCAGGTGGGAGTATTTGCCTAGAGCCTTTGTGTTGGTACGTGGGGGATAGGCAACACACACACACACTTTCACACACACACACACACCTTATTTATTTGCAGGTTTTGGATGATCTACACTGATGAATCTATCTGAGCCAGTGTGCTGCAGTGTTCAGGGCTGGATCATGGCTGTGTGGGATTAGATCTATTGATTTAACGACCGGATAGATAAACAGCCTTTCTCATGACCTGCTAATTGTGCGAGTGTGTTGCTAATTGTGTGTGTGTGTGTGTGTGTTCTGTCCCAGAGATCTGCAGCTGGAGGAATACATTGACCTGTACTGGAGAGATTACCCCTCCCTCATCACAACCTTCACCGAGGCCTGCCTCATCGATCAGGGTAGGAAGACACCATCACACCGGAGAGACAGGGGGTTATCTATCCACACAAGAGGGTTAACTATCCACACAAGAGGGTTAACTATCCACACAATAGGGTTAACTATCCACACAAGAGGGTTAACTATCCACACAAGAGGGTTAACTATCCACACAAGAGGGTTAACTATCCACACAAGAGGGTTATCTATCCACACAAGAGGGTTAACTATCCACACAAGAGGGTTAACTATCCACACAATAGGGTTAACTATCCACACAAGAGGGTTAACTATCCACACAAGAGGGTTAACTATCCACACAAGAGGGTTATCTATCCACACAAGAGGGTTAACTATCCATACAGGAGGGTTAACTATCCACACAAGAGGGTTAACTATCCACACAGGAGGGTTAACTGTTGTTGGTCATTTCTGATAGTACAAAACTTCACAGGAGACCCAAGTCGTTCAGCCTATTCGGATATTTATTACTGTAACACACTCAATACAGCTTCACAATGTTCTCATGTACAGCCCCCCAGCCCAACTGGGCGCATCACCTTTATATCCAAATCTCAAACACAGTGTGTGCGTACTGTGAAATGGGACGTTGCTGGCTAGGACACTCTGACCTGTTCTGTTGTTCTTCTGCTGTTCTCTCCAGTTCTCCTGAGCTGAGCCAACTTAACCTTACGGCCAAACAGCCCTCTAAACACTACTAGTTTAACACTATCCACACGGGGGGTTAACTATCCACACAGGAAGGGTTAACTGCTTAGGGATGTAACGATAACCGGTATAACGATAAACCGTGATAAATTTCGATTACATTTATCGGGATAAAATTATCATTAAAACCGTGTTTGATTTCCGCGTTTTGAAAAACTCACTGTAAATACTGTCCAGCATCAACCAAAGTTAGCAGCGGTCTCCAAGACGCACTATTTTAACGTTTATGCAAAAAAGTCTATAGTGCTGCTAATTTTATTTGTGGTTTTCAATGTAAAACTTGGTGAAATGATTTCAGTGTAGTAGCAATGAGTTCAGTAGTTTTCGAAAATGTTCAGCACATTTAACAATACCGCGATAATACTGATAACCATGATCATTTTGGTCACTATAATCGTGATATTAATTTTTCACATCGTTACATCTCTATAACTGCTGCTCTGGTGCTCTTGGTTTGATAGTCTACCTAATAGAGGCAAGTCATTCAAACTGCAGGCGGGACTGCTTATTTGGTAAAAATAACATTATTTAATGTTTCAGAAGGTGTCTTTCTGTTTGAGTGACAGATGAGGGAAATGTACTGTGTGTTTGTGTGTTCAGACAGTTTCTATTTGTGTGTGTCCTCTCGGTCTCTCTTTGTCCTCTGTGTCTCTCTCTGTCCTCTCTGTCTGTCTGTCTGTCTGTCTCTGTTTGCTCCTCCCCCTGCGCAGCCCAGTTGGACATGATGCAGCGTCCGTCCTTCTTGAGGGCGGAGCCTCCCTGCGTCTTCAGCTGGCTCAGCAGCTGTCTGAGGGGACAGGAAGTCCCGCCCTTCCCCTTCCTGCCAGGCATCTGTGAAAGGACAAAACTCCTCGTGCTGGTATGATGACATCATCATTAATAACTCAATCACCATCATATATAAAGATGGCGGCCTCTAGCACAGAGCCATAGAGAGCCTTAGAGCTAACTGGACAAGGTAGATTCAAGGGTCCTTTTGTCCTATGTACACTACAAGACATACAATGAAATGCTCACAATAAATACTGTAGAGGAATATGCTTGAACCAGATGTAGCTGTTTCTGGCATATTCCATGGAGTATTTGAAGTCACATTTTCTTCAGATTCTCTGTCTGTCTCCCCTGTTCTGTCTCTGTCATGTCAAATATTGACCTTCACCATTACTCACTGGTCGGGTCGCCCGACCCCGCCTAGCCAATGGCTGTTCTTGCTCTTACACCATCCTCCACTCTGTTAAATGGGTCATGCAGACACACACACACCTACACGCACACACACACACGCACACACACATTAATGCTTAATTGTTAGATGCCCGTATGACAGAGGTCATCATGTCAATTAGGGAGAGAGGGAGAGAGAGGCTTGGCATGTTTATAAAGAGAGTGCATCCATATTTGAGATTGAGAGCAAGAAATGTGTGCGAGTGAGTGCGTACGAGTGTGTGACCGGAACAGTGTGTGTGTGTGTGTGTGTGTGTGTGTTTTGTTTGTGTATACCGTGCGCGTGTGTCTGCACATCAGAGAGCAGAGAGAGCAATTAAGGCCCAGGAAGGGCTGAATCACAGCCGAAGGGGGTGAGGGGGGGTGTAGCTCGTGATGACCAGTCCTTGCGCGTCTCCCCCCATCAGGATAAGTGAGGTGACGCACGTCACCACTGAGAGACTGACCGTCGGCCCATCATGCAATTACAGAATCTATTTACCCCCAGTACAGTACCTACTTACCTCTCTCTCTCTCTCTCTCTCTCTCTCTCTCTCTCCCTCCACCTCATTCTGTCCATCTCATTCCACCTCATTTTTTCTCTGGGTCTTTTTCTCTCTCGCTCTCCTTCAGTTTTGTGATTTTTTTTTGCTCCCTCTCTCTTCCAAATCTCTCTCTTTCTCTCATTATGGGCGCCGGGACCTCAGTGACATCACTCCACTACTGACGGTCGCACCGCAGGGGTCTTACGCTGACGTTTGTTTTCCTAACTCCCCGTCTCTCTCCCTCTCTCCCTCCACGCCTCCCCCCTTCTCCTGATAGAGCTATGCCCTCTACATCGTTGGAGACGAGAACGCCATTACATTTGATATGTCCAAATACCTGTCCAAGTTCTCTGCCGGTGAGTGTGTGTGTGTGTGTGTGTGTGTGTGTGTGTGAGTGTGTGAGTGTGAGTGTGTACACACACGTGGGATGATTCATGTTTTTGTCACTTCCTTTTGTTTACATTGAAGAATCATAATATTCACTTCCTGTTCTGTTTCTGTTCACTATCTGAGCTCTATTGTTAGCAGGAATCTATAAAGACACCTTTATGACAGAAGGGCCATTATGGGGGCCTGAGAGTCCTGCTGGTTCTTTAGTCTTTACCTTTGTTCTGTCTTTGTTGTTGACCTATATCACCCATCCTGTACTAGCACATCACCTGAAGCACACTCACGTGTCCTTTCTCACTCTCTCCCGCTCTCTCTCTCTCTCTCTCTCTCTCTCTCTCTCTCTCCCTCTCTCTCTCCCTCTCTCTCTCCCTCTCTCCCTCTCCCCATCCCAGGCCAGAAAAAGACTGCCAGTGAACAAGGCTTCAGAAGGTAAACTCACATCCCTGCCCAGGTTGAGATTAAGCCTGCAGACTAAAGGCTGTTCCCACTGAGAATGGGATTTAGTCCAGGACTAATAGTGATGCAGTCTTGTATACCAATGCTTGCCTGCTGCTTATTCTCGTATCTCGTTCCCTCCAGACAGAGCAGTCTGAAGCCTGAATCCTCCAATGAGAGTCTGGCTGAGAAGCTGGTGGTGTGGTTAACCTCAGCAGGTAAAACATACTGTATGACACCTGATAGGCTGGCTAATATAAGGCCCTCACCGGGTTTCACTGGTTGTCAGTTGGTTATTGGTTATTGTGACCACGTCTCAGAATACCAATAGTGTTATTAGTGGAGAGCTTAGCTAGAAATGTCATAACAATTGTGTATTTTGTGATAAAAGCATACACGTTGGTACAGTTATAGCCAAGAGCATAAAAAAACCTGGATATTCAGGCATCATAAATTTTCAATGTCGCCCTTGGCAACCGTTTTTCAAAATGGCCGCCAGTGACGACAGTTTTCTGATCAATTTTCTTATCAGGGATGGATATAATATAATATTGAGGACATAATTATCTACCATACATAATTCTTGGGAATTGACATTTGGATAATAGTACATTTTTCAAGATGGAAAATTGTAGCGTGGATTAGTCTGATATGGGAACACTGGAAGTGCACGTGCCTTCTAGCCCTGCATCAAGTTCATGGGCTGCTAGGCATCTACAACTCTTTCCGGTTCAAAATGCCGACCACAGCTCATCTTCTGGCTGTAGACCGTGAGCCACTGCTGTACTGAACACCATCAGCTTATTTCTTGGTATGGTGTCATCCAGTGTCTTTGTTCTTTCAACAAGGCATGCTTTTGTGAACGTACGAACATACGTCCCACCCCTACATATTCCAGAGGGAAGCAAAAAAACAGTATCACCCAGGGGCCAGATAAGTGAGCTGTAAAAAATTCTTCCCTGACCTCTCTCAACAAGGCGATCGAGCAATTTCCTGGAGTATGTTTGTCTACCGGCTAAGAACATTTATAAAGCAGTAAATAACATTAAATTACATTTTCAGAGTAAGAGAGGCTAAAAATATCATAGGAGAGACATGGCAAACACTGGTGTATGTCTATGTGTGCGTGAATGTGCCTGGGCCCTGATAGAGGCAGGGGTTGGGGTAGGGAGGGGGTAGGAAAAGGATACGGAACCGGGTTAGGGTGAGGGGGAGGGGATCCGAGCCCAGGACTGGTGTATGTCTGTGTGTGTGAGCGTGAGTGTGAGTGTGCCTGGGTCCAGTTAGAGGCAGGGGTCGGGGGTAGGGTGGGGGTGGGAAAAGGATACGGACCCGGGTTAGGGTGAGGGGAAGGGGGACTGGGCCCAGGTCCAGGCCTAAGCCGGATGTGGACTGATGTGTGTCTGTGTGTAGGTGTGTGTGTTAACTAAATACTACAACATCCACAGCTGACACGGGGGTATCTATCGGACTCAGGGTGGTCTGTGGGCGACAGTGGGGCATCCACTGGACCTGGTTAGAAGGTAGGAGGGAGAGAGAGAGGCACTAGGGGAGGCAGAAAACGGTTAGTAGCACGCTGAGCCATTTAAGCAACAAAGATATCAGAACAGAACAAGCCTGTTTCAGGGCAACCAGCTTCTGTACACAACTTGATGTACATACAGTGCATAGCAGGATATACACCAATGTATACAGAGGATTCACAGGTAGGTTTGAGGCTGCCTTTCTGTGTCTCAAGGTCCTAGCTAGTAAATGTAGGCTAGGCTGAAAAGGTACGTCTTGAGATCTCGCTTGAAGACCTCCGTTTTTTTGGCCCTTCTTAGGCACTCCGGCAGGGTGTTCCAGAGGTTGGGGGCATAGAAACTAAAAGCTGCCTCTCCGTGTTTCTTGGTCCTGGCTTTTGGAACTGTTAAGAGTTCAGTACCTAAGGATCTGAATGGTCTGTTGGGCATGTACGTGACAAGCATGTCTGAAATGTATTCTGGTTCGTGACTGTGGAGAGATTTATAGACTAGTAATAGTATTAATAGTAATAGTAAGTCTATTCTAGAGTTGACAGGTAGCCAGTGTATTGATTTTAAGGCTGGTGTGATGTGTGCCCTTCGTCTAGTCTTGGTGAGGACTCGTGCTGCAGCATTCTGTATCATTTGTAGCTTAGAGATTGCTTTCTTTGGTAGGCCTGATAGTAGAGCATTGCAGTAGTCCAGCCTGCTTGTGATGAAAGCATGCATTAGTCTTTCGGTGTCAGCCTGAGAGAGTGACGGGGTGACGTGGGTCATCTGATCTTCCTAATTTCACTGATTCCCTGCGTGATCTGTACACCATCCGGGTAACTACAGTATACTAACTACTGTATGAAAGTCATGTAAAGCCCTGTTACCCTAGGCTTGGCTCTCCCACTCTGGCACATCCTGTCAATTCAGGTGTATTTATCTAACTACATCTAATCTAAACTACACTAGATAAGATGGCATTCATGAAACTAAACGACACCACCACTAAACTATCACAACAAGCACTAGATTCATACGGAGTACAGTAAGCAAGCAGCGTGTATTTAGAGGCCCATGCTCTGTTTCACTGCAGTGGTGTCACCAGTGTGCCCAGGCTGTGCTTCCACATCCACTCTATTAACATTTCTGTAAAACATGACTTCTTAAAATCTATTATGCAGACTTGGGGATTTATGTTATTTTATTGGAATTTTAAAAATGTATGGTGGCGATGCCCGCCAAATTGAAGAAAATGGTGGTCATCTTTAATTGTGAGATAGAAGGAAGCGTCTGCAATTTTTAAGTTCCAAATTCAAATTCTCCATCATTTTTTTCTGATTTGACACAGATCATCTATATCAGAGTAATCTACAAAACGTTATGTAATTACAATTTTCATAGTAGTCATGGCCACCATCTTGAAAAATGTACTATTATCCAAATGTCAATTCCCAAGATCTATATATATATATATGTATGGTAGATAAATTAAACTAATTATGTCCTCAATATCATATTATATCCATCTCTGATAAGAAAATGTATCAGAAAAGTATCGCCACAGGCGGCCACATGAAAATGGTTGCCATGGGCGACATATTGCAAATTCATGATGCCTGAATATCCTCGTTTTTTCATGCCCTTGGCTATAACTGTACCAAATGTCATGCTTTTATCACAAAATGCACAATTGTTATGCTCATCTTCACCACCATATTGCATTCCCTTATGAAGCACTTCACTATTCACATCCTCTTTTCCTGTCTTGTTACAGGTTTCACACTGAAAGACCTGGAGTCCGTCCCCTTCGGTGTGGCTCTGCCAATCAGAGACGCCATCTACCAGTGCCGAGAGCAGCCCTGCTCCGATTGGTCAGAGGACGTGTGCTTGCTGATTGGTCGACAGGACCTCACCAAGCAAGCCCACAAAATGACCCTGGCCAAAGGCAAAGCTGTACGTCTGAGCGGGGCTGTTGGATGTTTTGGGTTTGGCTTATACAACCTTGAATATGTTGAGGTTATTGTGTGTGTGTGTGTGTGTGTGTGTGTGTGTGTGTGTGCGTGTGTGCGTGCGTGCGTGCGTGCGTGCCAGCGTGCGTGCGTGCGTGCGTGCGTAAATACCTAGGAGTTTTAGAAGTGGGGTGGGGTGCTATTGCATGTGTGTTTATGCTGGTGTGTGTGTGTGTGTGTCCAGTCCGTAGGCCCGGGGCTGTCCCTGGAGCCCCCCGCCACCACGGAGGCGGACGAGGAGGAGGACGGGATGACGGACCTGAACCAGGACGTGATCGGTCTGATCTGGAGCCAGGACCTGCGGCTCCACGAGGCCCGGCGGCTGCTGCAGAGCTCCCGGCCCGTCCGGGTCAGCGTGGTCCACCTGCCCGAGGTCAGCGACCACGAGTACATCGAGGAGAAGGAGAACAAGTGAGTAAGGGGAGGGTTTGTACTTAAAACTGAATAAATAGTTTCTTGAAATGATTTAGGACAGTATGGAACTGCAAGTACATCAGGGAGAAGGAGAACTCGTTCAAGGAAAGGTTACAGCTAGTTTATTACACATTGATGCAGTAGTAATAGTAGTCTATAACCTAAAGACAGTGAATGCATCCAGTACACTCAGATGAGATGGGGGAGGGGGGAGTAGGGCGCAGTTATGATGACAAACAAGTCACTTATGCCAGGTAGATTGTGGTTTCAATGGCAGGTCATTGTGTAACATAATGAGGGATTAGAAAGACTATGAGAAAGTATTTCTGACGATCTCTATCCCTGCTCCCTCCTCTCTCTCTCTCTCTCTCTCTCTCTCTCTCTCTCTCTCTCTCTCTCTCTCTCCCTCTCCTTCCCTCTCTCCCCCCTCCCTTCCTATGCCAGGCTGTTGCAGCTGTGCCAACGGACCATGGCGCTGCCCGTAGGTAGAGGGCTGTTCACCCTTTTCTCCTACCACCCTGTGCCAACAGAGCCCCTGCCGGTGCCCAAACTCAACCTCACAGGTACTCACAATGGAGAGATCAAAATGTCTAGGAGCTGGCTTCCTGGACACAGTTTAAGCCCTAGTACTATACCAAGTATAAATCCAACTTATCAGTGGAGATTCTCTTTTGAAAGTACTGCTTAGTACTAGACTCATCCTAGACCTGGGTCCAAATACAATTTGAAATCCTTTCAATTACTTTAGCGTTTACTTGAGACTGTCTGGAGTGTCAGGTGGGGTGGGGCTTTTTTGGGGGTAACAGCCCAATATGCTTGTGCCAGACAAGATAAGTTACTCAAATTATTTCTGTGTCCGAGGAACTTTTTTTTTTTATTTCTCTAAAAGAAACGTTCTCGATATTTACTTCCCCCCAGCAACAGCGCAGGGCGAGAGGTAATGTTTTCAGTGGTGTGTGTTGGTTGGTTGGTTGGTTGGCTGGTTGGTTCGTTCTTTAGCAGGATTACAGCAAAAACTACCAGACCGATTTTCATGAAACTCGGTGGAGCGGTGGAGCATAGGCCATCTTAGAACCCATTAAATTCTGGAGCGGATCCGAATCACAGGGCGGGTCCACGAGTCACCGAAACACGGCCAGCCATTCACCATTCCATTCGTTTTTTTTGGAATCTCCTCTCTTCTGACGTTGCCCCGCTCCCTTGCCCCCTCCTCCACCAGGCCGCGCCCCCCCCAGGAACACCATGGTGGACCTGAACAGCGGCAACATCGACGTCCCGCCCAACATGACCAGCTGGTCCAGCTTCCACAACGGGGTGGCGGCCGGTCTGAAGATCGCCCCTGCCTCCCAGGTGGACTCGGCCTGGATCGCCTACAACAAGCCCAAGAGCCCCGAGCTGGCCAACGAGTACGCGGGCTTCCTCATGGCCCTGGGGCTCAACGGACACCTCACCAAGCTGGCCACGCTCAACATACACGACTACCTGACTAAGGTGAAGACGCGTGCACACACACACACACACGCCAAGTGCGACCTTTCTCTCTCACCACAAACCAAGACACCTCAGAGGAATTGATCGCAAATATGTCAGTTTTGCATTTCTCATTCAGGGGAAAAAGGGCCAAAGAAACCACTGGAAGCCTTTGTTGTTGACAGAACGACAGAAGCTCCTCACACTCCTCACACGCCGTTTGCATCGCCGCCCACCGCAGCGTAGTAGATGCGACTGCTGGTTTGGGTTTAGCAGAATTCTGCTGGCGCCGGACGGACGGCATCCTGTTATTTTTCTCACATGAAAGTGGGAAAGGCCTCGCGACGCGGCGAGCACGGTTTCACTCTGACTGCGTCCTGCTGCTGACTCGTGTGCGCCTCTCTCATTTCCAGTCATTAAGATAGACCGGCTGGAGATGAATGCTGTCTGTGGTCTCTCTCTTTAAGCACCTTGAGATTTGTCCTGCATTTTAAAGTGTGCTATATAAATACAATTCATTATTATTATTATTATTCTCTGTGGTAGCCTTACTGAGAGCTCTGAGCTCACCTCACCCCAAAAACAAGTGGTAGTATTGCAGTTGTAAACTTCTACTACAAGCTGTAATATAGTGGATGCGTGGCATATGGTGGACTTAACAGCTGCTTCGTTTGCTTCGAGACTCATCCTACCGGACTGCAAAGATGCAGTGTGGTCACGGTGGATATGGATATTGAAATGAAACATTCTGGTACTGATTGAATATGAAAGGAATTGACTGTTGAATTCAGAAGCTGCATCGCCGTAGTAACACACCATCACACACACGTTAGCCCCCGGTTCCATATGTGCAGTATCACATCTCTTTTTCTCATGTGAAAGAGGAGGGCAGCCGAAAACAGAACAGGGGTCAGCTAGGGGGCTGCTAGAATATTATACCATACAATTTCAAACCACTCATTAGAGCAAAACATGTTCCTGCCCACAATTGAAAAATTGTTTGGCTGAAAGGATTTGATCTGGTTAACATGCCCCAGCAATTAGCAAGGAGCGTGCCCTGTTTAGGAAGGGGTCTGTTTGCGGCTGCCTCAGAGACAACCCAGTATTAGTAAACATGGCCTGACTTAAACTTCCTGCTCAGACCCACAGGGGACCAATGAAACGTTCCGTCTGGGCTGACAGGACCAATTATAATATCCGCTTAACCTCTTCCATCCTTCCTCCCTCCTTCCTCTCCCTCCCTCCCTCCCTCCTTCCTCTCCCTCCCTCCCTCCCTCCCTCCCTCCTTCCTCTCCCTCCCTCCCTCCCTCCCTCCCTCCCTCCCTCCCTCCCTCCCTCCCTCCCTCCCTCCCTCCCTCCCTCCCTCCCTCCCTCCCTCCCTCCCTCCCTCCCTCCCTCCCTCCCTCCCTCCCTCTCCCTCTCCCTCTCCCTCTCCCTCTCCCTCTCCCTCCCTCCCTCCCCACAGGGCCACGAGATGACCAGCATCGGCCTGCTGCTGGGCGTGTCCGCCGCCAAGCTGGGCACCATGGACATGTCCATCACCCGTCTGCTGAGCATCCACGTCCCCGCCCTGCTGCCGCCCACCTCCACGGAGCTGGACGTGCCCCACAACGTGCAGGTGGCGGCCGTGGTGGGCATCGGGCTGGTGTACCAGGGCACCGGGCACCGGCACAACGCAGAGGTCCTCCTGGCAGAGATAGGTGAGGGAGGGAGGGGTGGGGTGGGGGGGGGGGGTGAGAGACTGACCACCAGGGGGGGGGGAGCGACGGGCGAGGGCCGAAGAGAAGGGGAACGGATTCGCCGGCGTGAGGCGAAAATTCAATCCAGGAAGTTAAAGCCGAAGCGTTTTTTTTTTTTTCTCTCTCTCTCTCCGCAGGTCGTCCCCCCGGTCCTGAGATGGAGTACTGCACAGACAGAGAGTCGTACTCCCTGGCCGCTGGCCTGGCCCTGGGCATGGTCTGTCTGGGGGTGAGCACCACAGAGCACCGCGGTCAAGCCAAGTACACTGCAGTATAGTAGGGGAACCCCGGAGTATAGTAGAGAACAGTATCGCCTACAGTGAGGCGACAGGATGAGGGAAGTATGTGAATGAAAGGGGGCCTCCACACTTCAAAAGGGTGACGCACAGCGAGAGAGGATGAATGAAAAAGATAAACATCGGCGCTCCGCGAAGTCGTTTTCAGTCCATTTACTCACCACTCACTAACACACTGTGTGAGCTACAGCGTTAGCAGTGAGAAAGTGGAAGAGGTGAGATTCTCACGTGACGCGACTGAACGACTTCCTGTTTCCTCTCACTCTTATTTCTCTTTAACCCCGCCCCCCAGCACGGCAGTAACCTGATCGGTATGACGGACCTGAACGTGCCAGAGCAGCTGTACCAGTACATGGTGGGCGGTCACCGGCGCACGCACGCCGGCATCAACAGAGAGAAACACAAGTCCCCCAGCTACCAGATCAAGGTACTGACACCACGCTCGGGGACTCATTATTTGGATGAATCATTACATTACATTACAGTAATTTAGCAGATGCTTTTATCCAAAGCGACTATCAATAATTGCATTTAACGTAGGAAAAGCCAATGTACTACTACTACTTGCCAGAACTCACAAGTGCATCTCCTTTCTAAAACAAGTGACTAAGAGCATAATCTAGTGCTGAAGGCAAAGTGCAAGAATAGCAATCTAAAATCCAATAGGTGCTTAAGAGGGAGGATCGTTGTAGTACTTCTTGATGAGATGAGTTTTGAGCCTGCGACGAAAGATGGGCAGCGACTCTGCTGTGCTGACGTCAGTGGGCAGTTCATTCCACCACTGTGCGTGCGCCTGAAGCTCCTCCCCCTCCTCGTTCCTTCCAGGAGGGTGACAGCATCAACGTAGATGTGACCTGTCCCGGTGCCACCCTGGCTCTGGCCATGATCTATCTCAAAACCAACAACAGGTGACCGCCCACACCACTGCTCTGTCATCCTAATCTGTCTCAAGAGGTCTTATTCTATTTTCTCTGACAGGCTCCACGGAACATTCTGTTCCACTACCTAGTCTATCTAATGAGCTCAGAATCTCTTACCATCCTATATTTCATAAAGAGCATCACAGTGCATCCTGTTGTTTCTGCTCTCATCTCCTGACTGAGATCAGAACTGAAACAGTAGATTAAAGCCTAATTTATGCTTCTTGAAAAGTGTTGCTCGACAAAAAAAAAGCTAGACGTTGCATTTATGCTTCGGGCGACACTTCGCGTCGTCTCTATGGAAACAATCAGCCGCGCGCTTGTCATTCTGTCGCGCGTTTGTTGTCATTCTGAGAGAAGCGGCTCTCTGAGGGAAAGAGTTTCATCTGAGGTAAAGAGGTTGTTCAGAGAGCGGTTTTCATTGTGGTTTGTTTTCATTATGATCGGGAAAGATTCCCTTCCACAAATTCCGCAGTACTTGGGCATATGTGAAGGGGCAGGGATGGATTGTATAGATGGGGATATCTCCTCACAAGCTGGGAGAGACGTTCCTCTACTCCTTGACAGCCTAACGTCAAATGACAGCCAAAACTAAAACGAGGCTGCGGAACAGGCATATCCATGGCAACACACAAGTATGGAGTCAAAATGAGGCCAGAAAGCATTGTAAACGTAAGTGAAGTATTGTAAACAAAAACATATGAATTGTAAACGTAAGTGAAGTATTGTAAACGTAAGTGAAGTATTGTAAACAAAAAATATATAAATTATTACTTAATTATTAAAAAATAAAATAAAAATTGCATTTACAATACTTTTTTGCGTTTACAAAACCTTTTCTGCATTTACAAAACTTTTCTGCCTTTACAATACTTTTTCTGCGTTTACAAAACATTTTTTGCGCTGCAAAACATTCTGGCCTCTCTTTGACGTGGGGGCGGGGTTAGATGAGTGGCATGTCCAGAGAGGAAGAGGCGGAGTTTCGGGATGCCCACCGCCATATAAGCGCTGCTCAACGTTTTTTGGACTTCTTCTATGGTTTTGATTTATATATGGCGGTGGGCATCCCGAAACCCCGCCTCTTCCTCTCTGGACATGCCACTCATCTAACCCCGCCCCCACGTCAAAGAGAGGCCAGAATGTTTTGCAGCGCAAGAAAGTTTTGTAAACGCAGAAAAAGTATTGTAAAGGCAGAAAAGTGTTGTCAACGCAGAAAAGGTTTTGTAAACGCAAAAAAGTATTGTAAATGCAATTTTTATTTTATTTTTTAATAATTAAGTAATAATTTATATATTTTTTGTTTACAATACTTCACTTACGTTTACAATACTTCACTTACGTTTACAATACTTCACTTACGTTTACAATACTTCACTTACGTTTACAATGCTTTCTGGCCTCATTTTGACTCCATACACAAGCCTTCTATCCAGCTATCCAATCACACTTGAGCGACAATTTGTGACGGAGTCAGCAACATTAGAAAAAAACGTTGGTGCGCGACAGCCCTCGGCAGCACTTTTTATCCACAAAAAGTGTCGCCCATGACGTCAAAAGTGTCGAGTGACTGTTTTAAAAGTGTCGAGCAACGAAGCATAAATTGCGCTTTAGTCACCTTCAAGTGCTCCTGGTACAAGTGCTCCTTGTTCTTATTGGAAGATGGCCTCAGGATAGCATTAACACATCGTTGTCACCTCCCAGGTCCATAGCCGATTGGCTGAAAGCCCCAGACACCATGTTCCTCCTGGACTTCATCAAGCCAGAGTTCCTGCTGCTGAGGGTTAGTGTGTGTGTGTGCGTGTGTGTGTGTGTGCGTGTGTGTGCGTGCGTGTGTGTGCGCGTGCGTGTGTGTGTGCTCTCGCATGCACGTGTACATGTGCGCTTGTGTGCTATCTAGAGTGTAGTAGGACTTGCAGGCTGATTTTGGACTAATTTATCTCTCTCTCTCTCTGTCATTAGACTCTGGCCAGGTGTATCATTATGTGGGACGAGATCCTGCCCAACTCTGATTGGGTCAGCAGCAATGTACCTCAGGTACACACACACACACACACACACACACACACACACACACACTGCATTAATGGCCAGCTGCAGACCTTTTGATGATTTTGTTAATTACGTTGTGTGATGATTTCTTAATGAGAACACTGACTCAGGAAACCTGCTCAAATTTCTAGATGAGGCCTCCGTGCCAAGAGGACATGACGTGTGTGTGTGTGTGTGTTTATCTTCTCCAGTGATAATGATTGTAATCAATGGTAATATGCTTGTCTGTAGATCATCAAGGAGAACATTGGGAGCACGGTGGTTTCGGAGGACCTGGAGAGGTCCTGCATGGAGACGCTGGCGTGAGTCCTGACCCACCTCGCGGTGGGCCGGCAGCGTGGAGAATGACTGCCTTTTTTGGGTCCCGCATTTGGAAGAGTTTGTGTTTTGGTCCATAATGACGTGTGTGTGTGTTTGCTCATGTGTGTGTTTTTTGTGTCTCCAGCCAGGCCCATGACTACATCATAGCAGGAGCCTGTATGGCTGTGGGGTTCCGCTTCGCTGGCTCGGCCAACTCTGACGCATTCGACTGCCTGGTAGGAAACTCTCCCTTCACCTCTGACTGTTTCACTCGACTGACTGGTAGGAAACTCTCCCTTCACCTCACTGACTGTTTCACTCGACTGCCTGGTAGGAAACTCTCCCTTCACCTCACTGACTGTTTCCTACTGTAACTGGTAGGACACTCACACCTTATGTAACAGACTACAGAAATTCAGGCCGATTTTGGGGAGGATTTTTTGTCGCAGACAAAGTTGTCCAGCATGGGGCCAGATTTTGAACGTCGGGAACAACGAAAAGCCTTGTAGTGTGACATAATCAAAGATCAGCGATTTGGCGTCTAGATTTTTGTGTATTTTCCTGCCTAGTCGGACTTCTCCTGCGACCATGCCTATGGCATACCTTGACGTTGACCAATAGGATGGCAGTGTTCTTTACATGTTAACACATCCGTTACCTCAAGTTCTCCTTGAAGGATACACCACCCATACTGTCCTCTTCGAGACACCCAGGAACGGGTCAACAATCTTTTTTTCTTTATTTTATTTTTCTTCGTTGACTCTGAGTAACAGCTTGCGCCAAATTCCGACTCCCTGGCAGAATCCCACTCCCCTTAGCGTTTAGTTCGATCTGCGCTCTTCGTCTGACAAAACGAGTCTTTACAGTTTCTACCACTCGGTAAAGACCAGGACATCACAAGAGGAGCAACTTGTTACAAAAAGCGAGGCTATTTTAGGTTTTAAGATAACCACATCGTAATGCCAACCTATGGCTAGCTACTGCTATAACATCCATGATAATAAACTATGAGAACACTTGAAATAGGAACCTAAATAATTAGTTGTGGACTAATATGGACTATTGAGGACTGCCAGACTGTGGCCCCCTAACCCCTTTCCCTCAAGAGGCTTTTGCTTTTTGCCAGGCCGCCTTTGTAAATAAGAACTTGTTCTTAAATGCTTGCCTGGTTAAATAAAGGTTGAATAAAATTTAAATAAAAAGTTAACAAGAAATAGGGCTACATTCATCTAAAGCATATTATTTATCCCTCCGCGCATTTATTGTGGTCAGCCTGCATCTCTAGGTCACTGGATGGAGTCGGTAGGTAAAAAAGAATGAATCCTAAACGAAAATTTAATTGACTACTTCAACTATATCAACTGTAGTTTTAATGAGGCAGATATAGCCTTGTTGTGGTAGCCTACATATCATGGTTTCGGCAGTCAAAAGATAACTCAAAACTCAAAGATAGTGAAGGGGAGTCAGATTCTGCCGGGGAGTCCGAATTATTTGGCCCAACCGCCCCCCACCATACCTTCGAGTATAAATAAAGCTTGAATACAGTGCATACTTCCATGACTTCCATGACTGACAGTTTCTTGACCAGACTACCTGAACTTGCGCGATGACACGCACGGTCATGAAAGACAGCATATGATGATTTGTCACGGTCATTCGTGTAGCGTTGCCATTGTCCTGGCCGCGACACGGTTAAGAATGTATGGAACTGTGATCGCCTAATCTGACATGGTCAGTCAAAGGTCCTACAGGCTGTTTGCGGTTTCTGACTGTCTGTTTCTCTCGCAGTACAAGTTTGCCAGGAGCTTCATGCATTGTTTGACGTCAGCGACAGCCTCGGTCGTAAGTTTGAGCCCTTGTCTAACCTTGTGTGTGCGTTTCAGAGCATTTCAGATCAAAGCAAACTTTATTTGTATAGCGCTTTTCATACACAGAGGCAACACAATGAGCATTTCTCCCACTCCCATTTTAATTGTTGCAAAATTCTCCTTAGCCAGACTAAACGTCTGCATCAAAATCTCCCTAGACAACCGCGTCCCTCTCCATGACAATTAGAGTGTGTGTGTGTGGGGGTTTTGTACATGTTTTCCTGTGTGTGCATATGTGTGTGTGTGTTTACGTAGGGCTATATTTACTGAACACGCCCCCCCCCCCCCCCCTCTCTCTCTCTCTGCAGACCGGTCACTACAACCTGCAGACGTGCCTGAGCATGGTGCTGCTGGCCGTCTCCATGGTGATGGCGGGCTCGGGAAGCCTGCGCGTCCTCCAGCTCTGCCGCTTCCTGCACAAGCGCACCAGCGGCGAGATGAACTACGGCTTCCACATGGCCCACCACATGGCCCTGGGCCTGCTCTTCCTCGGAGGGGGCAGGTGAGGACACACACACGCACGCGCAAAAACTCGCACACCGGAAATGTGGCGCGCACGCACACGCGGTACCGAAATTTGAGCGCACACGACAAGATGTTTAGGTCAGTGACTGGAGTGTCTCTCTCGCTCTCTCTCCACTCCAAACAGCTCCCACTCATTTCCGAGGCACCGTCCGCCCGTGCGTCATCTCCCGAGCGCATTTTTACACGGGGCGCAATCTCGTTTTAGAACCCGGCAATTGTAGGCCTACGCAAATGCGAGGTCTGTAGAGTCTCCGCGGGGCCTGTCATTGCGAGAACGCCTTCTAAACACACGTACGGCAGGAGAGAGATTGCAGAGGAGAGCAGACACATGGCGTCTCTCTCTCCTTTCACATGCCCTTTGATCTTCTCCCCCTCCCACCTTCTCTCTCTTCCTCTCCGCTCCCTTCCGCTCTCTCTTCCGCTCTCTCTCCCGGCCTGTATGTAGTTAGTGAGCTTGCGTCCCACAGCTCAGGCTGGTTCTGATCAGGAACTTCACAGTGAAAACCTTGTTCCCCTCCTAAAGGTCAGTCCGAAGGAGTTGGCTGGTTTCTTGTTACAGTGTAGAATTACATGTACAGTACAGTACAGTACAGGGATCACGCTGCTGATTGAAGTACAGTACTCCCTGCTCAGGAATTACACTACTGATTATGGTAAATGGTAAATGGACTGCACTTATATAGCGCTTTTCTCACCCCTAAGGGACAAAGCGCTTTACAACGGCCTCTCATTCACCCATTCACACACACACACTCACACACCAGTGGCGCCAGCAGGCCATACAAGGCGCTAGTCTGCTCACTGGGAGCAACTGGGGGTTCAGTGTCTTGCTCAGGGACACTTCGACATGTAGACTGGAGGAGGCGGGATTCGAACCGCCGACCCTACGACCCACTCTACCTCCTGAACCACAGCCGCCCTGTGATTCAAGTACACTACTCAGTGTACAGGAAGTACTGATTGAAGTACACTACTTATAGTCAGTAAGACCTCTCACAGAGACACCTAGCCTTCAGGGAGGTTAGTTTTACCTCATTAAAACACTCATGATCAGATGTCACTGACTGTGCTGCTACTAGACCTTGGTCAAATATGGGTCTTTAGACCAACTAGACTAGGTGACAATGTCACTTGGATAAGCTATATCGAGCATCGAGTATTTAAAAAAAACAGACATTGACCGTTGCTCTGGTGTGAACACACATTTTAATAAACAGACATTGACCGTTGCCCCGGTGTAAACAGACATTTTAATAAACAGACATTGACCGTTGCTCAGGTGTGACTGTGAATCTCGTTATAGCTCAGCCTTTGCTGCCAAACAATGCTGTTGTTTCACCTCTGTCTGCACTGCGGTGTCTCGGCAGCTTGCGCTACATCCCACTAAGCTCTCTTTAGATGTTGCCATGGAGACTGGCTGACTGGCGGTTCTTAAGAGTAATCTCTCTGTTTTTTTGAAGTGGGGACGAGGCAACCCCTCACCTCGACTGACCCTCGCAAGTACCGACACTCTTCATACCACCGTGATTACCTGAACCAACCCAAGTACACACTTAACCCCACCCCCCAGCCATTATATTTAAGTGGGGCTTTTTGTGAGTCAGAGCGACGTGAGGCGCTTTAACAATAGACAACTGTTTTAAACAGGGAAGTTCATTGTTTGGGCTTTGGAACGTCTGCCCACCCTTGGGTTCCCCCTAGATGTTTAGTTGAATGTGTGCTATTCTTACCTGTGCTTTTCTATTCTGGTAGTGTGCGTTCACATGATCACACTGTGTACTGTACATTCCTCAGTGTGGGCTGTTATTCTCTTCCTGTGTTCTGCGGTCATCTAATAGTCCCTGGTGTTGACCTCTGCCAGGTACACTCTGAGCACCTCCAACCCCGCCATCGCCGCCCTGCTCTGCGCTCTCTACCCACACTTCCCCGCACACAGCACCGACAACAGGTACGGATAAACGGCGCCACGCGGCCTCAGTCAAAGAGGGGTCTTTTGACCTTAGCGGTCCTGTGACCTTTAACCCCCCCCCTACCCCCAACCCAGGTACCACCTGCAGGCGCTGCGTCACCTGGGGGTCCTGGCGGCCGAGCCACGTCTGCTGGTGCCGGTGGACGTGGACACCCTGAAACCCTGCTACGCTCTGCTGGACGTCACCTACAAGGTAGACTAGCCAATCACCTGTCCGACCTAGGTCCATCCATCCATCCATCCATCGTCATCCGCTTATCTAGGGTCGGGTCGCGGAGGCAGCAGTTCCAGCAGGGGGCCCCAGACATCCCTTTCCCTGGCAGCATCAACCAGCTCTGCCTGGGGAATCTTTAGCCGCTCACAGGCCAGTGCGGAGATGTAGTCCCGCCACCTGGTCCTGGACCTGTAGTCCCGCCACCTGGTCCTCTCCCTAAGAGATCGGGTGAGAAGTTCAGTCATCCGGGAGAGACTCGGAGTAGAGCCGCTGCTCCTTTGCGTTGAAAGGAGCCAGTTGAGGTGGTTCGGGCATCTAGTGAGGATGCCTCCTGGGCGCCTCCCTAGGGAGGTGTTCCAGGCGTGTCCGGCTGGGAGGAGGCCGCGGGGTAGACCTAGGTAGACTAGCCAATCACCTGTCAGATCTAGGTAGACCAGCCGATTACCTGTCAGACCTATCCTGCTTAGAGATATCCCAGAACTACTCGACTTGGCTGCTCTGCACCCTGCTATGTGCTGCTGGACAATACATACGGTAAACTAGCCTTCTCACCTTCTCAGACCTAAGGTTGACTAGCCAATCACCTGTCAGGAACCTACCTGGATCTAGTCTGGTTGCAATATCCTGCTACAGTAAGAATGACCTAGAGCTACTGTACCTTGGCCAGGCTGGTAAGCGTATGGTCAGAGCTTGCCTGGGCCGGGCGCGGCTCAGTTCCTCTTTAAAAAAAACATCTTATCTGGAA
Source organism: Borostomias antarcticus (assembly GCF_949987555.1). Lineage (NCBI taxonomy): Eukaryota > Metazoa > Chordata > Actinopteri > Stomiiformes > Stomiidae > Borostomias > Borostomias antarcticus. The sequence goes on from NC_140235.1 coordinate 5,620,498, forward strand.
GTAGTTTTGGGACCAGACTGAACTAATTCTACTGTTTCACGTCTTTGAATCTTTGAAGTCTGAATGTGTCACAGATGCTCAAACCTCTGAATTTACATGATCTTCTGAGGCTGTGTGCTCGGCTTCGTACGGCCCAGAAGCTCTTTGAAAAGCCTTGACCCTCTCAGCACGGCATAGTACTAATGTAGCAAGCCAAAGAGGAACCGCAGGTCTCTCTCATCTGCCTCCATTGCACCCTCCCTCCCGCCTAACCGGTGTTCCTGTCACCTCAGTCCACGGCTGTCACGTCCCCCCTGTCACCCTCCCTTTGCCAGGCTTCTGTTAAATAGTTTCTGTATCAGTACTGTACTTTCACTTCATTTTTGAGATACCTGTCTTTTACAGCGGCGCCACAGTTACAACCACAGAGTCTGCGTTTTAGTCAGCAGGTCCAGCTGGCCGGGCTTGACAGAGTGCGTATTTCAAATATTTGAAAGTGCTCAGGGCGCGCTTGATTTAATCTCGTCAGACAGAGGGCTCAAAGTTTGCAGCTGAATACAAGGCAAGCTAGAGTCAACCGCACCTCAAGCATTTCAAATATTTGAAAAATGCATGTGACGCATGTGTGGTTTCCAGTTAAAGTTGCCATTGTTTGTATAGCGTTAGCTTCCCTTTGTCATTGTTTTCTATGCTTGCCTTTAGTCATGAATAGTCACTTTTGTGTGCTTGTGTATGTATGTGTGTGTGTGTATGTATATGTTTGTTTGCGTTTGTGTAACTGAGTGTGTGTGTGTGTGTGTATGGTTGTTTGTGTGTGTTTGTGTAACTGAGTGTGTTTGTTTGTGTGTGTGAGTGAGAGTATGTGTGTGTGCTTCTTTAATCATTATGTCTAACCTGAGATACGTGTGTGTGTGTGTGTGTGTGTGTGTGTGTGTTTGAGGAATGTAAAAGGTTGTCTATGGAGGACATGTCTCCTCCGTCTGTCCAGCTCTGCTTATCTCAGTTACCTGGAGCAGCAGGGAGGAGACCTGCTGCTCTCTGCACCAATCACACACAGCCCAGCCTCCGCATGCGTCCAATCATGCACACACACACACACACCTGTCGCTTTACATGTCACGTGATTAGAAACATACGTTTTTAGCTACAGCACCACAGTTGAATATCTATCTTTAAGGGGCGGCTGTAGCTCAGTTGGTAGAGCGGGTCGTTCAATGATCGAAGGGTCAGTGGTTCGAATCCCAGCTCCAACTGTCTACATGTCGAAGTGTCCTTGAGCAAGACACCTAACCCCAAATTGCTCCCAATGAGCAGGTTAGCACCTTGCATGGCAGCTACCGCCATTGGTGTGTGAATGTGTGTGTGAATGGGTGAATGAGAGGCCATTGTAAAGCGCTTTGAGTGCCGCTAAGGTGGAAAAGCGCTATATAAGTGGCCATTTACCATTTACCATCTACACATACAGCCACAGCCTTTTCAGGCCACCACATAGTGAACACACCTACTGAAAATACTTCCGACACATTACACCACCAGGAAATATAGCCTAGTAGATAGATGCGCACACACACGCACGCACAATATTGTATGCTCGTGTGTGAACTCGAGTGTTTCAATTAGTGCGTATGAATATAAACGTGTGGGTGTTTTTATGACGATTGAAGGTCACCATAGTGAGTACATGACAGTTCCAACGTAGGACAGCTGCGTTGTCTGACGCCGTCCGTGTCCTGTCCGTCCGCCCCCACCAGGAGAGCCACTGGTACGAGGAGACCACCGTGGAGCTGATGGCCCCCACCATGCTGCCGGAGCTGCAGCTCCTCAAACGGGTAATGGGGGAAATGTAGTTTCTAGCGCCGGGACAAACGTAGTCCTTGAACGTACATGTACATCCCGTTCCTATTTCCGTCTGTGGTGCAGCTGGTCATTGTCTCTGGTTGATTTTGTTTGTCCCAGATCAAGGTGAAAGGGCCACGCTACTGGGAGCTGTCCATAGACCTCAGTAAAGGAACTCAGCATCTAGAGTACGTACCACACACTGCACTCTTCATTGGAGTAATGGGGCATCTGGTGTGAAAAATACTACCCCCCCCCCCCCCCCCCCAGTCTATAGATGGTTCCCTCTGATCTTTTGGGACCTGTCCCTCCCGTCCTCCGTCCCTCCCTCCCCCCCCATCTCCCCGTCCTCCCTGCTGCAGGTCCATCCTGTCCCGAGACGGCGTCCTGTACGTGAAGCTGCGCGCAGGCCAGCTGCCCTACAAGGACGACCCGCGCGGCTGGAAGAGCCTGCTGGCGCCCAACGTCAACAACAGGAACTCTGAAGTCCGCACCTTCAAGGTGAACACTACATTTATGCTAGGGTTAGAGTTAGCCAATCAGAGGCAGAGTAGGGGCGGGTCTTCAGATTGCATCGCCATTTGAATTTTGACACCAAAAGAGCGTGGTCACAAGAAAATGTAAATGCAATAGACTGGATGCGCTGTTTCACTGGCATATTGAATTACCATTTGAATGAAGAGGCCATCAAACCTTAGCATGCAATTCACTGAATTTAAACACTACCCCCCCCCCCCCCAGCGCAGGACGGAGGGCTCGGTGTGGCCCAGGACCCGGGCTTTCTGCAACCATAGAGAGTTGGGCTGGACTCTGTTCCAGAGGGTTCCGGTTATCATGCCATCAACAAACCTCGCTCATTTTTTTTGTAGCTCGTTCTACACAGAAACCACAGTACAGCCTGTTCCTTTAGGCGCCAGCTGAACACGCCTAATAGCATATTTTTAACATGCGATAAGCATACATGTGGCAAGATAGCAGACAGGCCCCACAGCGCACTGTCAACATGGGAAGTAACATGCAACGGGTGGTTGCTACAATATATAACTATCTTCATATTGATATTGTGTATAGCAGAGCATGTGAAGCTCTCATAGAAACATCAATAGCTATTGAGCACATACGGTACCGGCTCTCATCTGGGATCAATATAGGGCTGCTCAGTGCTGAGCTGGACTAATGAGTGGATTGTGTATTGAGTCTATGTATTTATTAACCAAACAGGGAAGGAGATATCCTTTAATAGCCTTTAATAGAGTATTTAATAGCCTACACTGTCAATAATCTTCATTTGCATTCTCACCCAATATAAAGCTCTGCAGTTTTCTGACCCGCCCACATCCCATCCACGATGATAGCGGTATTAATAACAGCATATCCTGTACCACTCAGCAGGTCTGGCCCAGAGCCGAGTGGTAGCGTAGCTTCATGGTTGCAGACCCTGTTTGCAGTGCCCTATGTACTAAAGTGGATGTGTTTTGTCCTTCTCAGCCAGAAGCCATCTCCACGTTCACCTCGGACGCCGCCTTGGTCTCCTTTGCTGAGTACTTCTGCAAGGCTTCAGACGGCATGAAACACGTGAGTGGACTAAGAGGAGGAGGGTGAAAGCTACGGAGCACACAAACACATACCCTCCTTGGAGAATCCACTCGATAATCACTTGAATCCCATTTCGTTAAGGTCACGCCAGCAGAGTGGATGGAATTGGTATTATTGAATGCGTCTTACCGAGGACACCGTGAAATGACAGGAAATTTCCACTTTTACTTTATAATTGAAACTTTAGAAAACAAGTGAATCGGTAGCATCTCTCTCGTTCCTAACTGACCTGCCTAGTTAAATTAAAATAAATAAATAAATGCTCACTACAAATCCGCTTGTTGTGAAATCCATTAGTTAGATGAGTCCCTGCACGGGCTGTTTTTGACTTGCTATGATTTATTTAGTTATTTGTGCTTGAGAGACGCTGCTTGAGTCAAGTGCACCTCAAGTATTACTGTATTTGCTATCTAGACCAGCCATCTATTCTTTGGTCCGCTACTGTTGCGATGACGGCAGGGAATAAAGTAATGAATAATATCTGACTCCAACTTTGTACCCCCATATACACTCAGTGGCCACTTTATTAGGACCACCTATCTGGTACTGGTTAGGACCCCCTTTTGCCTCAAGAACAGCCTGAATTCTTTGTGGCACGGATTCAACAAGGTGCCCTTCTGCACAACACCGTTGTAAACAGCTGTTATTTCAGCCGTCTTTGGCCTCTCTCTGCTTGAGCGCGTGTGGCCGTTCTCCCATGACCTCTCTCATTAACGAGGTGTTTTCACCACAGAACCGCCGCTCAAATGAATTTTTTTTTGTTTCGCACCCTTCTCTGTAAACTCAAGAGACAGTAAGTATTGTGCGAAAATCCCAGGAGGACGGCTGTTTCTCAGATCCTAGAACCACCATGAAAACAGTATATTATTCCAAAATAAAGGCCCCTCCGTGCCCTTCACCCAGTACTGATAAGAGATCCCAAGTTTTCCCCAAAAAGGTCTGAAGGCTGAAAAGTCATTCATTAAAGAGAAAATGCATGTGGAGCCGGAGTGTGTGACCGTTTTTTACTGCCTCCAAGAGATCACGTGCAGGAAGGAACACACACTAGCATTTCATCTGGTTTTCCTTTAAGACGCTGGAAAACCTATAAACAAGAAGCAAATTAAACCAAAACCGTTCTTCATGTACCACTTGTAAAATAAGCATCAAAATAAGACTAAACATGGGCATTTAAAGATTTTGATGCAACATTTAGCTTTTTAGTAGTAATTTCGGAGCCTTCATATCGTCCACTTCGATGAATGGGAACACACTCCTCCGATTCAGATTCAGAATACTTTATTAGTCCCAGAAGGGCAATTCATTTCTACAGTCAACCTGTCCATAGCAACACAAATACAATATGACAAAAGAGATAAACAATACAACCGTTAAAGGAGTAGTAAAGGGAAAATGCATGTTTAGCCCTGTTTTAAGGTTACTTATGATCATATACAATGGCTCAGATCAAACAGTTGACAAAACTAGCACTTTTGAGAAAGTCTGATAATTGCTCTACCACCGTTTTGGTCATACAATGGATGTGGGTGGGCACCATGAAAAATCATTCAAAAACATGTTAAACTCTCGATTTCAAAGACAAGGAGCTCACCGAGGGGGTAATTGGTGTCCGTTGGTGTTCTGACATCAAATTCGCCGCAAAGTATGAATCCTGTAGGGTTTTATTGATCATTTTATGAAATCCATTGACTTGTATTGAAGCGACCGTTGTGTAGATCAATCCACAGAGGGGATTCAGGAAGTGGAAGTACTTCAAGGCATTGCGCGAGATCGGAATCAGTTCAAGCGGAAGTTTACACACGTATGTGCTGCAACTAAATAGTTCTATGCTAAATATTTAAAAGAGCCTTTCCAGATGAACTAGAATCTTACTTTATGGCGAATTATATGTCAGAACGCCAACTAACACCTCGGTGAGTTTCTTGTCTTTAAAATTGAGAGTTAATCATGTTTTTTGAATGATTTTTCACGGTGCCCACCCACATCCATTGTATGACCAAAACGGTGGTAGAGCAATTATCAGACTTTCTCAAAAGTGCTAGTTTTGTCAACGTTTTGATCTGAACCATTGTATATGATCATAAGTAACCTTAAAACAGGGCTAAACATGCATGCAACTTTACAACTCTTTTAACATCCACAGTCGAGTATCATCACTTCAGCAAAACCACAAACAGTGACAACACAGCATAGCGGGATGCAAAATAATTCACAGTTCACAGTAAGTTCACAATAGCAAAATAATTTGCATTTCATTCTACAATTGTGCATTTAGCAGCCTTATGGCAGACGGGATAAAAGAATTTGCATAGCGGTTTGATTTCCGCACCGACACATAACACCGATGATTACAAATTCACTGCCCAGTACATGATCAGGCTGGGATAATATTCTATCTGCTTTCTGGACCACCTGTGTTTCCCAAAGAGAGCAAGCTGGACTCCAGTAATTTTGGACCACACTCCGATGATGTCATTCAGACGCTTCTCGTCTTTCACTCCGCTAGGTAGTCTGACTCTGGAGAGCCGTAGCTCTAAGCTATAAACACTGGCGATTAAAAGAGCCTTTATCTGCATGGGAAAGCACCATTATCAGTTCACCCCCCAAACTAGTTCTCTGAGGTCTGATTTGATACACCGAACGTTCCTCCGTGTGTCCCGACTGTGCAGAGACAGGAGACGCTGGCCTTGTTCTCTGCCATCCTGTACGAGTGTGTGACTCAGGAGAACCCTGAGATGCTGCCCACATACATTGCTATCGACCAGGTAAGACTCTCAGAAAACATGTATGTACGGTACGGTATGTTTGTGCATGGCTTAAATTGAGCAAATTTGATGACCATACATGCCCATCAATGAAAGCATGGGATACCGCGCGTGCGTGTGGTACGCACATTTACAGGTGTGCGTTTGATGCGTGAACGCGCCCGTCTCCGCCCCCCCCCCTCCCCTCCCCCCAGGTGGTGCGCGGCCTGCGCGGCGGCGAGCTGAGCGAGACCTTCGCCCTGTGGCAGATGAGGCTGGTGCTGGAGCTGTGCGAGAGCCGCATGCTGCAGGCGCGCCTGCGGGGGGCAGCGCAGGGCCAGGGGGCGCTGCTCAGCTCCGAGTTCCTCCCCGTCATGAAGAACACCGCCGACAGATCCCTGGACCGCTGGCTCGCAGGTGGGCGTGGTCCAACCAGGCCACCGTACTAGTAACGGGAGGATGTATGGCAGTGTGTATATTATATGCGGTGTGTGTGGGTGGGTGGGTAATGTCTATATGTGTCCGTGTGTGTGAGTGTCGGTGTGTGTGTGGGTGGGGTGTATATGTGTCCGTGTGTGTGTGTGAGTGTGTCGGTGTGTGTGTGGGTGGGGTGTATATATGTGTGTGTGTGTGTGTGTGTGTGTGTGGGAGTGTGTGGTTGCGTGTATGGGTAGGGTGTATATGTGTGAGTGTGTGTGTGTGGGTGGGGTGTATATGTGTGTGTGTGTGTGCGGGTGCGTGTGTGGGCATGTGTGGGCATGTGTGTATTACTGTGACACTCCGGGACTGTTCCCAGGGACTCTGGCAGGACCTGCCACAGCATGCCGGCAGGGTTTGACAGCTGAACAGTTGTGGGAACTGGGTCAGCTTGCTCCCACCAGCCCAACACCACAAACTAGCATCACGTCAGCGAGCATAGAAACGCACCTCTCTGGGCACGGACATACAAAAGATAGGAATTTACATTGACAGACATAGCCGACTCTAACCTTAATCTAATTCCCTCTGGGAGTGAATAAAGTTTTTGTTGTTGTTGAATTGAATAATGACTATGTACATCGTGCAACCTCTCCCTCCCACCAGATAACAGCGAGCTGTTACGCGCTTACCTGAGCGGCCGGCCCCTGGCAGTGGACGGACAGTCCACCATGCTGTCCTGCTTCCTGGTCTACCACTCCATCCCCTGCTTCAGGAACTCGGCTCGCACACGCCTGGAAGGTAAGACGCGCCCCGCGGCGCGCCCCCGCTACGTTTATCTGAACGGGGACGTTTCTCGCCGCGGTCCGCGCCTCACACCTGGGCGTCGGCCTCCCCTTCCTCTCTCTCTCCAGGCGTCCCCTCGTTCCCGGAGCTGCTGCTGAGGTTCAGCCAGCTGGGCGTCCCGGTCCGAGCGGCGCTGCGCCTGGGGCCACTCCTCCTCGGGCCCGCCGCCACACAGCACTTCTGATGTCACGCCGCGCCTTCTGACGGACGCATCTCTCACCTCTCACGAAGCCGCTCCCGCCGGGCGAACAGTTCACACTGTGGCTCTCTCATTACAAAGCGCCACGCTAAGTGTGTGTGTGGTCACGCTGGCCCTCTGACCAGCCACTACCCAGCGGTCACTGTGCTGCTCGTGATCTCATACGAAAAGACCTTCATATGCAGCACTGTGACCTGTGTTATTGTAAAGGCGTTCTTTCTTATAATACAGATGGTCTGTAAAATGTTTGTACTTATGTTTGTACCCAATGTGTAATAATGCAGTAAATAAAATAGGAATTTGAAACTAGTGAAAGGTGACAGTTGTTTATTGTGAAACCGTTAATAATCAGGCATGCCCTGGTTTTCAGTGTAATGTATTGGGTGTAGTCATAATGCAGTTTGTCTCAATGAAGCCATTCCGGCGAGGATACAGTCTAGACCCGTTTATCTGAACTTCATTAAAGTTGATCTGGCTTCTCCGGTATTAGCTCATGCTCTCTGTGTGTGTGTGTGTGCGTGTGTGTGTGTGTGTTTGTTTTGTTGTGCGGGGGCTGTTGTGCAGCGGAATGCAGAGATTTTTTTCTGAGAATAACTGCTCAGGGAACATTCCAGACTAAAATGAGAAACATCCTGCAACAAACACCACGCCCAGATCACCCCCTTTTCAGCTGAATCTTTCATTTATATTATAAACCATTTCATGGTTCCACCATTTTGTTCACGAATGGATTCAGTCTCTCCAGACATGTCTTGGTTAGTGTAGTTGTATGTAGTAGTAGCTAGTGTAGTATGCGAGTTGTAGTTACAGGAGGTGATATTGATACTAGTCAATTGAGTAATAGTGAAAGTGGCGGGAAGTGTGGCTATTACTAATCAAGATGAAAATTCAGTCATGATCTCTCACTGAACTGAACCCTTATGACCTGTCATAAGCACTTAGTTCAAATATTACTCAAAGAGCCAAGCCCTTTATGGCCTTATTTCAACAGTGGATTCAGTTCCTGGAAATGTGTTTTGGATCATCTGTCTCATGCCACAGATGTCAGGACCTACTGTCAGCGAAGTTGACGACAAACCGGAACTGTGGAGAGTGGGTGTGTTCGTGTTTGCGCTCCTCAAAGGACAGCACTTTTAATAAGCTTGTGGGAACAAGCACCCAAGGGGGAAAGGGCAGTTTGTTTCCACAATAAAACTTTCTAAGTATGTCATGGTGAACACGCCCTGGCTCTTCCACCCTTGAGTTTCTCACGTCCTAAATAACACGAAAATAAGACCAGGAATCTATATGTGTATTGAAATATATAATTTTGTCAAATAACTGCTGATTTCACGTGCTTTTGTTTGATTTTATTCAAGCCTATTCCATTCCTCTTATTTTAACTTGTTGCTTTTAACTTTTACGCACAGCCGAGTCTAGTCTCCATTCATAAAGACTGAATGGCAAACATTCTTGTCAGTTCGCTGAGTAGCTAGAGGTGGGTGTGACCAGCTAAAAAAAAGTGTCACAGTCCAACTCCCGCATAGCTATGAATGACTACTGCCGCGGAAGCCCGATGCAGTCCTAATGCAGAAGTGGGACTGAGAAAAGTCAAGGACACTGCTTGTCCTTTGGAGAGACATTGTATTTGCAAACGTATTAGTATGCTTACTTTTTTTTTTTCGTCCTCTAGCTCGCACATCTGAAGTGAAGTTTCGACTTCACCGCGCATAGTGATGGGTAAGTGTTACCATACCTCACCAAACAAGTTGATAATGTGTTAATTAGGAACATAAATACAGTTTGAACGATTTTTAAAGTGGGCTACAATAATGTACCTCCATAAGATAGGCCTACCTCAATAACTTTGAGTACATTAATGTGACACCTAAAGACTATATATTGGGAAACTCAGAAGGCCACGTAGGTGCAATTAAAATGCGCACAACACGACTAAAATATATATTTGTGTGAATCTCGTTTTACCGCTCTAAAATCTTCGGGCAGCAAGCTGAGAAATTTGAAAACGTAAGTATCTGCAGCACCCTCACGCGTAATAGGCGGTTTAGAGAGATAAAAGGAAGTATGTGGTGTCAGTGAGCAGCATGAGATAGTAGGCTAGTTTCCTGTTCCCTTTTTCTAGTTCAGTTCAAAAGTTAAGGGTTACTGTGACACTCGGCCTGATCCATTCACTTTTAACCCCAACTAGTTTAATAGGCTACAGCTCGCCCATCAGTGGAGCTCACACTTTGGCATTACGCATAGCCTGTAACCTTTAGGATAGCCTACTCTCTATTCAAATCTTTCCATAGTGCCCTTAATATTTTTGTATTAACTTGATATATAAATACCAGAGTATGAGGCCGTGTTTTGTGGTTGTCGAGTCACGTACAGTAGTGTCATGCTCATTTATTTGTGTCACTCCAACTCAGAGCAGTCTTGTGCTCTCTTGGGTCTGTGACTCATCTATTCTCCTTGGCGCTTTCTCCTGTTTCAATCCTAAATTACGGACAGTTACTGATTACTGATCCTTATTGATTTTCTTTGGCCATTATACCATTTGCATTGATATACTTCAGTTCAACTTGGATCTGATGGGGCAAATAATGCATAGGCTACTTATGGTGGTTATGAAACCATTTTAAAACATTCTGAAGCTCAACATTGTCACCGAGACACTACAACTCCACATAATCTTTCTCTTTTTATGGACTAGTGGAACGCATGTGCTGTGTTTCAAAATGAGTGGCCTGGGACTTCCCTCTCCATCTCTCCCCCTCTCTCTCTCTCCCTTGCTCCCTCTCTCATCAGCTTTCTCTCACTCTCTCCATCTCTCCCTCCCCCTCCCTCTCCCTCTCATCCATTCATGTGGTGAGTGAGCTGGCTGGGTTAATCAGATAAGACATGAATAGAACAGTAATTTCCATATTGCTCCTCAGAAACCACAAAGGTGACGCTACTCTGGGGAGAAAGAGAGAGAGGGAGAGGGAGAGGGAGAGAGAGAGAGGGAGAGAGAGGGTTAACTTTTGGTTTCCCACCCTAAGACCTGTCAGTAACGGCAACTATAAGCACCATAAGCACCTTGGTTAAAAACAGCGGGGACAACAGGGAGGGAGAATGGCAAATAAGCCTGCATAGAACCAGAACGCCCGACCTGCTGTAAACGGATGGAAAACAAAGATCCTATAGTGGACTGCACATTTCACAGAGGACGACATTAGAACCCTCAGGGAGCTAATAGTAACATTGTCATCGTCGTCTCTGTTATTTTATGTTTAGAGCAAATTTCTCCACTCTGATTGGCTGCGCCGTCCAGAGCTGCTGATGCCTGCTGTGTCACAGGACTGTGGTCATGATGATGATCTACAACAGAGTCAAGCCCTGTATTAATAGTCTTTAAATGCATTCCTTGCTTGTTTCCTTATTTGTTTGCTTGATCTCTTCCCTTGTTCCCTCCTGCCTTATGCATGTTATGCAAAAATAATAACCTTGGTCAAAGCAAGCGATCAGCCACCAAGTCAGGTCAGATATTAAGGAAGGCAATAAGGAAGAAAGGATACAGTGCCACTTGAAGTATTTCAACACCAACGTGAGAGAGTTGAAGGGAGGATCTGAGGGAGCTGGGTGTCGCGAAAGGGTTAACTCTTGGTTTCCCACCCTGTCAGTAACGGCAACTTTAAGCACCTCGGTTAAAAACAGCGGCACACACCAGTGAGTTTTTAGTCAGAGACTGGTTTCCAGTAACAGCGTGCCATTGTTGGGTGCAGATGAGAGGAAGTGGTGACCCTGAAACTAGAATTCATAAAAAAGAAAATATTGTTCTGACATCTATTCTTTAACTGCATAGTTCTTTTGAGCTATGCTTTTTTGGGGATTACGTGCTTAATGTTTAATTGTGTTTTTACATGTTTAATTGACGTTGGTGCGTTTGTCCAACAATGGCAGGCTGTTACTGGAAACCAGTCTCTGAACTCAAAACTCACTGGTGTGTGCCGCTGTTTTTAACCGAGGTGCTTATAGTTGCCGTTACTGACACCTAGAGAGTGTAATATTCATAATTTAATAGATTCCCCGGTATGTGTAGAGCACAGAGTCTGTGAGCGGGGCAGTTTTTGTGATCTGTAGAATACCACGCAAGGAGGGTGTGAGTCCAGCAGGCAGTTAAATTCAGTAAATACCAAATGGATTCCTTCCATTCCATTTCAGCTCGAACCTAACAGTTGAGTTATTTTCCTATTCATAGACTGCTTTTCCATAAGGAACTCGTACTGTACCAACCGAGGCACAACTGTATTGGTAATGCACAAGGCTCTAGTGCCACCTAGTGGACATTAAGAGACGTGACATTAGTTGAGGGAACGTAAGGGAATGTGAACCCTCTTTACTGCTGTCCCTATGCTGGACAGTAGGGGGTGCCAACGATATAGCCATTCAACCCTGTGTTCTCTGGTGTACTGTACAGGTATGTGTCTCAGGGTGGCAGTGTTTCTGCAATTACTGGTTATTGACAGGCAAATGTATGTGGATCCTTTATAGGAATTAATTCATATGAAAGATTTGAAAGTGCACTTGTTTAGTAGGTAACTGAATGACCTGAAAGACATTTCTCACACTGCAATTTCCCCCATAAAGTGCTGTAACAAAAGCTCTTTCAACCAAGCTATAGCCTATAACCAGAGACAACACACCACAACACACAATCACCATCACATACACTCAGAGACGAGTCTGACTCCTCCAAGGACAGACCCTAAAGACTAGAGGCACCCCTTATCACCAGCTCAGCGCTGTGTGGTTAGAGAGTCTGCCCTGAGTTTGGGAGGTTGGGGGTTCGATCCCCATCCGCGTGTACAAAGACTATAAAAAATGGTACCCAATGCCTCCCTGCTTGGCACTCAGCATCAAGGGCTGGATTGAGGGTAAGTCCCTGCGACATACTAGCGTCATGTCCAGGGGGTGGACTTGTACATGAAACTGCCTCACGCTAAGGAATCAGGAGATAGGATCCTGCCCTATGGGCCACTAGGCTCAAGAACCATTGGAACCATTGGTTCTCAAGGCTACTTACTTATCCCTTATCACACCTACAGAGTTTTAACCTTGGTAGTCACACACACACACACACACACACACACACACACACACACACACACACATACACACACACACACACACACACACACAGTAAAACAATGTTTCTCTGTGTGCACTGATAGAGATGTTGCGGTTAGGCCCAGGGTATAGTCCCGGCTGCCTATCCAACTGAAAGAATGTAGAATCTAAGGCTTGTGTTGTCTGGATTCCCAGAGCTGGTAGTCCAGGCCAGGGAGAGGGGATGGGCGGAGTCTCGTCTCTGCATGTCGGGCCATGGAGGAGTCATCGACACAGGGAGGGATTGACCTGGGAACAAAGACTGGAGAGACCCGGTCTTTCCTTCTGATCCCGTCCTGACTCAGATCCCCTCCGCCTCTCTTCCTCATGACTCACAGACCACTGTCTGAACACCCCCCAAGTGGGACAGTCCACTGTCTGAAGACCCCCCAAGTGGGACAGTCCACTGTCTGAAGACCCCCCAAGTGGGACAGTCCACTGTCTGAAGACCCCCCAAGTGGGACAGTCCACAGGCTGAAGACCCCCCAAGTGGGACAGTCCACTGTCTGAAGACCCCCCCAGGTGGAATAGTCCACAGGCCGAAGGCTTATAGTTTACTCTATTCACTTAGAAAGTAGATTTACTTGACAGAGACAATAAATGTTCATCAACATTTCTGCAGATATACAGTAGAAATTATACTGTATCTTAGCAGCTAGAAATAGGCTGTTCTAGCAGTGAATACGCACACGCTACTGAATACACATGAATCAGCTTTGGTGTCTCTACTTGTGTTCATCTCCTTGCAGTAGACTTAAGCAATAAACCACTCGAGGCCGTGTGTTATAGTGATTTTATAACAGCTAGGGGGCGTTGTTAGGCATGACGCGAAGCAGAGTGCCTAAAACCCCCCTAGCTGTTATAAAATCACTATAACACACGGCCTTGAGTGGTTTATTGCTTTTATACAATGGTAACTACAGCTATTAGTGTAAAATAAACACACAGCAATGTAAAATATGAACATTTATTCAAAACGAAGCATCATTCCCTCAATTCCGCCGAGCAAAATAGTTCCCCTAACAAAAGGGTTGCCAAGCAACAACAACTACAATGCATTGGATCAAATGGGAGGCGCATTAATACTGAAAATGGAATGATATGCGGTCCCAGGTGTGTGTTATAAAGTATTTTAACACGGCTTCCAGCCAATCAGAATCAAGAACCAGAACTAACCGTTGTATAAGATACCATGACCATTTAGTAATACACCCATTGTCATTTTTAACTTGTCATTTATGCACATAGCCTAATAGGCAGTTCTCTTAATGTCACCAAATGGTGCATTGTGGTTAATGTAGTGAAGTGACAATACAGTAGCTAAATGTGAGTGAAAGTACAAGTCTACATTTGTATAAGTTGTACAATGGGGGCAATTATAGAGTTGAGCTGGTGACATTTTCACGTGAAACCTTATCTTAAATCGCTGCTCTGTGAATTATGCCAGATTTCACTAAATGCATGATTCCATTCTTGTATTCTGAGGTCAGGTGGCACCGGTCCAACCCAGAGAACCTGGGAGCAGGCTTCTGGTTCTCTAGTTAGAGCTGCTGACATGAAGGCCAGACGTTCCTTGTGACTCAAGACTTTGTCTCCTGATGGAGCTGTGTGGGTGTGTGACGGAACGTGGGAATAATTCTGTTTCCGTAGTAACATTTGTGACTCATCTCTGCGTTGCTAAAGGCCTTCCTGTGGACAGGACATGTGACTGGCTTATTTTAGAAGCACAGGACAAGGAACTAACCTCAGCACACAGGAACCTCTTTCAGAAATAGACCGAAACTTTGAATCGTAGTGGTGCAATATGACTGAAGTTACTGAAAATCTAGCTGTGTGCTAAAGAAGAATATACATATATTAGGGGGCAGCACTCAGCTCAGGAGGTAGAGCGGCCGGCTGGGGATTGCAAGGCCCCCGGTTCTATCCCAGGTACATCCACATACAGGTTCTGGAGTGTGCCGAAGTGTCCTTGAGCAAGACACCGAACCCCAAAATCGCTCACGTGCGGTACGGTGGCACAGTACCTTAGTACCAGCCAGAAGTTCTCTGAGTCTGTCTGTGCAGAGTTTGCATGTTCTCCCCATGTTCTCAAGGGTTTCCTCCCAAAAGAACCCAATCCGAAAAACAAGAACAGAGGCTCTTCAGTCCGGTCCCTGACCTGGACTGAGCACTTGGACTTGGTCCCCGGGCACCCCTGGATCAGGACGGCTCGTATGCTGTGTGTGTGTGTGTGTGGCCAAATAAACACCCCTCCAGGTTCAGAAATGTATAATTTTATAATGAACAGTTCTCATACACAGCATTTGTGATCTCATCTCCAATACCACACACACAGTGATTTAACCTGTGACTTAGCAAAATGAGCTGAACAAAGAGGGACTCAACACCACGTACAGACACACACACACACACACACACACACACACACACACACACACACACACACACACAAAGCAGTCGCTGTATGACTCAGTGGATGGATGGAGCAGGTGGTGAGATGAGAACTGTCTGCACCGCCATTCTAGTTATATCTGTTCTGACGTACTGAACAAAACAAGAGTTGTGGCCTATTTGGGAGCTGTCAGTTCTCTCCAGACAACAGTAGACATAAGATATTGCATGACACTGACAGAAAAGACACATCGTTTTGGCCTGTGGGGTTTTGATGTTACGAGACGACTAGCCCCAGGCACCAGGCGTTCCGGATGCTATTATTCCCGGGGACAGAATGTGCAGTGCCACCCTGGTTTACCTAACTGGTGGTGTATCGAGTGAGGAGTCAGTCTGAACGCTAGTAATATCTCCCATTGATTCATTTAGAGACTCAGCCCCCACACGGTCTCCCACGCACCCCGGGGGCTGAGTGAGCACGTCTCACTGCCTCTATACGTGGTCTCTCTGGGGAGGCTCTCTATCCTGCAGAGCATGGGGGAACTGGTATGTTTCTAATTAACAGAGCTGCAGCGGCATCCTGTCCTGTGACGAGCCTGCCTGTGTGTGTGTGTGTGCGTGTGCGTGTGTGTGTGTGTGTGTGTGTGTCTGTGTACAGTATGTAACTGGACTTCCACCAGCATGGGAACTGCAGTAGAGGAAGTGTCTATTTATAAAGCAGAGGCTCGGTTCCCAGTGCTGATGCCCAGTATTAGAGGACAGAGTAGCCGACTGCTACAGTAGCCTGGACTGTTGCATTGTAATTACTCTTAGAAAGTTGCTTCTATGCCGTACAGTTATCACACAGTGTTTGGCCATGTCTATGATTGAAACTCTGGGTTCAACTAAACTTCCATCTTTGATTTGAACAACCTTGGAGTGATGAAGGGCTATTTAGTTTCTCTTTCTGAATACACACACACACACACACACACACACACACACACACACACACACACACACACACACACACACACACACTCAGATACACACAGGCGTATATGCACATCACAGTCGTTCTATCCAGAGGGGTCAGATGCAGCCCTTTGAGAGGAACCCACACACACTCCCCCATCTAGTGTATACATGGTTTAGTGTGGGAGCCTGGGAACTTGACCAGTCATTAGAAGAGCTATGACAGGCATGCTGGAGAAAGGAAGTGGTGGCTTTGGTGAGTCAGCTCTCTTGAACTTGCTAGAACATGAGAGATAAAGTCCTCTGTTCTCCATTCTCTCAGAGCGCTCTATTTTCTCTCCGTTCTGACTCATTCGAACCTGCCAGGTTCTCTTGGGGCGGGGGGGGGGGGTGGAGGGGGGTGAGGACAGGGGGGGTGATGTGTAAGCAGGGCGCCAAGCTGTTTGTACGGGTTGACAGCCTGTTATACTTTGGTTGAGGATGAAACGGGTCCATTCTGAGTTCGTCCGGCTTTTGTCCTTTGTGTTCAGTAAGGTGAATGATGAAGAGGAGGAGGATGAAGAGGCGGGGTGGCATGGTGAGTGCAACCAACCCTGATTCGGCTGTGTGTGTGTGTTTGTGTGTGTTGTTTGGATGTGTGTTGGTGGCGTTTGTGTTATTGTTTGGATGTGTGGCGGTAGATCTTAACACCGGGTTAAAAGCTATTGAAGGTGGCAGAAAATAAGCTGAACTTGTGTCAGCTTGGTTAGACATTGGACATGAGGTTGGTGATTTGGAAGTTCAACGTCAAAGAGCATCAGCTGGAACAAAACCTCAGATCATAATTGTCTGATAATGTTCGTAATATGTGCGCCGTCTGCCAAACTGTTCCAGCGTTCTACACTGGTAACATATTTGGCTCACTTTGTTTCCAAAGAGTCAAAAGCCAACTTCACATTGGCTGTAGCTTGTATTATTCAATACCTTTTACAAGCTTTGTATCTTCCTTATGGGGCTTGAATATGAAACACTTGCATCGATTTCTTAGTTTTAAGTAGGCCAAAAATGTGTCTACATTGTGGCTGCACTTCCTTGAGATGTGTTATTGTCAACAAAACGCTCTTAACTGACCTGCCTGTTAAATAAAGGTTATAGTTATGAAAATAAAAAGCTTTATGGAGACTTGTTTAACTTAAACTTTTCAGCGTTCACTTTTCTCTATTTCAGATAGATGTTTGAGAATGAATATCATAGTGGGGAACATAATCAGCGGATGAATCTTCAAAAGACTTTCCTTTGATTCATCATGATCCTTTACTCCTCTCATCCTCATAACCCACGTCGGAGGAGAGGAATCTCAGGTCCTCCACCAACGTTTCTTGTGATGTAAGCATAGAGATAGGACACAAGGAACCAAGGATTCAATTACTCTATGGGCAACAGAATCCCCCCTACACACGCACACACACACACACACACACACACACACACACACACACACACACACCACACACACACACACACACACACACACACACACACACACACACCACACACACACACACCTCACACACACACACACACACACACCACACACACACATACACACACACCACACACACACACCACACACACACACACACACACACACACGCACACACACAGACTCCTCCTGCAGTTCCGTAATGGTACCCCATTTACAGTAAATATGAAGCTGGAGTATCTGTGGGTGTCTGGTGTTGGTAGTTTTGGTATCATGAGGTGAGGTATCAGGGTGTACTCTGAAAGCAGTGCAGCATGGGTAGGCGTGGGAGAACTATGACAGAGATTACTCAGCACTATGTTGCCGGGCAGAAAACAGGGTCCCACTTTGCAGCTGTAGCCTATCGTAGCTCATCGTTCTGCCAGTCAGAATGATATCAAGACTTAACGCTTCAACTCTGGGTTATTCAGATGTAGATTCTAGGGGTCCTGATATTATGCTGCTTGCTGTTAGATGCCTCTTTGTTCACAGGTCAAATACTCATGATATTGAAGGATTGGTGTTTGTGAGTATTATGAGTTGTGGTGTATTTATATTCGGAAGCTATGTATGACTTGGTAGTCTCTGTAGATTAGAATTTTAGTTGAAGTTCATCTGTTTCATCTACACTAAACATTTATCAACATTCTCCAACTGACCAGAACATTCTAAATATTGTAAGGACTTGAGTTCTGTCCTTGAGTCATTCTGTCCTGTTATGCGTGCGTGCGTGCGTGTGTGTGTGTGTGGGTTGTGTTTACAACGTAATTTCATCATCTCCTAGTGGGAGGTTTGGAGATAACTCGTCTACTTGGTGATATAAGATTCAGAAATGTCAAGTTAATGTCATGGGGTGGATATGACTTGTTGTATAAGCACCTGTGTCCTGACAGAAATATTAAATGGTCATGAGTTACGGTTTGCTCTCCATGACTAATAGAGTAGGCCAACCTAAACCATGAGTGAAGATGACATTCACCAAATCAAGACTGTGTATTGTATGTTGTAGGAATCTCTCTTTCTTTATGTCTCACATTCTTCCTTTCTTTCTTTCTGTCTCTCTCTGTTTCTTTCTCTCTTCCTCTCATGCCATAATGGATCACCATAGCTGGTAGAAGAACAGGGGCGTGAGGTAGAAACTGGGTGTGTTCAAGAAAGTGAAAAAATATATATTAATAGTCATGTGACAGACAGATAGACGGGGATAATGGGTTTGCTTAACAGCATCTCAAGAAGGGTAGCCTACTCTGACGACTGTGGCTCAGGAAGTAGAGTGGGTCATCCAATGATCAGTGGGTCGGCTGTTCGATTCCCGGCTCCTCCTGTCCACATGTCGAAGTGTGCTTGAGCAAGACACTGAACCCCAGTGAACAGGCTAGGGCTTTGGAGCGCTTTGGAAAAAAGTGCAGTCCATTTACCATTTACTGCGTGTTCGTGTGAATAACAATTCCATGGTGTGTAGAGGAGAACGCCTCTGAACGGTCTTAGCCAGTAGATGGCGCTGTGACTCTCCTTTTGTCTTTGTCTTATGAAATGCTCTTTTTAACACCTGAATTGCGCAGTTGGTCCTTTCTTCTTAGTTCCCAGACCTGCTGTGATCGAGCTGAATCTTTTCTGCCCGCAAATATAAGATATATTTGTATCTATTTCACTTTTGAACTTTCGCACAAAATAGGCTTAGGTGATAGGAAAATGCATGACACTCACCGTGTGTAGCCTATAAAATAACTGGTCCTAAACATTGAAGTCAAATTCACATGGCATATTATGTTATAATTGTCTGCTTTAAATTATATTTAGAAACACAATTGGTAAATATGTTTTATTGTCTTGTACTCCTATGATGCGTAGGCCTACACACAACATGGTAGTATTTCGCTCATTGTAAAGTTATCGCTCATATAGGCCCAGCCAGTCAGTCGCAATATGCAGCGATTATCATTTCAAGGAAACCGCTCAATTTGGATCTTTGTCAAAACGAAAAATCACTTGCTTTCATGAAATTGCTTAGTCAGAAAACAGACTTGCTTCCCTTCCACTGAAACACTATTTCAGCACCGTGGCTAAAACAATATGCCTTTTTCATCGGAGTCGCAATATTTTTTGTCAGAAAACAGACTACCTTCCCTTCCACTGACACACTAGCCTATTTCACCACCTTGGGAAAAACAATATGCCTTTTTCATTGGAGTCGCAATATGTTTTGTCAGAAAACAGACTACCTTCCCTTCTACTGACACACTTGCCTATTTCACCACCTTGGGAAAAACAATATGCCTTTTTGATTGGAGTCGCAATATGTTTTGTCAGAAAACAGACTACCTTCCCTTCCACTGAAACACTAGCCTATTTCACCACCTTGGGAAAAGCAATATGCCTTTTTCATCGAAGTCGCAATATTTTTAGACTACAGCAGTAAGGGCTTATAAAGGCACTATTAGAAGACATTCAATTACTTTAAAGTATAAGCCTTTATTGAAGGATTCGTTAAATAGCCTAAATAAGCACAATGTGCTGATTTGATGCAATGTAGTATGATGGCGACTTAGGGTACGTAAGTTGGTTATGTGTGTGGATTTATTGATTGGTGCATCATTTCCATACATTTTAAAAATGTATCTGTATAATTTATTATCCAGATATCAAATAGCTATGTAGCCTAGTAGGCCTACATACACCGCTTTATTAGGCTAGACTCAGCAGACTGAGAGATCTGCTGTCAGTAATTCGAAAGGTGATGTAATTAGGTTAATTTGATTAATCTACTGTATAATTTTGATAACACTTTGATTGAGAATGCCCCCGAATAAGTAAAATGTTTTCAACATAGGCCTATCTGTGAGATATAACACTGTAGGCTACATTTTGTACAGTCCTCCAAATGCCAATCGAATTTAGAATCGTTGTTGATTCTAAAAACAAAAAAGTGATAGGGCCTATATTTATGATGGGGAAGGGAGGGAGGCATCTGTAATATTGATTGATCACAGCATATAGCTATAGGCCTAAACAGTTTGATAAAGAAACACAGCATGCCCTTCCACATGGAATCATATTAAAATCTGATGTGACATTTTGCATGAGCTAATCTACACAGGAAAATCACTCGTTCATTTTTTCATCACCACCAGTGACTCAAAAACCATGAGCGCAGGTGTCGAGTCGACCCACAGAAATACCCGAAACACTATGATCTTGTTGTGTATATACGCCCTTTCAAAAAACTATCGATCAAATGTCAAGAGCGGGTCAGTTCTGGTGTTTCCCGTGCGAGCTAAGGAAACGATAAGAATATATAGGCTATTCTTTGATGTAGGGTGTTTGAGGAGACAACTACTGTCTTTCACTAATTTAGTCGTGTGCACTACAAAACATGATGGTTAAGCATCGGGTCTTGGGAGGCAGCCGTTTTCAGTGTTCCTGTTCCTTGTTTGAAATGTTAAAATCAATAGGCCTATACAGTTTATAAATATCTCAAAGCTTTAGTTCTTGTTGGATTAATGGATGCACATAGGCTATTCACGAATTTATCATCTCCATTCTAATGGCAAAATTCAAACGATGCCAGCCCCCTCATTTTTTATGTTTATCCTACAAAATGTGTCTGTATTTTTTTTTATCATCGCAATGATCTCACGTGTTTTAATTAGAGTAGCCTAGTTTTGCATTTGAATATGAAAATTGGATTCGATATTTGTAATAGTGTGAAATGTGGGAGCATGACATTTCAAACATTCTGATAAGATTAGATAAGGGTACAGTCATAGCTGTAAATCGTTGCAATGCGTGCTCTCACATCATATCACTGATACAAGTTAAATATTCTGAAATTGATAGCATTGTAATTTAACGATAAGCATCATGTGTATTGATATTAATTTTAATGACCCTTAAACCTCACTGACATTGATAAAGCTTTATTATTCCAACAGCAGCATGACAGTTGGCCAACTGTATGCGACACGGCACACAAAATCAAAGAATCAGTAAATTATGATAAAAAGGCTTGATTTTGTTTGAGAGCACTAGGAAGATTTGTCAGTCTGTCAGTGCGTGTGTGTGTCATAGGAAACCGGTGACTGTTTGACTCAGACATCCACCTCCACAGACATGCGGTTATGGCTACTCATGATGCTTATCCTAGTCTCTCTCACTTTCAGCAACTGGGAAAGAATATGAGAAAGTCCACTGAAGTTAGAGGCCAGCTGATAAGCATGTCCACAGGGCATGGTTTATAAACAAAGTAACATCTTTTTAGTTCATCCCACACTCCATCTTACTTGCCTAAAACAGACAGCAGAGCACAAAGGCTCCTAGGCGTCAAATGTAGGCTACTGTAGGCCTAAATACACCGTCTGCTTATGATTTAGCTTGTGAGATTTATTTTTGTATTTGCGTGACAGGCATTCGGTTGCCACCTGTCTTGTTCAGCAGTGTCAATGCTGATGGGGGGAAGGAAATGAGGAGAGGGAGCCATTTTAGATTATTGAGACACGGCCTAGGACGAGCCATTTAATGTCAGTCTGTCTTTATGACCAGGAGGGATCATGACAACACAGGAACCTATAGCCCACAGGGAGATGTCGAGATTATGTCTGATAGTTCAAATCTATTTAGGACGTTTCCATGGCAGCATCAGTAGTAAGGGTAGTAGTTTGACTGAGCAAAATAACTACCCATATTTCTCTTGTCAGAATCACAAAAACTGAATGTGTGTTAACATGAAAAGAACCATATAACCCCACAGGCATTGTCAAAGGGATCATGTCCGAGCCTACTGTATGTTTTTGACAGATAACTTGTGACAGCAGGTGAGAATAAGAGGATGACCTAACAGTTAATGGGAGCAAATTGTGTGTGTGAAACCCTAGAGCCTCAGAAGAAGGTGCCGTGGCGTCAACACACAAAGCGGAGACAGAATGAAACTCTAGCGGACTTCAAGTTCCACATGGTCGTTATTTGAAAGCCGTCTGATGCCACAGTATTGTTCTCCTGTGGAGAGGGAAATTGAGCAAGGGGACCTTTGTGTGGATGGTCCGTGTCACGGAAATCAGAGATGTTATCAAAAAGAACGCCACCCTGTTCACCCCCCCCACACACAACCCCCCACCACACCCAACATTTTGGGAGCGTTTGGGAGCTACAAGATGCATCCCAAACTCATTGTTTTGTCGAATGTTTCCTGTGCAGCAGGGGTACAGTTAGGCATACAGTGGACAGTGTTCAATTGGTGGTTGAACAGACAAGTGAGCATCTTTTATCCATCTGCTGAGCCCCATAGAGACAGCATACGTGTATTATTCAAATGCTTTT
The DNA here is from genome assembly GCF_949987555.1 of Borostomias antarcticus. NCBI lineage: Eukaryota > Metazoa > Chordata > Actinopteri > Stomiiformes > Stomiidae > Borostomias > Borostomias antarcticus. The sequence goes on from NC_140235.1 coordinate 5,643,404, forward strand.
AAAAAAAAACAACCTTTATTTAACTAGGGAAGCCCTGTTGAGATTACAAACTCTTTTTCGAAGGAGCCCTGGCCAAAAAGGCTGCCGTAATACATTTATTTGAACACGTAACAACATCAAAGGACAGTAACACAATTTCAAACAACATAAGCAACATTGAAAGCACATAACACACAACATAGCAGTAGCAGCAGCAATAAAATGTTAATGCAGCCTAAAGATTATGAAACAACGTTAAAGCACATAATAGACAACGTAGCAATTTCATAGAGTCATATGCCTAAATAGAAGACAGGAGAAGATGGAACGTAGCCAAGGAAGCAACTACAGGCTCCAATTGAATTTGCCTCCAAACCCCATGCAATCCTACTCTACTATGCAGTACCACGCGATAACTAAAATGACTGCAAAGTCACAATAGGCCCTGTCTCTCCTCAGGTCACGCTAGAAGGTCAAATGTCATATTTTAGCGTTCCTCTCCTCTCTCTCTCTGCTTTGAATGTGCGTGTAGGTGTATCCTCTGGGGATTCGTGCCTTACTGCCATGGCAACTAGAGACAGACCTTGAGGACATGACCCATAACCTTTAAGACTGAGTTGATTAAGACAATGTGGATGTTGTACAGCAGGAGCACACACAGTTGAGAGTTGAGTTCTCTGAATGTGCATGTTGATGGCGATAAACCTTTAAAACATACATTAGCTTGTAATGACCCGTTTATTTCAAAATTTCAGGGTATGAAAATAGTCTAATGCATACAGTAGGGCAAGGAATTTGAAGAAACTCCCATTGCCATATTTATTCGACTTTAGCCTAAATTATCTGACAATGTCGCAGCTGTACTGTAGGTCAGGCTCTGTGAAACCCCTCGACCACAAGGCGGACTGCTCACAGGTTTATACCGGCCTGCAGTTTTTTGAATAAGTCCAATGAGTGCATTAGGAGTAGTGGAACTAGTGGAATATAAACACTGCAGACAGCTTACAGCTCTAGCCTGTGTGTGTGTGTGTGTGTGTGTGTGTGTGTGTGCGTGTGTGTGTGTGTGTGTGCGTGTGTGTGTGTGTGTACGTGTGCGTGTGTGTGAGAGAGAGGGTGTTAGGCTTGAAGGTCAGAACACACACCTGTCGTAACTGCCATGTGCAAAATGCTATTGTGGAGAATCGTCTGGTATACCCATGAAGCAGGCTGCTGTGTCCTGTCGACCAGTCATTGTCATCTTCTTGCATGTTCTGTATGCAATGTGATTACCCACAACTGTAACTGACTGACTCCTAATGTCTTACGGCACTGTTGGTGCTTATGTCCTTTGTATTTCTATTTATGTGGACATAAATAAATGATTCAAATGTGTGTGCGTGCGTGCGTGTGTGTGTGTGTGTGTGTGAGAGAGAGAGAGAGAGAGAGAGAGACGTAGGCCTGAGAGGGGATGTGAGAAGCAGAATGCCGGGTGGAGGAGGTGAGTGGTGTACGCGTGGGCTTGTTTTGAATCCAGATGGCACTAACCAAACACATAGGATGTTGAAATGTCACCCCAGAAATACCATCCTCCAGTGTGAATATCTCACTCTGAATAATAGCTCAGCCCAACTCGTCATGAAAGCCACAAGCTTTCTCGGTTTTGTTTTTCAGGCATAAATTGTTTTACCTTGAAGCCGGGTTATCTTGTTAATGTCAAAAGATTCATATTCGTGGAACTACTGGCTGATATCCTGCTCATTCATGTGAAAAAGGTGCTTTATCACCCATTTACTGATGCCTCTTAGTCACCACAGGTGTATCAGTCCATCTGTTTGTTGGAAAAGCATTCTGTGAGGAGACGACAAATATATGTTAGGTCCATACTGTACATGTATGTTACTTACTGTACTACTACAGTAGGAATAGTAATAAACCCTTAGGATTCAGCTGAACCTTCTATGAACAACAAATGAATAGATGATATGTAATAATGAAAATCTACCTACAGCATCCACTGACCTTTAGAGCAAGATCATGTAGAGTATTTAGTTTGTGAATGTTTACTATGATAGAATGGGGACTGTGATAGAATGGGGACTGTGATAGAATGGGGACTTGATAGAATGGGGACTTGATAGAATGGGGACTGTGATAGAATGGGGACTGTGATAGAATGGGGACTGTGATAGAATGGGGACTGTGATAGAATGGGGACTTGAGAGAATGGGGACTGTGATAGAATGGGGACTGCAACAAGTGGGGATAAGACCTATAGTGTGTGTGAAAACATAAGTGTCTGCTTAACTCTGTGTGTGCGTGCATGCATGCATGTGTTTGAATGTGTGTATTTACACGCACATCTACTGTATGTGCGTGTGTGTATGTACGTGCGCGCGTTTTATCACTCCCACCTGTGGTTGTGTGTTTGTGACTTTCGGCTTTGCTCTGTGAGAGACAGTGGGAGGCTTGCAGATTTTTAACGGCTTTCACACCAGGACCAAACGTCTACAAACAACCAGCACACCTCCAGGCATGTGATCGGGAGTGTGATACTGTATTCCATATTGATCTAACTGAGAGCTCACTAATTATCTCAACCAGCAACAGAATGATGGAGTTGTCGCCTATAGTGTTGAGGGTATAGCGGACGTCAACTTGTCATTCTGTGATCACCTAGGAGTGAAGCCTTTCATATTTATATTTGAAGCTACTGTACAAATATTTTCAGCTGACAGGTAGAATTTGAACTGCCTAATCTCATTGGTACAATAGTTACAGTATGACGAGAGTGGAGACAGTTTGTGTTTACATTAGCTGGTTGCCATGGTGAATGTAGTTGACCTTGTGAAAAATACCCTGTTGTGGAATTCACCCTATTCTCTTTGTCTTCTATGTGTGAGTTTCAATATTAATCATTTGGGCTATAGTATAGGGTGTCTGGTGTGTATATTTACAGATGCCGACAATAACGGTCTCTCTAATTCAAACTTGTGTCTTATTTATGATCAATTATTTAATGTCAGAAATCATTCATTGACAAGTAAGTTGTGTAGATGAAAGGGAGGAAGGTCTAGTTTGAGTTTCAAAAAACACGCCTCATTGTACAGATCAAGCAGGGCACAGTGAGCTGTACTTCACAACCCACTTCAAAATGGATGACTGTTGTTTTTAGAACAGTGCAGTCTTCATTTCCTTTGTTCTTCTATTCTATACAATTCTCCCCCATTTGTCTAGTCTAAACTGTAATTTGGTTTTAGAGCAATACCCTACATGTTTTAGATCAGTAACTCTGCCTGTTCTCTCCATTTTCTGTCTCTCTCGAAATATGTGACATGTAGGAAGAAAGGAAAAGTGTTGACAACTCGGCCCACTGCTCGTGAATCCTCACAGTTTTTTTTTTTCTACCACAGAACGCATCAAAGAACATTCAACTCCTCTTTTGTGTCATCTGACTAATTTGGATAGTTTAGAAAATGCACAGTAAACCTTCAATTTTTCATGTTCACCAGCTCTGTCATGTTTTCAGTTGAATTCAAAACTGGGTCAACTTTTCTGGTCACAGCTAGAATTGTTTTCCTGATTCAGAGACTAATTCACTCTTAACAAATGCAGTAAAAATTGTTGACCTCAAACATAATTTGTCTTCAAATTTATAATTCATTACCGATGGTAGAAAATTGTTTTCTGTGAAAAACTGAAGTGCCTGTTATTTTTTTCAAGGCCTCAAGATGCCCTGGTATTTATTTGTAGCTTACAGGAAACAAAAACAATCACCAATCATGAAGAGATATAAATAAGCATAATCAGTTTGACTACATTTTAGCTCTGTTCATATTGTAACATTTGTGTCAGACTTGTTTTCATATAAATAAATCTATAAGTCATATTGAAACTGATGCCTGTGTTGATAATATTACAGACAGCTCGGGGGAAATTTGCCTCACAAACTGTTCTTTCACAACCCACACAGTTTCGATTGGAAAAATCTTCAACCTTTTCAGCAACAACAAATGCTAAGTAGCAAAACAACGGCAAGTGCAGTAAACTATAGCATTAAAGTATATTTTCAGACTTGCCACAGACCATTCAGTGCCGATGGAAAACATGGTCTCACAGTCAAAACCAATGGTAATCTAAGACATAAATATGACATCAGAGCACACACATCACTGTTAACAAATTAGTCACACAATTAGTCATAGCCTACATTTCCAATTGTTTCTCTGGTTTCATTTAGGTTTATTGTTATATTGTTTATTGTTGAGTAGTTGAGATAAATTGTGTATTTCCTGTGTCATTGAGATACGTGTGTATTGTTAAGCCTATTTTATACTGTGTATGACAAGCTATGGTTCATGGCTCATAACATACTGTAATATAGTATAGGCATAATTAATACTGTTATGTTGTGTGTCTATGAGCCTTGAGCCATAGCTTGTCTTACACAGTATAAACTAGGCTGTATAACATGTTCTGTAGTTCTGTAGTCCGTTTCTCACTAGTATTTTGATTACTCTGTAGAACATACAGTATGTTAATGGTATTGTTGGTAGATGTGGGTGTCTTTTATTATTTTGAAGTGTGTGGGTGAGGCCTTTTAGATAAGAATGTTGGTGCATACATTTTGACTTCCTACTTTTCATATGAATAACCAGTGACGGGCAAGAATATATTTGTTGTTCCAGCCATCATCATTGTTGATAGTCTGAGTCATTTTGATAGGTGTTAGATTGTCATAAACAGTTTAGTGGGTGGCAAAAGACTGGAGTTTCCACCTGTTAGTTGTATATGTTTGAGAATTCAGCACTGATACCAGTTCCACATGTTTTAACCAGGCTGTGTAGTCTTTTCATGACGTGTACGTGTGTGTGTGTGTGTGTGTGTGTGTGTGTATACTGTTTGTGTGTGTGTGTGTGTGTGTGAGTGAGAGAGAGAGAGAGAGAGAGAGAGAGATGGCCATATTTCTTTGAGAGGGGCCTTAAAACAAGATTCTCCCTTTCATTTATATGTTACTCCAACTGACGTTTTGCAATTCAAATGACAGATCTCAGCCCATTTGCAGGTACATTCTGTACGTATTCAGTGGTGTGTTGTGTGCTGGAGGGAAACATCATGTCCTTCACTAGCAGGACACGTTTTCTACACACACACACAAACATGGCATGCCTGAGATACAGATTATTCATTCTATTATCAACACAGTATGCCTTTATATTATATACATATTTTATGTCATATACTCAGGTATACATAATGTGGAGTGTAGAAACCACAGCAGGCTTTCTTCTTCTTTCTTCTCCTCTGTAGCTGCCTGTTATATATTAGCTCCTCACTTCCTGTTCAAAGTTGTTTTGTTTACCAGTGAGGGTGCTATTTCTAAAAAAGCCTCAGCTTACAGCTCATCCGAACATTTTCTTGATCCATTCTGTTGTTGTTTTTCCCCCTCTTTTACTGTCTGAGTGCAATACTGAGCCCCAAAAGTGGTGATGTTAGTATAAAGCATTAGTCAACTTCAGTCTTGACCTACTGTAGTAGGGATACATTCTGTGTTAAGAGGAAGCAGCATTTAATTCATCTTTAACCTATATTATGTGCCCAAGTGTGCATTAAACAGGCATCAGCCACAATTGCTTTATAGAAATAGAAATATAGAAATCTATTTCTCTATTTTGACATTTATGTAATTACTCTCTCTCAACTCTCGATTCATTTAATTAATTACTACCATGTATAGTCTTCATGTTGGAATATGAGAACTGGTACAGTAGAAGTATCGAAACTGCGACACTACCATACAGTACTTAATCTACAATATTATAGTATGCACCTTGACGGACATTTTATGCTGTTTGGCGTTGTGATTTGATCAGTCATGCTAAAGAGAACAGCGGAGACCAGAGAAAGCATTGTTCATCTTCCCATGATGCCAACCCCCCCCCCCCCCCCCCTCCCCTCTCTCTCTCTCTCTCTCTCTCTCTCTCACCCCCTAGCCCTCTCTTCCTCTAACCCCCCCCCCCCCCATTTCTATTTCTCTCTCTCTGGGCCACCCTGCCAACCACGGGCTGTGCGTGGGACAACAGTCAGACAGTGCAAAGCAGAAGTTTTCACCACGCAAACCAACCCAGTGCATGTGTGCTTGGTTTTCCTGTCCTCTCCCCTCCCCTCGTCTCCTCTCCTCTCCCCTCGTCTCCTCTCCTCTCTTCTCCTCTCCCCTCGTCTCCTCTCCTCTCCCCTCCTCTCTTCACTAGATTAATTAACTAAAGTGGAGCTCATCCATTAAATAGCTGGGATCAATAGGGATGATCTTGATGGAGTGGACAAAATGCCTGCTGTCTCTCTTAGCCTTTGAACTGGTGTCAACTGGGCTCATATGTTAGCACACACACACACACAGACACACACACACACACACACACACACACACACACAAACAAACAAATATCTCTACCACGCAACAGAGTCAAATTATAGCTATATAATAAACACAATATACACAAATACACAATAAACGTGTATTGTGTATTTACGTCCATGAGATAATCATTTGACAGCGCTCCTTTGGACAGAGAGACATCAAACAGACTAATGTATTCTCTACCCTGAAGAACACTGTGGCCTAGACACGATATTTGTATGGTTTATTTAAACAGGCTTTTGTGCAAAGTCATGTGAGTTGGTGTACAGTACAGTGGTAGCCTTTAGGACATTGTCTGTGTGGCCGAGGCTAGGGCCTGCATACGAATGACTCCTCGCCTCAGGTAGAGCCACTCATCCAAGCACCGTGGTCACCGAACCACCTCTGTCACATCTCTTGGTTGTCTGTGAGTTTATGGATTCAGATGTGGTTATATCATTATTGTTGTGGGCGGTTTAATCCTCCTGAGATCATAGATACACAAAAGGGGGTGAATCACCTCGATACAATGTGACTTGTAACCTGTTCTCTATTAGCTGATGTATCAGAGAACATTTCCTGGTTGGCCCAGTATTTTACTCATTTTTTGATGGAAGACGTTTTCTAATCACAATGAAATCAAACTTTATTTACATAGCGCGTTTCATACACAAGGGCAACACAGTGCACTTCACAGAGAGAAGGGGTGGGGGTTGAACATATACTGATCCTACCCATAATTTTCCAGAGGGAAGCAAAAAACAGTTCAACCATTTGAGCCAGTATACAGTACAGTACATAGGGGAACTGTAAAAGCTCTTCCCTGACCTCTCTCAACCAATCGAGCTCCTGGAACATGCTTTACTGTATTAGCTATATCATAGGAACATTTTACAGAGCACATGTGCATAGCATAAATACTACATTATAAGAAGCGTACAGTAACACTATCAATATAGCAGATCTCCAGTGATGTACAGTCGCAGTACAGGACCCTTGTGCTCTCTCTTGGTCCACTGCCAATTAATATTTTCTGTGTTAAATGTACTTCAAACGTCTTCAGCCATAACCAGCTGAAGGAGGAGATGCACAGCATCGGTCAAGCAAGACAAAGCTGCTGGTCATTCATCAGAGGGTGTGATAGTGTCCCGTCAATAAATAATTCATGACACTTCTCGTCCAGCGGAAATTATCTAGAGGTGACGAATGGCTGTCTTTGTTGTGAAAAATGCCTCTGGTATTTGTCACGACCTTTTTAAAACACTCACACCTCACACCTCTCCCTGCCCCCTGAGTGATGAACACACACTCTAGACCAGTCAGACCTCGGGTTTCTAATGGCAACGGTGTGTGCAAGGAAGCTATGGGTGTGTGGAGAGGCAGAATGTTATAAATGGAGGTTTTTAATTTATCTGAGGCATTTTAGGCATCTTTAATCATTACGTCTAACCTGAGATATGTGTGTGTGCATGTGCGTGTGCGTGTGCGTGTGTGTGTGTGTGTGAGAGAGAGTGTGGCCTTAGATGGCCTAAAGACTGTACCTAGCAGGAGGGCTTGTCAGCTCTGTTGTGGAGACGGGTGTGAGAGAGACAGAGTGCTCTCTGTCTGTCTGAGACGCTGGCTAGAGTAATGGTGCTCTTTACTTCAGGGCATTTCAACAGTGTCTGTTAGACAATGTCGGACAGGATGATACCAGCTGTGTGCGTGCGTGTGGGTTGGTGTGTGTGTGTGTGTGTTTGTGCTGCAACACCTTTTTGTAAACAAGATAGAGCTATGTAGTGTATATTGCTCAGTGTTTTATAAGTATAGCACAGTCAGAGGTAGACTGTGACAGTGAATTTTGCTAAATGGGTGACAATGTGTCCTTTTGTTTACTATGTTTAGCACAGTCATTACTGTCAAAGGAACTACAATTAGGACCAAGTATTATTCTATTATTATTTCATACACTTTCATCAACCCAATGTACATGGCTTTTTAATGTAGGCGATTGGAAATTTTTGTCTGTTGAATGTCCCCGTGACTGTAGTGAAAGCTAAGCCTGCCCTTTTGACAGATTTGGTTAAATAGAGGTCTGTAACAAACCGAAAGGCCGTCGCTAGAATACCACAGTCACACCCTCTCTGCCCAACTTTAAAGGCCCAGAAACGTCTATCTGAACAATTGCATTTTCACAGCATCATACCTATTCCTTTCAAAATAAAAAATATTACATTCTCTGAACTTTAGGTATCATTCCTTGTAATTCCAAGCTACTAAAGAAGCATTATAGTTTTGTCATAATGTTGGTAATCCAAAGTTTACAAAATCAAACTACAAGCGCCAGATAAATGTTTGCTGGCCATGATTGTAGTCCTACTTTTGTTTTGCAACTTCCAGGCCTAAAAACTCAAACATTTTACAATACATTCTCTGTTTAGTTCCAGGGTGATGCTTGGCCGATGCTGTAGACAGCAGGCTGTATTGACATAGTACACGGTCACAGACCGGACCTTCCTGTCTGCCGGGCCTCTTTCCAGCTCCAGGTATCTGCTCCGTCATGGCCCACCCCTGCTGTCTCTCCTGGAAGTCCAGTGCCATTCCAGCTAGACTGGCCAATTACAGCTCACTGTCCTCTTGACTAGCATGTCAAACCATGTCAAATTACATTAAGGACAGGAGATTCACGTTGGGTTGGGAGGCTGTGTGTGTATTTTTAGTTTTAAAATCATAGCTTGAATTTCCTTTGTTTTGTTTCTATGTTAGGGCACCCACATTTTTCATTGCCTTCGGTGAAAAGGATTTAAATTAAATCAAAACATAAGCCTGATTGCTCAAAAGAAGTCCTTATGTTTATGTTAATCTTATGTTGGTCACTTTATATTGAGATGATAGATATATAAAAAAAAGACGATTTTTTTGGAGTTGTCAGAGCTGAGTGAGAGACAGGGATGTTTCAGCGTCTAACTGAGGGTTATTACTCAAGGGTGAATTTACACGTTTCTAATGCTGGTGTGAGGATGTGGCTTTCCGGAGACCAATATTCAGTCAATAGCTGTCGGGAGCTGGTGAGTGAGAGTTTGAAATAACAGCTTGTGGTTTATGAGCAAGATGGAAAAGACTGAGGTGGAGGTTGGTGGATCATGTGACTGCCTGACACATAAGACCTGAAATTACATTTTACTTTATTGGTATGGTGATGCCCGAAGCAAATTCCAAGTATGTTGAAAAACTACATGGCATTAAAAAAAAAATCTGATTCTGATGTTACTTTTGATACAATGTGGAATGAGTCTACATTGTGTGCAGAGTACTAGAGTGCATCTATTTTATAATAAATGCAAGAAACGCCACTTGCACTCTCAATAAAAAAAACAAATTTTTATTGGAGGATATCTGGTGTGCGGAACTCTATTTTTTCCATGACTCAGTTGAACATCATCGTTTTTAATGATTGCAATTAAAGAGTGGCATTTTTTTTTAATGAATGGTGTTTTGAGGAGTGTTTTGAAGCACAGTTTTCTGTACCGTAGAGGTGACTGTTTTAATCATGTTAAGTTAATATTTCACCATATCATCTTTCCACAGCAGAAGCTACATAGCCTAGGATTGACTAGTCTTTCTGTTATATCATAGGGCAGAACAAAAGGCTGTGTTTCATCACTAATCTTCCATTAAACAGCATTCAATAACTCTCTCTCTCTCTCTCTCTCTCTCTATCTCTCTCTCTCTCTCTCTCTCTCTCTCTCTCTCTCTCTCTCTCTCTCCACCCCTCTGTCTCCATCTTAGGTGTGCTGTTGAAACATGACGACAGAGGTGAGATGACAGTTGAGGGAGGCCCACCTTGTCAGACAACCTCGTGAGGCATCTCAGACCACAGTTTTAAAGACAAACAAGTATGGTAGAGTTTGAACTTCCTGTATTCTGTTTCTGAGTCATGTTTCTCTACGTCAGACTGAGAACTGTCCATCACCACAATCGTATTCCTCTTTTCCAGAGCCCCAGACTGACCCTCCGCCTCCAAAACACCCGAGTACCCTTTCGAGAAGGGTTCTTTTGTGTAAAGTAAGCAAATCCTTTTTCAGCTGCTATAAGTGATGACAGAAATGAGTTGGACAGCTCTAGAACTGGTTTTGTGTTGGAGGATAGACCCACTTGACAGATACCTGCTGTAGTACTCGTTGGTTCAGAAAGGCCTTGCCTGGGGCTGTGCCTCAGCTACCAGTCTGCCAGTACTGACCTGTCAGATCAGGGAACTGGATAGACGGAGACGCCTCTGAAGGTAAAAATGCAGGGTTTTCCAAATTGCAGTTTTGATTCCTGGGTTGTAGAGGGCTGTTTGCAGAAGTGAGCCATTGATGTTTCTAAATTGCTCTGTGTCGCACTGTAACACAACAAGAAAAAAAGGCATTAAATAATACAAAACCGAGGAAGCTGTTTTGACTTTTATTGTTGCACGTTGAGAGATGTACCAAATGTGAGTCACAGTTATTTACTGATAAATACTTTACATAGTATATACTACTGTAGGAAATGTATCATTAAAGGAGTAGTAAAGGGAAAATGCATGTTTAGCCCTGTTTTAAGGTTACTTATGATCATATACAATGGTTCAGATCAAAACATTGACAAAACTAGCACTTTTGAGAAAGTCTGATAATTGCTCTACCACCGTTTTGGTCATACAATGGATGTGGGTGGGCATCTAAAAAATCATTCAAAAAACATGTTAAACTCTCAATTTCAAAGACAAGAAACTCACCGAGGTGTTAGTTGGCGTTCTGACATATAATTCGCCATTAAGTAAGATTCTAGTTCATCTGGAAAGGCTTTTTTAAATATTTAGCATAGAACTATTTAGTCGCAGCACATACGTGTGTAAACTTCCGCAAATTAAGTAGCCTAGCAACATAAACAATAACAATAGCTACCGTAAGTAGTTCTGCTTCCTGAATGCCCTCTGCGGATTGATCTACACATCTACAACGGTCGCTTCAATACAACAAATACAATTTTATAAAATGATCAATACAACCCTACAGGATTCATACTTTGTGGCGAATTTGATGTCAGAACACCAACAGACACCAATTACCCCCTCGGTTAGCTTCTTGTCTTTGAAATCGAGTGTTTAACATGTTTTTGAATGAGTTTTCAAGGTGCCCACCCACATCCATTGTATGACCTAAACGGTGGTAGAGCAATTATCAGACTTTCTCAAAAGTGTTAGTTTTGTAAACGTTTTGAACCATTGTATATGATCATAAGTAACCTTAAAACAGGGCTAAACATGCATTTTCCCTTTACTACTCTAAGTCTGTTGAAATCATACTCTTGACGTATTGCTTGCTGTCTGACTCTCTGCTATACTGTTCTGTCATACAAGCTACAGGGTGGAGTGCTGTAATATGGGCTGTGTTTGAGGTTTGTGAGCAGTTTAGGGGTCAGCTGGGGTCGTGATCCTGACCTGATGAGGTCACTGATACTGTAAGAAGATGATTTGGTCATGAAGGTGGTTCTGATTGAAAGTGGGTTTGGGGTCTTGGGGCCAGTTAAGGTCATATACGGGGTTTCTTACAGGGTTATTCAGGGTCACCAATGTGTGTGTTGATACAGTACGAAGATGTGGCTAATGCTATATACAGAGCTGTCATACCATCATTAAGGGTCATGGCCAACATTCTGACAGGGTTAGTTAAGTTCATACTTGAACACAGAAGCACACACCCATACACCCCCCCACCCCACACACCCCCACCTCCCCACACACACAAAAGCACTTTGCTGCAGTTAATCTAATCTACAGCATCTGTTCCAGGCTATACAGGCTTAATCTTTGGTGAGGCATAGTATGGGCCACATGCTGAGAGGAGAGAGAGGAGAGAGAAAGAGAGAGAGAGAGAGAGCTGGGTCACCTGAAAGATACACAGGCCTCTACTGTCACACCATAGCGTCCTACTGTATACTCAGCTATTATGGCTCTATGGCACTTTAAAGGCGTAACTCTTGAGTGGCTCTTTGACAGGACTCTGTAGGCCTACACTCAAAGCTATAGTATGATCATGACACTTGAGGACAACCCCCTAGGACTGTATGCTATAGGCGAGTAGTAGCTCAGTGACGTTGGGGACAACCTATTGTTAAGGACTGCATAGGCCTACTCTATAGTGGTTGTGCATTCTATCCTCTTATTTCGTGAAGTGTTTAGGCCGACGTCATAGAGGACTATGACTGCCCTACAGGACCGTTCACTGCAAGTTCACCGTCACCAAGGGGTTTTCAGGCTAACGTCGGACGTCTCATGCTAGCTCTGACCTAGCACCTGGTGGCTCATATTCACAGGCCAGCCACTGTTGTTTTGCATCCGCAAACGCATTCAAACCCAGAAGTGACGTCTGCCCTGAGCGCTCCCTTTCACAATGCATGTGACTCGGAATAAATACAGGAAGTTGTTTGACTTCAGTCGTTACGTACATTCCTGTGCTGTTCTGTCCAGTTGACATCCCCATTGTCTGTGTGTCTGAGTCGCGGAGGCTCAACATTGAACCGACGCAGTATTTGCTCACTGTGTACTGCACATTCACTGCTTCACTGAAAAAAAAAGCAAATAAAGGAGTGAAGTGAAACCAACAGATAAGGACAAATGATCTCATCCCTATACTGTGGTAATTTACTGTAAGCTTTGTTTATGGATTTAAGTGTGGGTTGAATTGAGTAGTAAAAGAGAGTCAATGTTAGTCGATGACTGTAGTGTGCCAAGGACAGAAAGCAGTGCAGTGAGTGTGTGTCTGTTGGCACGAACGCGCACACACACACACACACACACACACACACACACACACACACACACACACACACACACACACACAGGAGCTGGAGCACGCGTTGATGAGTTTACACACTACTGAAAGCTGCAAAACAAAGGTGGGAGTGAGTCATTGTGATGTGAGAGAGGTTGTGTTCCCACCTCCCCTGTCTGCTCCTCTAGTGACTTGGTCAGGCTCATTTAGGACCAGAGGTATAATGGCCCCAAAAAGTCCCATAAGCTTCCAATGGGAAGCTTCTGTATGGCTCTAAAATGTATATGTTTGATGCTTATGTAACAGGACACGTACAGTACTCCACAGTGTTCCTTTTAATAATAATAATAATGATAATAATAATAATTATAACTTTAATTTATATAGCGCCTTTTAAGAAGAGTAGGCTTTCCACTGTCCTTTTCTATAATGTTTTTATCAAGTATTTTATCACGGTTTGTCTTGCAATATAGTAGACCAGCAACCCACCCTAGAGTACTTATACTTATATGAGATAGGAGATGGCAGCCGGCCATACAGTCCTGTACCTCAGCGTCCCTTAATAAACACGAAGCCTCTCAATCTCCACTCCTTTCTAGATGCATGGTGAGGTCATTAGTCCTACTGTAGATGGCTGCCTGTCTATTGTTCCCTTGTGTAGGTCTACAGGCTACAGTTACAGCAGAGAGAGAGAGAGAGAGAGAGGAGAGAGAGAGAGAGAGAGGAGAGAGAGAGAGCGAGAGAGAGAGAGAGAGAGAGAGAGAGAGAGAGAGAATCTTTGGACTGTCTGCCTCTAAGCTGTGCTCTGTCTGCGTCTCAGAGAGCACGCTCAGTCAGTCAGTGCCTCAGGGCTATAGGGCTGGCTCGACAGAGTACAGACAGTCAAGGATACGCCCAGGCATGTCCAGCAGTGCATGCACTCACTCACACACACACACACACACACACACACACACACACACACACACACACACACACACACACACACACACACACACACACACACACACCTCCCCTTTGGTTTACTGCTCTGTCCAGCAGTATAAACACAGCCTTGTGGTGCCGTCTGGGCCAGCTGCTTGGCTCTACCACTGATAAGGCTGGCTGTCTGTGGTCAGTGCATCAGATACATTCACTAGCATCTGCGTGCAGTATTGTATGTACAACCAGTGTCTACAGTAACACACACACCGGCCCGTCATTCCAGGTCCTGAACAGTAAACATGACCTGTCCTGCATCTCTGACTCATCATTAGTCGTGTTTTTCAAAGCAGTGCTGCTTCGCAGGTGCCGTGTCATAAGAGAGGGCCTTATCTCTGAACTTGGGACCAAACACTGATTACAGCTTGCATGCTCACATGCACACATGTACCTAAACAGAACTGAATGTGTTGCCAGAGTGCTTCTGAAAGACGTCGTAAGCAGATCTGTAGCCTGGCAAAGGCCTGTTGACCTGTCAGATGTACAGCAATGCGAGACACTGATCTGTGCTTCTATCATATTCAGTTCTACTCTAATAGTAATGCATGATACATTTTCATTTAAAATATTCTAGAAAATTAAGTGGACAAAAACGTGATCTTTCCTAGATCAAATCAAACTTTATTTGTATAGCGCATTTCATACAGTACACAGAGGCAACACAATGCGTTTTACAGAGCTGCATGTGGAGGGTTAAGCTCTAAGACTGGGCATAGCAGTATGGAGGGAGGGAGAGAGAAGTCAGTGATTCATCAGTCTTTTCCTGTTCATCATGGCGGCCATGTTGAAAGGAGAAATGCTGAGTCATACTCAGTCATGTAACACCAACTTCTGTGCATTATATCACTATGGGAACTTCTGTATTGTGAAAGTGTTTGACTTTCCTCTTTTCCTTTTGCAATGTTAACCAAATGATGCAGTTATACCTTGTACACACTAACAACATGCTTGTCTCAAATCATCATCATCGTCGTCATCATCATCATCAGGAAGAGGAGCTACAACAGCAGAAACAAAGATGGAGGCATGTGAGCATTACTCACATGCTGGTGCAGGCTCTGGCCACTCAGGAGACTGGAGATTAATCTTGTTCACCTGGGCTTCCTGATTGGTGGATTGATTTAAAAAAAAAAAAAAAGAAAATACAGTGGGGGAGCTCTGTGCTCAGAGAGAGAGAGAGAGAGAGAGAGGAAAGTACCTGTGGTTTGAAGCAGGCTTAGGATAGGGAGAAGTGGTGTGTGTGTGTTTGTGTGTGTGTGTGTGTGTGTGTGTGTGTGTGTGTATGTGTGTGTGTGTGTGTGTGGCGTGCGTGTGTTTGAGAGAGAGAGAGAAAGAAAGAGTGTGTGTGCGCACGTGTGTGTGTGTTAAGGATTTCAGGATTTCCAGTGAACTCTGTGACCTGTGTGTTAACAAGTCACCTCAGCTCCACAGGAACTCTGTGTAAATCAGCTGCACAAGTACAGTGATATACATTACTGACCACCCCCTCTCTCTCTCTCTCTCTCTCTCTCTCTCTCCCACACACACACACACACACACACACACACACACACACACACACACACACACACACACACACACACACACACACACACACACACACACACAGTGACACACATTTTCCATTACTCTCCAGTAAAGCTTTCAGATGTGGTTACCCTCCCTGGACCTGGTTAAGAGGCTTGAGTTTTCCTTGCTGTTGTTCTGGTTCTCGATGTTGTGGAGCAGCATTTCCTAACACAGAGGGGTTTTGCTGTAGATTGCTTTATTCTTGTTGGGGTTTTGCTGGATACATAGGAATGTGCCAAAGGGTGCTGTTCCTAATGTTGGGCTACAACAACATCAAGAAACAAAACAACAACAAAAGTAAAATCAAGGTTTTAGATGTCTATTGAGACAGGTGCCCTGATCATTTGATTGCTATTATTATTAACTTTAGTCATCAAAATATCATAGTAATAATGTCTTATCCTCTTACAATGTTGTTAATAGTTTTCTATATGGGTTTATACTTTCTATCTTGTTTAAAGATATGATTGTCAATTTATTACATTGCAACTGTAAATAAATCTCAATAAAAAGAACTTTGAAAAGAAAAGAAAGACGATTACAAGTATTCCAATGTACCTGTGCCCATGCTTGTTTCAGATGGCAAACTTTCTATTGTATTCTATTCTGTGGGGTCAAGGCTGCATCTCAATAGTATAAAGTGGTTTCCTCTCCTACTCCGCCCTTGTTTCCTTCTGTCTGGGTCCAAGCAGCAGTAGAAAAGGAGACTAGGAGGGGAAACCACTTCAATTGTAGACAGATTCTTGACCTGACACCTTTATAGGGAAGCAAAAGCTATGGTGCTGCAGAGGAAAGAATAGGACAGCTGTGTGTGTGTGTGTGTGTGTGTGTTTGTGTGTGTGTGTGTGTGTGTGTGTGTGTGTGTGTGTGTGTGTGTGTGTGTGTGTGTGTGTGTGTGTGTGTATTTCTCTGTTCCAACAGTTAACTGACAGTCATTGACGGCTGCTCTCTTCCTGGTGCCTGTATGGTTTGAGGACATTCTTGAGCCTGCGTCACCCACCCAGCCCCACATGACAGCCTGCCCAGAGAACAGACTGTTAGCAGTTACATAACACTCACACAGCCCACAGTGTTCAGGAAGCCTACAGTAAATACCTCAACGTCAATGAGATGCTATTTTAGGATTGAACAAGGAACTGACTGCAAGAGGATATTCAAGGATGTTTATTGTCACAATAATTAACATGTACAAGACATGGGTACCATACTGTAGTTTTTGATCCAAGTAGTGTAAGTGCTATACCCAGTAAACCTAAAAAGATAAAAAAAATAAAAAGGATAAGGAAAATCAAGGACATTTAATCTTAAACTTAAGGTTTCCTTCAGTTGCCTAGAGATCAAATTTGATATGTTTGTTTTGAAGATGCACTTTGATTCTGAAACCCGTGGTGGAGGTTACTGCAATAACCACAGGGGTTATAATCTCAGGTCTTTTATGTACTTTATGTAGATTATCTCTATGTTTCAGTACTGCCCATGACTCAAACTCTGGTGAAATACAGCATGACAACGAACAATATAGTATTACTGACAAGATCACTGGTCACACTGAAACACAGAGGTCCTGGACCACAGCCTGTTTTCTGAGAAAGGAGCGAGCACCACTGAGGATTATGCAGGGTAACAACCCATCATTACTGCTAGAGGTTAGCAACACTTGGAGCTTATTGCCAGTACAGTTTTAATTGTGTTTTTTCGCTGTATATTTACTGACTGGTCAAATAAAAGTTTAAATGAAACTCTATTTTGGTGATGAGTGTTTCTTATTTCAGTGAGCATGCTTTTATAGTCCACTGAGCCCCACTGCTCCCCTGACCTCAGGACAGTGAGCATGCTTTTATAGTCCACTGAGCCCCCCTGCTCCACTGACCTCAGGACAGTGAGCATGCTTTTATAGTCCACTGAGCCCCCCTGCTCCACTGACCTCAGGACAGTGAGCATGCTTTTATAGTCCACTGAGCCCCCCTGCTCCACTGACCTCAGGACAGTGAGCATGCTTTTATAGTCCACTGAGCGCCACTGCTCCCCTGACCTCAGAACAGTGGGTCCGACGTGAGCAGCTCCCCCAGCCCTGTCACATTCATACTCCTGTACTGAGATGCCTGCCGTGGAGAAGCTGAGGGCAGTAAGCTCAAAATAGACGGTCCAAATGGAGCACCTGGTAGCTTTTTGTCTGACATCAAACCTCCTTTTGATGATGCAAGAGTGATGCAATATCTGCAAGACGCTGCTGCCAGAATGCAGTCAAAACAGCTCTAATGCACTCAGACACATGCACAGGCACGCACGTACGAACGCACGCACACACACGCACACGCACACACACACACACACACACACACACACACACACACACACACACACACACACACACACACACAAGCCTCTATTTCATGTAGTAAAACACACTGAGGGGAAAAAGCTGTTTATCTTTTAGCTCATCAAAGGGACAAGTGAGGAGGGCTTGGGGGAACGGTACTTCATTTCAACGTGTATCATGAATCAATTTTAAAAATCCAAGTCAAGTGCATGATGTCATCTGCAAGACGAATGGAAAAATGTCGAGGAATCCCACACACATACACAGACAGGTTTGAGGGGCTTACGTACAGTATACCATATACCTGTCCCAAAACATTTTCACCCTTCTGGAATTCATCAATAGCAATGAATGTCACTGGATTGGTATACTGTGTATACAGTACATTAGGTTGTTTTCTTCAAAATCTCAAAATAAGGTTTTCATCTGGGGTGAAATCTAATGAAAATGCTGTTAAACATATCAACTGTAAGACTGTATGATCGAATATGAGCTATTAACAACATTCAAAATAACTGCTTTTAATTTTCACTGTACCCCCCCCCCACCCACCCACCTCAGCCCCACCTCACATGAAGACATGTTCTTACTGTAAGTCACTGATTGCCTGGTAATGGGATGATTTACAACACTGGTGTCTGAGTTGCCTGACGGGCTGATTGTGGGTCGAAGGGTGAAGTGTGATGGGTTTGGGGGAGAGTTGGGGGGGCTTAGGGGCCCTGACAGGAGTCTCGTTAGGCTTCCTCATTGTTGATGGGTTACAGTCATGTCCGATTTAAGGATAGAAGTGTTGTACCCTAAAGGGACCCCTCATGTTCCCCATCCAGTCCCTCGGAAATCCCTTTGCATAGAGCCTTTAGCCCCATATTGGTATGAAATAGCTCCCTGTGCTCACTAGAGGAAGAGATCAGGCTGAGGTGTGTGACCACAGTATCCTGACAGCGCTGCATCCTGGCTGGAGTACAGTAGAGTACAGTAGAGAGCAATAGAGTCTGACTCTGAGCTTGAGAACAGCTTGAGTTTGGTTGCAAAACCAGATATATCCATTTTGAGAAATGTCGGTTATTTTTACATTAATGTTTAAGATTTCATAGCATTTTGCGGACAAACAAAAATGTGTTTCTGATGACAGAAATAGTTCACACATACTGTAGATAAAGGTACCTATTAGCAATCATTTCTGATTGCTTTATCTTGTTTTGCAACGAAACCCTTCACATGGACTGTGTGAAACTAAGGTTTGTGTGTGTGTCTGTGTGTGGGAAGGGGGTAGAGAGAGAGGGGGAGAGAGAGAGAGAGAGAGAGAGAGAGAGAGAGAGAGCAAGCAAGTTTAGTGTGTTTGTGTGTGTGTGAGAGAGAGAGAGAGAGAGAGAGAGAGAGAGAGAGACAGACAGACAGAGAGAGAGAGGTTGAGTGTAGAGTGTAGGTTAAGTAGAGTGTAAGGGTGTTAAAAGTTAACTCTGTCCCGGTGCAGCTTGATGCAGGAATCCACCCTACTGGACACAAGTTCACTCTAGTCTCTTTGAGTCATCCAGCATGTTGGAGAGTGAGGCAGATGTAGGGACCGGGAGTGTGTGTCACTGTGTGTGTGGGGGGAACAATATGTAATTACCTCAGCCTGTTTGTGCCAAGCTGTGGAAGGTACCGTACTTTCCATGTCCTGCTGATCAGCTCAGATAAGATCTCATTCTCTCTTCAAAAGAGAGAGAGAGAGGGGGGGGGGGAGAGAGAGAGAGAGACAGAGAGAGGATGAAGAGGTTGGAAAGGGGCCTCCTCACATTCATAGACACACAAGGAGGGAGAGTGGGTGGTTGGGCGGGGGGGGGGGCAGTCCTCTGTGACCCTTTTTCACTTTGATCACGAGAGTCTGGAAGTCCCCTTTAAGATACTACAGACAAATGATGAGACTGGCATTAACATTGAAGCTGGCTCTCCATGGGTTTGAAAAGACCATTGTTTTGTACTGTACATTACAACATCATCTTACAGAACACAAGCAGCAGTGGGTTGGACTCCTGTGTTCTGCAGAAACTGTCTTCCCATGCGAGGAGTGGCATAGAAAGACACTTCTTTCCTTAAAAGTTGAAATAAAAAGCTTTATTTACAGCATTATTGCACAATAAAAATCATAGATTTGCCACATTTCAGTGCAACATAAAAATGATTCAAAATGACATTTTTGCTACAAATGTACTGGGTCCTGTGCGTCAGAACAGTGTCTGCGCTCAGTGCAAAACGGTGCCCAACAGACTGAATTCTGGGTACTTTATTTTTATCTTTCTTTTTTTTTTTTTTACTACAAGGCAAAGATGACACTTGCTGGACCTCATGGCTCCTCTCAAGGATATAGCTGGTTTGGGAATGGTGGGATTAAAATGTCTTGAGTCAATGAACGACGGATTGACACTCGAACATATTCATATCAATACTACACTGTTCTGCTGTTCATTGATAAAAGTTTCCAGGTTGTAAAATAAAGCTTTGCCGCCTCATTTTCAGGGGGCGTTTCCTTCCTGTGTGTTGACCTAGAGCCTCTGTGAGAGTCTCCTCAGCCCGGAGACTTACAGTACTACGACATGAGGTCTTTGGTTTCAGTTGGCAACACAGACAAAGAAACAACAGTCAGACAAGACGATAGAGAAGGAGGATATGACTGGAGGAGTGTAAAAGTTTGGTTCCAATAAACATAATTGTGAAACTGAAATAACATTTCATTACACTACATATGTATGAATAGTTCTAAATACATCTGAGGACAATGCTAACATCAGCATCAGCGTTATTTAATCAACACAGGTCATCACAATTTTATTTCTGGGGACAGAGCTTTGTCATGGGAAACCTCTAATAATGGTGGTAGAACCAAACATTGTAAGTGCTATAGCATTTTAAGGGTAGGCTTTTATAGGCTCGTCCATACTAATACCAACATGTCATTTCGTGGATTTGAAGTTTGATTGAAATGGGAATGTAGTGGTTAAAGGAGCCGTGGCCAAGTCCACAGTATTGGACTGAACCACACCTTCTAACCAAACTCAAGGCACACAATCTGGTTAACACTTCACACGTAACATTCAGAGAAACCCTTTCCATGTTCTCCACGATGTTTCTCTGTGGTGTTGTTCACTCTAGTCCTTGCTGTTGCAGCTAACGTTAATACTCAACACGCTGGGATAGAACGACAGGACGAGACGATGGACGAACAAGAGAGTACCAACAAACGCTCACGGAAATGTTACACATTGATAATTCTTAAAAGCATCATTCCCATGGATATAATGGCATTGTCGTTTCACAGTACCTTTCTTATTCACTCTGGCTCCTGCATGGGTTACAGTAATCCCTAATACCATTTCATCATTACGAGGGCAGTGAAGTGACTGGCTGGTGTGTGTGTGTGTGTGTGGGGGGGGGGGGGGGTAGGAGGAGGGAGGTAGAGGAAGAGCAGGAACGGAGGGTGGAGGAGGAAGGTACCGGAGCCGGACCAGCATTGCGAGAAGTGCGGGGGAGGTGGAGTAGGAGGAGGAGGAGGAGGAGGAGGAGGAGGAGGAGGAGGACCGCAGTGAGGTGTCATGTTGAGGACCGAGGGCAAATGGAATAGATCCTACATGATGACCAAAACAAACAAATAAAACAAACAAACTCACATAGTAACGTACACATTAAATACAAAACAAGTGAAAATAAATAGCTGCAAGAAAGGAGAAAATATAAAATGACGGAAAAAAAAAAAAAGGAGAGAAGAAGAGATAAGTTGAAAAGGCACAGGTAATCATCCATCCACAGCGCACCATCCATGTGGTCATCCCTATATGGTGATGGTCCATGAGAGTTAATGCTTAATCCATCTTTGGTGGTTTGATTGAGGCTCAGGATTTCAAATACGCACAGAAAACACAAGTGCAAAACATAACAAAAATCCACAGGTTTGGCAGAAATTCCCAAAAGAAAACGTTCCCAAAAATGTACAAATTCTCTTTCCAATGGATTCAGTGGAATAAGGAATCCAATCAAATGTCTACATATTTACATATATGAACAGGGTCATTAGCATATCCCTCCCAGATGCTACGTGTCCCCTGGGTGTTCCACGATGGGGCTTGGTGACTGGTCCTGTTGTCTGTCCATCATCTCCTCCGCAGGAAGATCTGTAAAAGCCGTCCAATCACTAGTCCTATCCACAGTAGGAAGGCGGGCTCCTGGTGCATCTGCTGCAGGTTTGGCTGCGCAGCCCGACCATTCCTGCCTGCCAGGCGCTAC
>NC_140235.1:5670664-5718164 GCF_949987555.1 Borostomias antarcticus
TCTAGAAACAGAGCCCTGCTGTGTACGGAGCAGAAGTAAACAGAAAATCAGAGCCTGCGCTGGCATCTCCTGAACTAGCAAAGCCATCGTTAATTAAAAGTCAATGACTAAAGGGGCACTTTACTCAAAATGTTTTTGTATTCCATCAAATCACCATACATACAGTATGATGACAAACTATTATTTAATACATGTAGTGTTGTCCAATTGGGGTAAAGCACTATTATATATTTTAACGTTATTTCAATCAATCAATCAAGAAATCAATCAATCAACCAATTAATCAATCAATTAATCAATCCATCAATCAATCATATTATTTCTGTAACCCAAAAAAGTGTGATGTTGATGTTATAGCTAATTGGCATGTAATTTGCACGCATGTACATTTTGGTTGCAGAAACAGCTACAGTATATCTATCAAGTGATTAGCCCCCAAATAATGATATTTATATTATGACTCGTCTCGGACTAGTCTGTCTGCTTGTAGTCTCGCATAGCCAGACCTATCTCCACACTTCGTTTACGCTGTGCCAGCGCCGGAGACAGGTCTGGCTGGACATATTACCATTCTGCAATAGGGGGGGGGGGGGAAACGCAGTATTTCTTTAAACCAATCACAGTCGTCTTGGGCGGAGCCAGCCCCGGACGCAGCAACGGTGCTCTTGCAAAATAGTCTGGATCGAATCTGATTGGTGCCGAGAGAAGATTGGGCAGTGTGACAACGAATGACAAGGTTTATTGCCAAAACCTACATCCGTTGAGTCAGACTAGTCTGCTTGTGACTCCTCCAGACTTAACTCAGAGTTCCTCCTCCTGACTTAACTCTAGTCTAAGGACTTGAACAATGTGAATAATGAATATCAATATTGAATAATTGAATAATCAAGGTTTAATTTGTTTTAATGTTCATATCAACATCTATTTTGTTGTGCATTCTGTCACATTGACCACAATGGAGTCAATCATGCCTGCGCAAGGCAGCTGCCAGCAGCTGGAAATCAGCAGGAGAATTAGATAGATACAGTAACTATATTTAGCTGCAGTTACTTGCTTAACATGTTTAATTTCTATGTCTGCTGGATAGCCACATCAATATTAGCTACCATACATACTGTAGCAGTCAAATACAGTATGCTGCACAGCTGTTCTTGTCCTGAGTTGTCCTGTACAGGTGAAAATGCCTTGCATCTTGGTAACTTTAGTTAACTAGCAAACAACAGATTCTGAGTTATCAACTGTGCAGGCAGCAACCCCTCCCCTAAGGATTTTGTTTCAAAACCATTGGTCTGTGATAAATTTGCAATCACTAAACATGTCTCTTCACTTGCCTGCTAGGCTATGTATGCTATTGTACTGGATGATGACTTGAGCTTATTGCAGTTGGCTAGCGTTAGTCAGTTGATCCCTGAGCAGTGAAAACTCAACTCTCCACAGGCCAGAGTAGACCTAGTCTCCCCTGGCAGACAGTTACTATGCTCTTGCCAGACCCTACCCGCATCCGAGACCACTCTTGTCAACTCCCATTATACTGACTTTCAATTTAAATAATAGGCCTCCCCCATATAGTCTACTGTCTAAAAGTTGAAAATTGTATTATTTTAATGCATTCATTGCCAAAACCAACATCAGACTTGACCCAGATTTGTGACTAATGGATTCATACTTGACTCGAACTCAAGCTCAAAGACTTCAGACTTGACTCAAACTGGAGCTCAGACCCGTATAAATTGACGTCCCAATTGTTCACTGCCCCAGCGGGTGGACTCTTATAAAGACTCTGAGTTGACCCCTATGGTGGTCCTGAATGTACAGCTGACCGGTGGCTCACTCACCCCCTGCATGAAGAGGTTGTTGAACTCGTCTCCGATGCGCTGAAGCTCTTGGCCTATCAGAACCTCCTGCCGCATGTCCCCCTCGGTTGGTGGCGGGCGTGGTCTATAGGGGCGGGCGGGGCCGGGCCATGTCTCTGTGGGAGGGGGGTGGGGAGGGGGGGGAGAGCAAACACATCCGTCAGGGTTCCATCTTCACGATCTCATTCACACACACCAACCACACAACACCAGAGCATCTCTGTAGGGGACACACAGGACCGACATCAGTTTGTCTGTGGTGTCCAAAAGACTGTTAGTTGAACTAAAGCCGGCACCGGTCTACATGTCTCAGGGCGGACTGGGGTCACTAAACCACCTCTGCTACAGTACATATTAATGCATGATATAATGACTCTGAAACCTGTGGTTCTTCTGAAACTGTGTTCTGACAGACAGCTAAGAGTGAGTGAAACCTTTGTACACAGAACAATATGGCAGGTCCAGTGTGAGATAGATCAGAGCAGCGTTTCTATGTGTGGTTGAGCTGTGAGTATATGAATGTGTTTAGACCTCTTGCTATGACTCATGTGTGTTGTGAAACCTGTACTTAATATCTCTCATATCCGTCAACATTAGGGGCCCTGTAATATGGGACTGTGTCATGAACTGCAAATACTATAACTCAGATTGCCTTATACAGTAGGATACTTTGGCACAGTACAGGCTCATACTGTACATGCATACAATGAGACAAACACACACGCTCACATGCCATACTACACCTACAGTAGCAAAGTTTCTATGAATGGGGGCCGGAACGCTCTGCGAGTGTCAGATGAGATCATGACTGGTTGTTTTTCTTCAGCCCATTAAGAGTGGCCTCTTCAGGATTAGAAATGTACGCAGAACACTCAAGATTAGATAATAGAGATCTATCTCTCTCTCCTATCTGCTGGCTCCAGGGGTAGAACGAGAGGAGAGAGGACTCTGTCTGTTCCTGGACAAAAGACCCAGGCCTCTATTTTGACTGGCCTCTGCAACAGTGCACGCAAATAAAGGAGACACAAGAGAATCAGACTGCTCAATCACCGCTATGATGAGCCCACAGGGGGCCAAGCTCCTCTACCAGTTTGTCCCAGACACCGTGTTTCCTCTTCATTGTGTTCAATGGTCACACTTGTTTTGTCAGGGAATGTTGTTGATGTTAAGTGTGGGCCTGTACACACGCACATGGCGCCGTTAAAACACGCATAGAGGTGTAGAAGCTGCACACACGTGCGCACACGCTGCCGAGCCCAAAGTGGATCCTTGGTGGCTTGTTATGTTTGAAGACAGTAAACATAGGGTAGATAAAGATCTAAGGAAACTTCCTACTGTGGCTGGATGCAACAATCGACCTTTGCTAGTGTGCTTTAGTGGGCTAAATGTTTTGAAACTATTTAAAAAGCATATTAGAATTCCCTCACAGCACATTTTCAGTATTTGATATAAACTGGGTTTCGTTTGACACAATTAATTTAATGACCTAATGACCCCCCCCCCCCAATTAATAGTGTCCTGATGGGTTTTGTAACTTTGTAATCCGTTGTATTAGATAATTAAAAATTAAGTCTATTTTCAAACGTGTTATTTTTGTCTAGACTCCAATTACGCACAAGGACTTTGATGATCCGCTATTTAGGCGCGCGCGTTCCTCTCCTCTACAATAAGAAAAAGAACATGTTGGCAACCTATCACTACATGGCAAGCACGCTGCACCTGGGGTTGTTCGCTTACCATGGTCTCGCCAAGCCAGTGCGTGGGTGATAGCTTGGCCAGACGGGTTCGGAGTCTGCGTGGACTTGTTATGTTTCGGCACCGGAGAGCTGGGCAGAGAATCGCAGTCGAACGAGAAATATCCACTGGAGGACCGGGACAAAGTTCTGAACACCGGCGACCTCGACTGAAAACCAAGTAGACTATTCGACATAATTCCTCCCCGGGACGGTTCCCCTTCGCAGCTGGACTGGGGGTTGTCCGACGGGTCGGCACGGGAGGCTGGTCTGCCACCAGGATGCGACTCTCCGCTTCCCCCCCGCTCAATTAAGGTGGTCGAGACATCGGACAGATATCGTGGTCTGTAGGACAAATAGAGTGGCACCGTTACCAATCAATTTAAATATTTGTTTAAGTCAGAGTTGCACTCATCGACCGAGCCATCCACCGAAGAGACCAGAATTCCACAAACTGAAAATAACTGCACGCTCGTTTCGAGCTCCTCCAGCCCAGGAGCCTGATCCGGGAGTCTTCGCTGGGTTTTTAATTTGCCCTCGTTTTCCCGACCTACACGCCTCCATTGTGTGACAGAAGTGCTGTTTACAGCAGTTATTGCAGAGAAAACTTGGCATGAAGCTAGAGCTAACTGCGTCACAAGTAAACGCATAGCCTTGCCAGTTAACTTCCTATTCTCCATCAGAAATGAAAGCTTTTCCCAGAAAAAAGTATTTCACGAATCCAGATAATAACAAAAAAAAAATCAAATTGATCTAAATAAATGTATTTAAAGTTGACTATTTTGGTTACAGGGAAGGATAAGCGCACTTGTAAACCTAATCCATATAGTCTGGTCCACTGGCACATCCAATATCCATTGTGTTAAAAGCACATAAAACTGTTATTGCAGCAGCCTACATTACAAATATTTACTTACTTTGAACATACGAATTAAGTGCCAAACCCACATGAGGCCAAATGCCGGCTTCCCAGACTCGTATTAACCAAAACGCAGACTAGGCATAACGACGATGATGCACAATAGTCTTCAGATTGAGCGCAGCACCAGTCTTTTTCTCTGGGCTACGTCAGTGCCGGGAGCTTCAGAGCTGATTGGGTTACAGTTGCTCTGACTGACGGGCAGGCGGCGAGCCAAATGAAATGCATCCAAAAAATCATATAGTGTACTGGTCTATTGTCGCCACCCACGGGTTGCCTCAGGTCCCTCTCGGTTGCAGTGAAAAGTAGGCTAATTAATGCAATCTGATTAATAATTTTGTAGCTTTTTAAACTTGAACAACTTTTTGAGTTCATTTTATACGACACACAGACTGGGCACGGTGGACGAGGAGGACATTGTGGATTTCGAAATAAACAGGTGCCGTCTCATCCCCATCGCCAGAGTAAACTCTACAGTTGCATCGGCTCGCAGCGCAGCTAATAACAATAAAAATAAATAAATGCATGACTGGTAATCTATTATCGTTTATGCCTTCAACACGGTAAGTTGGAAATCGGATGGGACATTTTATAACCCATAGGCCTATAGCTCACGCAAAATGAAAAATAATAAAATCCAACATTAGGCTATGCTATTAGTCTTTGTGAAGCCGCTTGGCTGTATCTCCACACAGACAAGAACTTTCCACCACTGTGGCGCGCCGGCAATTGGAGAATCCTATTTCAATGTGTCACCCAAGGAAATTGTAGAATATACGTGTGCAGAAAAAAACTAAAAGAACCTAAATGCCCATAAACAAACTATAGGTTATTTAATAAATTCACTTAGTCTATTCGTTTATTTATTTCCACAAACATACACGAATTGCTTTAAAACAAACAGCAGAATTTGTGTCAATGCACACTGCGCACTCACCTGGATGAATCGGACATGTCCTAAGCAGCGTCAGTAGCGGGACATAACAGTTCTAGAAATGACAATAATGATCGAATAACTACGAACCCGCCGTTAAACTTCTCTCACCCCCAAAATCAGCAATATTCAAAAAGCCCAAACCCAACAGCCGTATTCATTATTCGAAAACTTCACGATCAAGATCGAAAGAATATTATTCCGTGTGTAAAACACAAATCCCCCTCAAAACGTAGGCGAAGGGAGAAAGTGTTCGGAGTCTTTTGTCTCTGGCCAGTCGTGAGTATATAGCGGAGGACACTTCCTTGCCTCCGCAGTTCGCGTCTCTGGTAGAAAGTTACGCGTCTGTCTTGAGTATAGAGTGGGAGGACGCTATGCCATCCTCCGCCCCTGCGTGATACCGCCTACTAGTCTCTAGGGTGGGGTCTCGCACTCCTCTCGACAGCATCCCTCTAACACGGGGTCGAATGTTCCTCTGACAATAAAGACGGTTTCTTACTCATTAGTCACAATACAAGTGTAGCCTATTATATAAAGTTATAAAGT
The DNA here is from genome assembly GCF_949987555.1 of Borostomias antarcticus. Taxonomy (NCBI): domain Eukaryota; kingdom Metazoa; phylum Chordata; class Actinopteri; order Stomiiformes; family Stomiidae; genus Borostomias; species Borostomias antarcticus. The sequence continues at coordinate 5,676,650 of NC_140235.1, forward strand.
AGGCTCATTAGAAAGTGTAAGCAAAGCTCCAAATGTGAAAACTTTACAAAAGATCAACATCTACACATTTTAACGGAGGCAACGTCAGACACTGAACTGAAGGTACAAAGCGCTGTTTGCATAGCGAATGGGCACAAAAAAGGCAACAACAAAACAACACCAACAGATGAATGAATAAATGTGGTCGAATTAACACACACAGTAGGCCTAGGCTAGATGCATAAGTTAGGTAACCCGTGAAATTGAACTGAAACAGTGAGCTATAGATTTTCACACTTCAGCACAATCAGCTGTTGAAGGGATGTTCTTTAAAGCTTCGGGCTGTATTTCTTTCTCACTATCATGCACCTGAACAACATGAACTGGCTCATTAGAAATATATGGGTCATCTCTTTGGAACAAAATATGAGACATGAATGTCTTCATAAATCTACTCTAAAAATCATTTATTAAGAACAGTTACAGTACACATTCACCGATTTCCATCAATATGGCGATGCAGTAAGAAATATATTACTCTGTCATGGTGGAAAGGTCGGTAGGCTACATACATTAATAGCAAGCAAATTGGTAGAAAGCAGATGCGAAAGTTTGTTCAGGAAAAGGATCGGTAAAGATTCTAATGCACAAATTACACCAGGCAACTAAAGTAAAATACAGTAAAAGTGCTAAATAATTCATAAAATATAGGCATATTTTATTATAAATAGATAGTCATTATCCTTCTATTATCATGCTAATCAGACCCCATTCATTGTCTATTTGGCCTTGAATGAAGACTGTGTGTTTAAAGTAACAGTTTTAACCATTATAATAATATAGTAGACTACATATGTATTTGCTGATCTGAGTCCATGTTGTAAGCATGTTTGGGGTTGTAGCTACAGTAGTGTTAGGGTGATGGCATGTTTCTCACAGGTCTGGTCTGGACTGCAAACACCCAAGGTATGCTTGAAACACCCAAGGTATGCTTGAAACACTCAAGGTGTGCTTGCTTCATCTACAGTAGTTACTATACATTGGTGGAACCAAACCCTACATGAACATGCAAATAACGCCCACTCAGAGTCAAAGCAAACTAAAAGTAGCCGTCCGTCCCTGACAAAGACAGACAGGCGCACTTGGATTGGTCCCCGGATGCGGCTCATGCACGGGCCTAGCGTCTTCTCCCGGCCTTGGGGGAAGGAGGAAGGGATGGGTCAAACGGCGACCCTAAATGCACCTGTTTGTGTGTGTGTGTGTTTGTGTGTGTTTGTGTGTGTGTGTGTTCCTATGTGTCACCCATTGCACGTGTTGTAGTGTGCTGTACGACAAAGACTTCTTCAAATTCGTTTTTGTGTGCACAATATGTGCATGAGAAAAGTAAATATGAACTCACATGAGTTCATCTTTATTATATTTCCATTTTTTTCCCGTACAAATAAACATCTTGGTGTGAAATAGGCTTAAAGGACAGGTTCGGAATAAAGTATTACAAACGTCAAACGGTGCACTCTGGAGAAACGGTATCCAACAAAAACACGATAAACTGTCGTTTTCAAAGACAGGAAACTCACCGAGTGGTCACTGGTGTCCGTTAATGTTCTGACAAAAAAATTGCCACAAAGTATGCTTCCAAACGGGTTTTAATGATCATTTAGCATATAACTATTTACACTCGCAGTACATATGTTAATAAACGTCCGCTTGAACTTTGGGAGGTCTTGACTGAGTTTGGAGGCTACCGCAGAAGAAGAAGGGTCACAGGTCTACACAACAACAAAACAACAACAACAACAACAAGTCGAGAAGCCTAGGATTGCTTTGCAGCTGGTATTTCATTGATGGTGTTAGGTAAAAGTGTTTGTTGATCAAAACAAATACGGGACACAGTTGTTTAAACATCTCTGGCTTTGTTGTCAATACAAATCAGTGAATATACTGTGATCCATAAAACCCGATCGGAAGCATACTTTGTGGCTATTTTGCCAGAACATCGGCAATCAATGGGCACCATTGACCACTCGGTGAGTTTCCTGTCTTTGAAAACGAGAGTTTATGGTGTTTTTGAGGGATTTTGTCTACGCACCTATGGATCCATTGAGTGTGTTAGCGGCAACGGGCTTGTAATGCTAAATTCTGAACCTGTCCTTTAATACTTAAGGTGGGAGGAAGCAACAGTGAGTCTGGAAGTGGGAAGTCTATCCTGAACCCTATCATTATTCACTTTCCTTCAGTCACCGTTGGGGTTACTCACAGCCTGGAAGTAGTCCTGGGCCAAATACCGTACCGTACATGATTTGGTGAAGTTCATAATTTAGAGGCAGTCTGGTGCTTGGAGGGGTGGCAGTGGGGTTGAGGTGGAGGTGCGGTGTGGGAGTGTGGGGGTGGAGAGTAGAAGGCCCACTTGGCCCTGGGATTGGCCACCCCAGCGATGGGGGCCTGGACACAGCAAGATGGCATGTTGAAGTCAGACACCACCTTCAGGGCCTCATCCTTTACAAGCCTGCACAGCTCCAACAGCTGGGGGATGGAATAGCGTGCGTGCGCACACACACACACACACACACACACACACACACACACACACACACACACACACACACACACACACGCACACACAAAGTCTGATCAATGACATTTACATACAATCAATAAAAATGAGTGTGGGAAATGTTTGGTTACTGAGGAGACTGGCATGTACACACGCACACAATAGGAGTCAGGTCTGATCAATGACATTTACATACAATCAATATCAATCAATATAGATGAGCGTGGGAAATATTTTGTTTGCTGGGGAGACTGGCACTGTGTGTATGTAGAAGAGAGTGTGCCCAGCAGAGCATGAAGCATGACTCAGCATCTAGATAAAAACAAAGACTGGCCATCATCACCATCAGATCCAGATAGCGACACACAAAGACACACAGACAGGTATGTAGATGGTATTGTACTGCAGTTAGGTAGGGTCTGAGTGTTTTAGTAGCAACAGACACAAAGTATGTACAAATATGATGTGTTTTTTAAACTGTTTATTCTTTGTTGCCATCAACCTGCCAAGGGACAACGGATGAAAATTAGCCTAGTGGCTAAATCTGGCATATTTACATTTTGATTTTAAATGTTCATTAATATGCACTGTACTATTTTAAATAAAAAATAAAAAATAAAGTTATGGAGCCAAATACCACAGATCGCTGTATTATTACAGCATTCCTTGTAACTATAGGAATTTTTAGTCAGTAGGGCACCGAGTTGGTCCAAGTAAAGACGTGGTGCGTCAGCGGCCAGTAGAAAACTTTTTCAAAATGTCCAAATTAAATTTGGGACCTTGTTCAGCGGTGGGATTATTATTTACATATCTTGACTGTTCCGTCTTTGGAAGGCTCAAGAAATAGCTGTAATGTTAGCTAGCTAGCGCCTAGGTTGACAGTGATATTGTCGCGGCAAACCGGATGTTGAGGTGGACCAGAGTGGTGCTATTGTTTTTAATATGAATATTAATGAATGAATGAATGATTTCTATAGAGGTGTGTAAGGGACCCAATAGAGCCGACTAGCTGTATTCAATCAGACAAAATCTCTCAAAAAGCCAAAGCAGAATAGGAACAAACTACAATTGTAAATAGGAGAATAAATGCCATGCAATCATAGATCAACCATGGCAAAACCACTGTCGCTATGTACAGCATGCATACGGTATATGGGTCGTCTATTTGATGGATGCAAAGGTAATGGACACTTTTCATTATACTTTTACTTTTGGTTGCAAACATGTTAATTATTAGATGGTATCGCTTCTTTTCCATGAATGTTAATGACAAATTAAAACGGAGAACATAGAAAATAGTGAATTAGGAACTTTAACTTGGACATATTGTTTGAGAAGAAAGAGCTTGCTCGAAAGAATTTCGTGGCAGCAGAGGTAGATGAGTCATCCTGTCCGTTTTTGACAACTGGTTATTGACAGTCAGCCCCCCCCCCCCACCCCCCGAGGTTCCCACGGCAATGGGCCGTGTCCCCCCCTGGAGAGCCAATATTGACCAGGCTAATGGGAGGCTGGACTAGGACTGTGGAGACCAGCGAGGCCTGCTGGGAAAGCTCACACATACGTGTCACCTCTGTCCCTTTGTCTCCTCAGCAGCTGCCCCCCTGCTGCAACGGCCCCCCAGGGAGCCGGCAGCACGGGAAGAGCCGCCCACACACTTCACATCCAACACTCACTCTACTTATCTATCAATTCTATGAGACCTATTAGCCCTGGGGCATACAGCAGGGCGCGGTGTGGAGATGAACACGTATCAGTGGAGATGATCGCCTGGTCCTACTGCCTCTATCCAGGCTCTCTCTACAGCCTCTTTTAGGAGACAAGCTACGGTCAACGCAGGCGGATGCGCCCTTGTGACTCGGATTGCGGACTATCTGACGGGTAGACCACAAAACATGAGGCTCCAGGGTTGTGTGTCAGAGCTTGTGGTCAGCAACACAAGGGGCCCCCATAGGGACGGTCCTGGCTCCTTTCCTGTTCACCCTCGACACATCTGACTTCAGACGTGACTCATAGACATGCCGTCTGCTTAAGTTCTCAGACTATTCTGCCGTTGTTGGACGTGTTTATAGTTTATTTGTATTGTGTATTTATAAGTGCACCATTTGTACTTTGTGTTGATGTGGCTGGTGTAACAGGTCAATTTCTACTCTGGGATTATAGCTGGTGTAATAGGGCAATTTCCTCTCAGGTATTAATTAAGTAGTGACTACTTATCTACCTACTTACCTACCTGTCTCTTCTCTCTCTTTCTATCTCTCTTTCTCTCTCTCTCTCTCTACAGCTAGGTGGGCAGGGGGGATTTGCATGGCTTGATCACGCCACTGGCCGTGTGGCGATAAGCAAAAACCTGCTCTCTGTTATCAAGCTGTTGTTTTTCACCAACTCTGTCTCCAGCCTCACAGGAGCGCACGCCTCAGATGATGTGAACTGATACAGGAACTGTACACGCAGGACAGGGCTACTGTAGCTGTTGCATAATCACATTTGGTAATATTGCAATTCAAGGCAACGCAATTACGTCTATTTAACTTAGTCGTAAGTAGTGGCAATGTTTAGAGTTGGACGATGGTGGAGCTTGATTTAGGAACCTGACAGTCCCTAGTACCAACATCACCCCATTAAGTACCGCTTACAAATCTGGAGAAACTGACTAATGACTAATAAATGCCCTCAACTCCCTTCATTTACTGTAAGATGTAGTGCACATCTTTAAAGCCACCATCTGCCATGAATGAATACCAGGCCAGAGAGCCTACAGGCTAATTTCCGCACGGTCATTTATAGCACCATGCTAATCCTGCAGCTCCAGTTAGCATTATCTCACAGACTCTCCTCTCACGTGGCTCCAGTTCTGACATGGTGTGTGTGATCTGTGGTGTGATCTTATTAATTTCTGTCCGTTGGTCCTCGGAATCAATAACTGTTGCTTCAGTACAGAGTATGAATGGTCGCTTTGTGTCTCCAAGCCCTTAGCTGAGCCTGAACGAGTCTGACCATCCTTCTTATCAACTTCAGCATTGCCACAAGAAACTGATCGTTCTGCCTGCAATTCACATGGGGTAGAGAGGTGTCTGTGTTACTTGTAGGCTTCATGGCATATCTGGAATGTGAAGAGACTGAATTAGAATTAATGATGACTTTCTCACACTAAGACCCATTTATGTCCCTGTTTATAGATCATATTGAGAGAGGTTGAATCCACATCACTACAGTACTGAACGTGTGCATGTATTTCAGTGTGTTAACTGGCAAGACTGAGAGAGTGAGTGAGTGAGAGACCGATACCTGGCTGTTTATCTGTCAGCTGGTGCTGGGAGTCAGGTGTGTGTGTGCGTGCGCACGTATGTATGCGTGTGTGTGTGAGTGAGAGAGAAAGAGAGGCAGAATGAGAGTATGTTACCTGGCTGCGTATATCAGCTGGTGCTGGGGGTCAGGTAGTGATGCTGTGTGTGTGTGTGTGTGTGTGTGTGTGTGTGTGTGTGTGTGTGTGTGTGTGTGTGTGTGTGTGCATGCGTGTTACCTGGTTGCGTATCTGTCGGCTGGTGCTGGGGGTCAAGTAGTGATGCTCAAGGTACCAGGCTCTCTCCTGGTACACTAGACTGGTGCCATGGAGCAGACAGAACTAGAGAGACAAAACACAGTTGAATTGCAGATATTGTGTAAGCAGACTCACACAAAACAGATGGATGAGAATGGCTTCCTCTGCTTACGGTAGTTCATTTGTCAATTAGTGATTTAATTATTGTTTCAACTGGGACACTACTCCCAGAGCACATTCCTGTTGATGTGATTTTTACTAATGCCGGGCTCACACTACAGGATATTTAAAATCCTAACGAATTTCGAAATCGGGTTACATCATGCACATTAGGAGAATCTTAACAGATATTCTTCTTGCGCATCTCAAACAAGCACACACAGCAAGATTTGAAAATAACGGCTCATCACACACTACAGGATCTTATCGTGCCCAAGGGAGCAACGAACCACTGGTCTCGCTGTCTCACTTGTAAAGTCGGGACGTAATAATCTTAAATATCAAACATGTTTGATATTATCGGGGCGGCCCCGATGGGTCTGTGAGCCAATCGGGAGGTATAAGATTGGATCTGTAAACCCCTCACATTACAAGATAATCTGGGCCGATCATCGGCCCCGACCAACGTTCCAGACCTGATTTCTCCTCCGATTGTCGGGAGGGGTGAATCAGGGATAAATCGGCCCAAAAATCCTGCATTCTGCACCTACCACGGCTTGTTGTAAGAAAGAAAGTAGGCTGAGGATTAGCCTACTAAAAACTCCGAAGCACTCAATTTCTAGGATTGTTAAAGTAAAAAAAAAAACTCTGGTATATTCTTTACAAGTAAAAAAAAAAGAAAAAAAAAAGCCTTATGGTATATTCTTTACAAGTTAAAAAGCCTTATGGTATATGCTTTACAAGTTAAAAAAGCCTTATGGTAAAGTATATTCTTTACAAGTTAAAAAGCCTTATGGTATATTCTTTACAAGTAAAAAAAAACTATTAGGGTATAATCTTTACAAGTTAAAAAGCCTAAAGGTATATATTTTTTGGCTATACCATAGTTTGGCAGGCCCAAGCCGAGCCTACTTTCTTTCTGACATGGCATGAACCCCTCCTCACAATGTGCACCTCTCCATTTTATATTTTTGAGCTTTTTGCTCAAAGAGTGTTTTCTTCTCTTAAAGTGTTATTTTTGCTCTCTGCAGTTTTACAAACATGTTTGTTATTCAAAAAGCCTCTGGTGAGTGGGTTGGAAAATTGTGTTGTTGTCACGTCAAAACTGGTTGTGTGTGTGTGTGTGTACTCTGAGGAACACAAAGGAAATGGAAAATTAGAGACGGGTGGTCTAATAGCTGGCCTCTTCTTCAGAGGTGATATGTTTGTGTGTGATGGCAAAACAGTTTCACAGAAGATCAAAGAGAATAGAGTGGAAAATGTATAGAGCGAGAGAGACAAAGTGAGAGAGAGAGAGACCCCATACTCTCTGCAGACCATACTCTCAGCATACCAACTCGCCCACTAAGACAAAAACAACATGACCTGTGACGCCCTATTGTATACTTGTGTGTGCGCGCGCGCAAGTGTACCAACGGCACTGCCAGAGTGTGTGCTGATGTGTACACACATCTGTTCCTGTGCATCCGAATGTGTGCACGAGTGTGTGTGTGTTTACTTTTGTGTCACTCCTTGTCAAACGTGTGGTCTGACCCATCCTATGGACACTGTTGGCTAGCTGACTGACACCCGGAAGCCTTCTCTCTCTCTCTCTTTCTCTCTCTCTCTCTCTCTCTTCCTCCAATGCAAAGTGTCCAACCTGGGAAAACGCTGCAGTTCCCAACAGAACCTGATCCCCATCAGGTTACCAAAACTCTTATCAGGCCACTAGTGCTCTCCCTGGACACCCTCTGAAGGCTCTTCTACAGCCCGACACGCCCATCATGGGACTGTCCTGGATTAGGGAGAAGATTGGATAGATCAGACGTGATCTGATATCTGATTGGACGGATCAGAGATGATCTGTCTCCTCACATGGACGTTGGAGGTACTGTATCTGCACCTGACTTGTGAAACTTACTGTGCACTGCCTTACCTTACAACACCGTAGCAGGCTAAATCAGCTAATGTAATGTAAAATCAACCACAAGCAGAACTTCATTTTCAGTGAACCCTAACCCTTACCCTTGGCATTGGCAGACATTATCTGCAGGAAATGTTTTTTTTTCTAGTAATATGTTTTTATGTTCTTGTAAATAAATATTGTTTGTTGTTTTTATTTACCTTATGTGCACTCGTTTCATTTCAGCTCAGTGTGTGCACCGATAGGCTACTAACAAACATAGCTACATCTATGCTAACAAACGCCTTATTGCACGCATCTATGACGACACTGTCGACACCATGTATCTGTGACATGCCCGCCCTGTGACAACACTAATAGTTTTCAAAAAAAATCCTAGGGGAAACAGTACCAACCCCCCCTCCCATTAGGACCGTGTCTCTCCTGACCCATTCCCTCAACTTAAACTGAACCACAGACCGTGTCTCACTCTGCAAATCACCTCCCATTAGTCAGGCAGAGGCTGCAGTTTGAGAAGAGGCTGCAGAGAAGTGTGTCCATGGAGGAAATGGTTTCATTATACTACAGGATACTGTAGCTATAGACTGTGCTCATCTTTTAGCCTTATTGTCTGTTTGTCTGTCTGTCTGTCTGTCTGTCTGTCTGTCTGTCTGTCTGTCTGTCTGTCTGTCTGTCTGTCTGTCTGTCTGTCTGTCTGTCTGTCTGTCTGTCTGTCTGTCTGTCTGTCTGTCTGTCTGTCTGACATGCTCTCTGTGTCTGTCTGTCATACATGTCTCTCTGTCCATTTCACATCCATGTTGTCTGCCTCACATTCAAGGTGCTCTTGCACCGAAACCAAACATGAAACCAAATACTGTACGCTTATGCAAGTAGGATGCGTGCAGCACATGCCTCGCACACGCAGACAAAAATACACCACCACTAACCTCAAAACCCAAAACACGCATGATGATTATTACAAGGTGCAAAGAAACAATGTACACCATGTACAGAAAGTGCTTCCCCCTCCCTGGATACGAATGGCTTTTTATCCCAGTCATCAGCTAGAGGAACCGTATCAGTGTCGGGCTGAAGCACACAAGACAACAGTAGACAGACAGGAGGGAGGGCAGATAGCTGTGGAGCCACGGCAGCAGCAGAGATATTTCGGGAGTCCCAAATGGACGGGACACACAGGGGGGCCTGGCTCACACTGATGATGTTACATGATGTCACTCCTTCCTAGGGGATTAGTTGTGAGCCAACCCTCCAGAGCAGCTTGACTCAGGTCTCCCTGAGTCTTTATCCTGTATTCACTTCAATCAGTCTACTAAAGCAAATTCCTAGTATGACCGAAAGCAAATTCCTAATGTGACCGAAAGCAAATTCCTAGTAGGTTAAAAAAAAAAGAACTGCATGACAATAAATGGATTCTGATTGTGATTCTAATGGAGAGGAGATACTGAGAGGCCTAGGGTGTCCTCAAAGGAGGTTCATTCAGCTGCAGCGAGAGGCACAATGCTTTAGTTTCTGAGAACTTTCCATAGGAGCTGTGCTGATGACTCAAAATGTGAGCTTATGGTTTCCTATTGAGGGGTGAGTGATAGTAAGTAAGTACCCTAGTATTTTTGTTTGCTACTCTTGCACTTTGACTTCAGCACAAGATTATGCTCTCAGTCACTTGCTTTAGAAAGGAGATGCACTTCTGGCAAGTAGTAGTACATTTCCTTTCCCTTACTTTCCAATTATTTGAAGTCGCTTTGTATAGAAACGTCATCTAAATGATCCATGTAATGTAGCCTTTAGAACCAATGGTTCTCGAGCCTAGTGGCCCATAGGGCAGGATCCTATTTCCTGATTCCTTAGCGTGAGGCAGTTTAATGTACAAGTCCACCCCCTGGACATGACGCTAGTATGTCGCAGGGACTTACCCTCAATCCAGCCCTTGATGCTGAGTGCCAAGCAGGGAGGCATTGGGTACCATTTTTATAGTCTTTGGTATGACTCGGCCAGAAATTGAGCCCCTAACCTCCTAATCTCAAGGCCACTGAGCTGGTTAATAGTGAGTGATAGTAGATGAGTGGAAAACTTGTTTTTTTCACTCTCTCTCTCTCTCTCTCTCTCTCACACACACACACACACACACACACATACCTTTGTTAGCAAGGTGCGGTCGTCTTCAACTGGGCACTCTTGAACTGCCAGAGAAAACTGCTCCAGGGTTACTATGGAAACCAAAGAGAGAGAAGACCTTGGGGGTTGAACAAACAGCGTTATCAGCATAGGAGGCAATAGTCCACTATCAAAGGCCTCAACACAGTCCCACCTAACTTCGTATAGTGAACTTAAAACGTATTACATTCAATTAAATTGTAACCTGGATACATTGTGGTGGGTATTTGTAAGAGAACCCACTACACAGCATCAAGAAAGACAAAGAAGGTGTAAGGGTTTGAGGTGTGAATCGTTGAACAAAAGCCTTTCAAACTGTGGGTACCTCAAAGTATCAGTCTGCCTCCAGACCTTCTCTTATCTCACAAACACCACAAGCATTGCTGCTCTAGGTTACTTCAGGGCTGGTTAAAGTGTGTGTGTGTGTGTGTGTGTGTGTGTGTTTGTGCATATGTGGGAGGAAAGTGAGAGAATGGAAAGGTTATGGTCTTCTATAAGTGCCTTTACATAGCCCCACTGGTTCAAAACTTCATCAGCTAACTTGCATGTGCTCAGCCCACACACACACACACACACACACACACACGCGCGCGCACACACACACACACACACACACACACACACACACACACACACACACACACACACACACACACACACACACACACACACACACACACACACACACACACGCCATTACCATGTCATTTCACATTCTCCCCCCAGACATTCTACAATGCATTTAACTCATGTACATATCACATGATGCTAAAGTGCACCAAACTGAGTAAAACATGTATAAATGTCAAGCCACATGTGAGCAGCAGTGTGTGTGTGTGTGTGTGTGTGTGTGTGTGTGTGTGTGTGTGTGTGTGGGCGGGAGCCTGCATATATCCTTCAGCAGAGAAGACTGGAGACACAGAGGGAGCAAGCAGATGGTAGAATTAGACTCACAAGTCAGTCTCTAAACACTTCACTCAACTAGAGACTGAGGACCTTCTCTCAGATTTTGTTGCTAAACTGGGTGGAAACAATTTGAAAAAAACTGTATTGCAGGTTTTTTTTTAGTACAAGATAAACAAACTGCATTGGAGACACAATCCAAGGCAGTAGGCATAGGTTTGTTAGCGGCTGTTCTCACCTCCGTTCTAGTGACTATCTTGAATGTAGAAATATCCAGACATAATATGTCTAATATTATTGGTAGGCAGAAATCTCCGATCGTCTGGTATCGCGAGACTAGGCAGATATGGTCATCTGTCTATCTCTCCCCCTACAGCTGTTAGGTTAGGACCAGGCTGGACATCACCAGGCCTTGAACCACATCACCCAAGATTCAAGATTAACTTTATTGTTCAAGACAAAGTGGAAAATATGGCTTTCACCCATGCTGCAGCCATAAAAAAACGGATCAATACAAGCAAAGATGTGCACAAACCTCCCTCCCCCAAGCAAAGATCCACGTCCTTTTCTTATCTGCCGCTATTTAACAGTTTTATTGACAAGGATAAATGAGCTTTTAAATCTGTTTAATCTACGAGAGGCTTTGAACCTCCTCCCAGAGGGCAGTAGCTGATACTCAGTACTGTACAGTATGTAGGACATGGGATGGGTCAGTAAATACTCTATCCCTTTGGCTTGCCTTAGGGTAGCCCGTTCATACAAAAGGGTCATTCAGACAGACTTGTTAAGACGTAGTACTTGCGCCAATCGTACGTTTCGCCTCGGTCTAAATTGAACAGACACGGATTGGTGTAACAGATTCTCCCCCCTTTCGTTCCGTCTTTTGAGGCAGTGATATCGGAAGAGATAGCGGAATAGGTAGATAGCGGAATGCTATCTAAACAAAGAGCTGTCACAGAAATATTACACCTCTATCTAAATGGGCAGAGTGCAGATATTGTGGGTCCATTGCGGGACCTATTTGCAGCAAATTTGCGGAAGCTCTGTCTAAAAATGCCTAAAGACTGCAAGGATGGATCCCTCTATTCTTCCATGCAGTCTGCATCAATGAGACCAGTTTGGACTGGTTGAATGGAGAGGTTACCAAACCAAGCTGCGCTGCCAAGGCTCTCCCAGACTGCCTGATAAAAGACTAACATACAATTTTGATCAACACCATGAACGCTAGTGCAGTCATTGTTATAATCTGCTACAGAGACTGTCCACATGGGTGTTCTGGGTTAATGAGTTGTCAATAAAAACACAAAGGTAATTTCTACGAGGAGACCTGTGAGATGGATTCACGGTGGATGACCACAGGCCTGTGGTCACCAACTCCCCTGGGGGTCAAACACCATCTCATCAGTCTTTTTAACACTTAAGACAAGGTGGTTGTCATCACACCATTTTACGAACCTTTGTATCTCTTAACAGTAGTCAGGCAGCTTCAATGAGAAAGGATAGCAGTGTTGTGGGCCGGCCACGGCGTGCGTCCCCACCGCGGCGCGCATCACCGCCGGGCACATCAGCAGGCGCCCTGAGGGAGCTGCAGCAACGCACCTGCAGGCAATCTGCCATCAGCGCACCTGGAGTTAACGAGCCCCGTGGGCTACAAGAGGAGACTCCAGCCGACCAGCCATCGCCAGACTGCGCTCCCTAGTACCCGCGGTATTGTATTGACGAGTTCTCTCGCTAGCCCGCGTTTTACTTGGATTATTTGTGTTTTTTTGCCCCCGTCGTGCCCCGTCTCCTAACCCGCGTCTCCTCTCCTCCGCTCCAGACTCCGGCTGCCCGGGTTCCCGTGGCCCGGCTCGACCCGCGCCCGCCTCCACCTCTCGTCTCCCCCCAGGCTTCCCGACACCGGACTCTCACAACGCTTACTGCGCCGCACCCCTCCTCATACCCCTCACACAGCGTTCGCTCACTGTCTCACATCTCGTTCACACGCCCTCAGACATGCATCCGCACGCTCGCGCCGTTCTCTGGCCAATCCTCTGACTTAATAAGCGTGCCTACGGGCTTCCCTGTCACGCCGTCTCTGTGTCACCTCTCTAGTTCCACCACCAACCATAACAAGCAATCTAAGATGGCAGTATCTTCTGAGAATGAATGCTGTGATTGTTAGTACAGGGTAAGGGCATGGGACCCTTGGTTGGGGGATGTGGTGCGGATGCTGCAGTTCGGTGCTCCATGGACGGCGCCCAGCTAGAGGGCAGAGGAAGCACTATGGAGACAGAACTTTCTTCAATTAAACAAAAATAAAACTGAAGTAATTGCCTTTGGAGCCAAAGATAAACGATTAAAAGTCAGCGCTAAGCTCCAATCAGTAACGCTAAAAACCACAGACGAAGCCAGAAATCTTGGTGTAGTCATGGACTCAGACCTGAATTTCAACAGTCACATTAAGACAATTACAAAGTCAGCCTCCTATAACCTGGAAATATATCAAGGATTAAAGGATTTATGTCTCAGCGTGCTCTGGAATAACTTGTCCATGTGTTTATCTTCAGTAGACTCAACTACTGTAACGTGTGTTTACAGGTCTCTCTAAAAAATCAATCAGACAGCTGCAGCGGATTCAGAACGCTGCTGCTCGAGTCTTCACTAAGACTATGGAATGGGATCACATCACTCCAGTTGTGAGGTCCTTACACTGGCTTCCTGTCTGTCAAAGAATTGACTTTAAAGGACAGATAAAATGCAAAACTCCCTTTTTAAGTGTTTTTGCATATACATTTGAGTCTCTGATGGCCCTACTAACACACAAACAATCAGGTAAGACAACCCATTCATTTTGTTGTGGGTGGCGAAATGCAGAAAACCCAGCTCCCAGCAGGGGACAATTCGATCTATGCTTCTGACGTCAGAAGCATAGACTCATTATAATAATCCCGCCCTCGTTTGAATATCTCCGCCTACCTGCCTCACCTGGCTATAAAGGTTTGCAGTGTTGCTGGCCTCGCAAGCTAGCATAATGTCTGCGTACCTTAAATGCTCTGTTCTTGGGTGTAATAACCAGCATAAATCGCTACAACGTCTCCCAACCTCAGTGGACAGAAGAGCTGAGTGGATTAAGTTTATTTTTGATGGCAATTTACCCGCTCAAGTTCCTAAAAGGCTGTCTGTGCTCACCATTTAATGACATATTGCTTTGTCAACCTGGGTCAGTACAACACAGGTAGTAAATCATGCAGCTAGTGTAAGTAACTGTGCTGTTTCCCTTTATCTAGGCTATAGCCTAGTACTAATGCTAGCTAGCTAACAACTACACGTTAGCCTCACCGCAGATGCATGTGACGTTAGTGAAGGGCATGGGTAGGCTTATCGTTGATCTAGCGGTTAGTCAAATTGATCAAATGTTTAGATGTGGACATCAGGATTCCCCTCAGCCAACGGAATCTAGCTTTCATTGTTTGGAGTCGAATGGTGTAACGTTAGCCTGGTATCGAGCTAGCTAGGCTAACCGTGTGCAGATCATGGGAGCACACGATCGTGTCAAGTCGGGGAGAGAGAACAATGGAATTTGAGTGGAGATTGTCAATACTAGCCAGCTAACGTTATGTTTTTGTTAGATATTGATCATTTCAGTAGCATAGCGTCGTCAACAGTCCTCGTTCTTTAGCCTGTCGACTGCAGTTGCCTGAGGTCCGATGGCTCGCTGCAATCGTTGGACTGCTGTTAGACAGCAAATGTGAAAGTAAATGTAAGGATTCGATGTTGAATGATATTGTGTTTGTGTAACCCTAGTGTAACATTCGCCTTGCTCTGGCAAACTATGATTGCACCGCAAAACTGTTTCAGTATCGTAGCTACACTCTCTCACGCTTTCGTTCTCAATGGAATGACATCACGGAGTGGGCGTGGAGGAGGAGCAGCTCATTTGCATAGGAAAAAAAACCTAAATCCTGGCGGTTTGGAGCGCAGCTCAAAATAGGCATATTGGGCTTGGCATAACACTCAATCCGAGTGGTATTTTCTGGTAAAATACTCAAAGACATGTATTGGGGACCCCAAAGACTTATTTGAAATTGTTGAAAATTTGCATTGTGTGTGTCCTTTAAAATACTGCTGTTGGTTTATAAAGCACTGAATGGTTTAGGGCCAAAATATATTTCTGATCTGCTGCTACGTTATGAACCATCCAGACCTCTCAGGTCATCTGGCACAGGCTTGCTTTCATAAGTTTTGATCCGTAATCTGGAACTTAACCTGCCCCGGAGCAAGTTAGCTCGGCAGCATAAGTTATCATGGCGATACAGCACGGTGAAAAGTGATCCACCTTTGTGATACGGATAAACCAGGCTTGAACCTGAAGTTATCGCGTTAACCCCGTAATCCTGTTTCGTAGTACAGGGCCCAGGAGGATGTCACTGCTGACCTTAACAACCGGTGGCAGTGGAGCCTGGATGGGACCCACACGCTGGAGGAGGAGGAGAGGACGGCCAGCAGACGGCAAAGGAGACTCGGGAGGAAACACCCATGGATACCACCACATATACGTGTCCAACCTGCAGTAGGACTTGTGGGTCCAGGATAGGACTATTCACCCATCAAAAAAGAATTCGCCAATAGAAGACAGAAGTGGACATAATCATCATCGGATTCGATGGACAACCAAGATGGAAGGTTACAAAGGACAGGCTTTGGGGGCTAGGTTTTGGGGGAAGGGGCCCTCTGGTCCTAGATCCACCCACCTCTGTGTATGTGAGCCAGTGCCAGACAGGTCACATGATGTAGGCAGGAGTTCCAGGCATCGAAGAACGGGTCTTTGTTTCTCTCGACCTGCAGGGAACAGCAGTGAGGATAAAGATAAACACTTCATTAGACCCCATAAAGACGTCACAGGATTTCACCCAAGCTTTTTTTTGACCTCATATAACTTCACACAGGCTCCGCAAGACATCACACAGGCTTCATAAGACTTCATAAAGGCTTCATAAGACTACCTCAAAGCACTATAAGCATCGGGACATATCATGAAGAGGGTTCATCCAAGCACCCTTTTCATATCATGATGAAGGTGCCTGTTTATTTCTTCATACAGGCATCATAAGACTTCATAAAGGCTTCATAAGACTTCCTCAAAGCACTATAAGCATCGGTATATAGAAGATATTCTCTAGCAGAGTAAGTGTGTGTCGCTGTGGTGGAGCTGACCTTGGCGTAGAGCCTCGCGGCCAGGCTGCGCTGTAGGACCCTCTCCCTGTAGGTCAGGGCCTTCAGCAGGAAGCTCAGGTCCCCCACCTGGTCCACGCTGAACCCCAGGAAACTGGACGAAGACAGGAGGATGTCAGGGGGAAACAACAGTAACACACACACACGCACGCAAGTGCACATACTCACATTCAGTAAATATATACCCAGATATACTGTACATATGCACACATATGTTAATACACACACACACACACACACACGCACAACAACCTGGCAGACTTCGAGGATGAGAATAGTATCTGAAGCTATAATTACTACACTGGTTTATTCTGGGAAAACTGTGGTCACTCAGATGACTACATTCCTAGAGCTACAAGTGCAAAACATATTCTTAGTAAACATCGAAATGTGACTTGTGAGAACAAGATATGACGTTGCTGATTGGTGTGAATGGGACCTATTAAGAGGGTGATTGTGTATTTCTGGGTCAGGGTCAGAAGACATCACACGTCACTGTAATCGGTAAGAGAGGCCTTTACACACAGCCTGGCTGCTGAGAAGGGGGGTTATCTTAAGATGGGAGGGGGTCATCTTACGATGGGAGGGGGCTCCAACTAAGTGCAGGATGTACAAGAACTGTCTTCACGACCGGAATATACAGTGTAGCCAATACAGATATACTAATCTGTCATAGGAAGTAGGGGTGTAACGCTACACTCAGCACACGATACGATACGCGATATTGGGTTCATGAAATCGATACGATACAATATTATAACTCTAATATCTCTTAGCTGTGAGCACCCTATAGGGAGACATGCACCTTAAACATATTTATGAAATTTCAGACCGATCGGACTTGAGGTTTATGAGAAGAAACATTTTGTAAGTTTTACCAAATTTTCGACCTGCAGCCAAATCCATCATGGCGGAGATCATGGGTCCAAATCGGAAAGTGTTCCTCATGAGGAATGAAGTATGTCTACCAAGTTTCATACATTTTCGTTAATCGGGGGGACATGGCAGCATTGTATGGTAAATTGCTTATTATAGCGCCACCTATGGGCGAATCATAGGTGGGCGAATCATGGTGAGTCTTTGTGGCATAGTTACTCATGGTCTGTAGTTGCGACATGCCGAGTTACAGCATTTTTGGTTGAGGACTTCAAGAGTTATTCGAGGGCATCAAGGAAAATAATACGAAAACCAACAATTACAATAGGGTTCTACACACCTTCGGTGACTCCTAATAATATTACAGCAAATTTGTATATCGCTTTTCTGGGTCCCCAAAATCGCTTTACGTAAGTAAAAAAAAAAAAAGAAATTTAAAAAAAAAAAAGGATTTTTGTTTTTAATATTGCGAGACGTTTTTCATCTCCACAATGCATATCATCATGTTTTTATATCACGATATCTCATGGAACAATATATCATTACACCCCTAATAGGAAGTCAAACGTCTTTCAGTGTGTACAGGTCCTAAACAGCTATGCCCAGCCAATTCCCCACAGAGATGAAAATATCAATTTTACGTATTCGGCGAAGCGTTAATACATTATACATATACTGTATATGTAGAATTAGTCAAACAAAAACTAATAGTGCTAGTCTAAACTCTGGTACCAGCTGGACAATTGACCGTCTGATTGGATGATGAGCTCAGTGGTGTGACTGGCTGAGCTGACCTGGTTCTGAGGCTGTCGGAGACGGAGCTGGACCAGGTCCTGATGAGCCCGGCCACCACACTGCCCGTCATCTGCCGGGTGTACTGGGTCAGCAGCTCTCGCACCACCACCTGCACACAAAGGCCAGGTCAGAGGTCAGAGCCCAATAAACTGATTCACTGAACTGTAGAAATAAAAGTTATTTAAATAATGACCTATTAAGGCCAGGGTCAAGTCACGGTAAAGGGGTGGTTGAGATGGTTCACTTCAGAATAGGTGATAGAGATCGGCAGGCAAAACAACAAACAACCTTTAAAACAAACAACTTTTACTGTCATATAGTGGTTGCACAGCACGCGGTGATGGCGCGTCAACGCCGAAACACACACACACACACACGGAGTGACAGGAGTGTCCACTGATGAAATTGTCCTCTTAACCCATCCTGTCTTCTGTCCTCCGAGGGCAGCCGGGAGCAGACAGTAGGTGGCGTGCAGGGGACGCGCCTCGGGGACCAACCAAGCGCTCCTGTCCATCTTCATTAGGGACAGACAGCGTTAGCCATCTGTTCTTCTGCAGGTTTTTCGTATTGGGTTCTTTTTGGGAAAACATGGGGTGAACATGGACACTCTGCACAGAAACGCCCAAGATCTTCTTGCTGTGAGGCGACAGGTACTGTACTAGGTACTATGCCACCGTGCCGTACATGCGTGATTTTGGGGTTCAGTGTCTTCCTCAATGACACTTCGGTACACTCCGGGAGCTGGGATCGAACAGGGGACCGTGCAATCCGCAGCCTGCACATAGAACCCCGTGTGGTCTCTTCTTGAATCACTTTGTCCTCTGGGCCCTGAGTGGTCGAATCTTGAATCACTCTGTCTTCTGGGCCCTGAGTGGTCCATCCTTGAATCGAATTGTCTTCTGGGAGCCCCCTTTGTCCCTCTGCAGACGATACGGGTACCACCTCCCTTCTAGGAGTCCCTGGACCCTTAGGGAACCAGTGTGGAGCAGGACGCCGGTGAGGCCAGTGTGAGGCAGATCACTGTTGAGGCCAGTGTGAGGCAGGACTCTGTTGAGGCCAGTGTGAGGCAGGGCTCTGTTGAGACCAGTGTGAGGCAGATCACTGTTGAGGCCAGTGTGAGGCAGGACTCTGTTGAGGCCAGTGTGAGGCAGGACTCTGTTGAGGCCAGTGTGAGGCAGGACTCTGTTGAGGCCAGTGTGAGGCAGGGCTCTGTTGAGACCAGTGTGAGGCAGATCACTGTTGAGACCAGTGTGAGGCAGATCACTGTTGAGACCAGTGTGAGGCAGATCACTGTTGAGACCAGTGTGAGGCAGATCACTGTTGAGACCAGTGTGAGGCAGGACTCTGTTGAGGCCAGTGTGAGGCAGATCACTGTTGAGGCCAGTGTGAGGAAGATCACTGTTGAGGCCAGTGTGAGGCAGATCACTGTTGAGGCCAGTGTGACGCAGGGCTCTGTTGAGACCAGTGTGAGGCAGCGCTCTGTTGAGGCCAGTGTGAGGCAGGGCTCTGTTGAGGCCAGTATGAGGAAGATCACTGTTGAGACCAGTGTGAGGAAGATCACTGTTGAGGCCAGTGTGAGGCAGATCACTGTTGAGGCCAGTGTGAGGCAGATCACTGTTGAGGCCAGTGTGAGGCAGATCACTGTTGAGACCAGAGGGAGGCAGATCACTGTTGAGGCCAGTGTGAGGCAGATCACTGTTGAGGCCAGTGTGAGGCAGGGCTCTGTTGAGACCAGTGTGAGGCAGGGCTCTGTTGAGGCCAGTGTGAGGCAGATCACTGTTGAGGCCAGTGTGAGGCAGGGCTCTGTTGAGACCAGTGTGAGGCAGGGCTCTGTTGAGACCAGTGTGCGGCAGGGCTCTGTTGAGACCAGTGTGAGGCAGGGCTCTGTTGAGACCAGTGTGAGGCAGGGCTCTGTTGAGACCAGTGTGAGGCAGATCACTGTTGAGGCCAGTGTGAGGCAGGGCTCTGTTGAGACCAGTGTGCGGCAGGGCTCTGTTGAGACCAGTGTGAGGCAGATCACTGTTGAGGCCAGTGTGAGGCAGGGCTCTGTTGAGGCCAGTATGAGGAAGATCACTGTTGAGACCAGTGTGAGGAAGATCACTGTTGAGGCCAGTGTGACGCAGGGCTCTGTTGAGACCAGTGTGAGGCAGATCACTGTTGAGGCCGTTGTTGAGGCCAGTTCCTGCTGTCACGATTGCGTACTGAGTGTTCATTTTCCCTCCACTTAAGGCTTCCATCCTTAGGCCTCACAATCTCCTGGTTTTCCTCCCTAGGTTTGTAGGTAACCACTCTCTTGCCTTCTGGAGGGGTTCATCTCTTCTTGGGGCTAGCAGGGGTCTCAGGAACGTTGATTTCTGAACGTAGTTTTGACCTCTTGGCTTTTTCCCGCTTAGTACCAGATGACCCTGATTTGTGCTTGGTTTCACGCTTGTGTTTCTTCTTCTGAAGGTACATCGTAAGCTTGATGTATGATATACCTTCTGATGCTCCTCTACCTTAGGAGGTAGCTAAGGAGGCTCTGGGAAACGCGGCCCAGAAGATTGGAAAGAGTCCAGATGACAAACGAAACACCACCCAAATGAGACATATTATGCATTCCTTGCAAACCAAAACCTGGTAAACTACTACAAGCCTACTGCAGCAGTCAGAGTTTCAGAGCCTAGCGGTACAACATGGCCTCTGAGTCACCAATCACTGGTCGTCGTACCTGCAGCATGACGACGTTGTCCCCTTCGAAGGTGACGAACACGTCAGAGTCGCACTTCAGCGCAGGGATACGGTTCTCCATCATAAAACCCTGAAGGAAGGAGAGCAGAAAGAAACGCATAAAGACAGCAACATCACTGTACAAAGTAGCCTACGTATAGTATAGTGCGTTATGACTACATTTTAAAAAGGTCAGACTCACTTTCAATTATTTTTGACAAATTGGATATTTCTCTTTCATACATGCAAATCCAATGACAAAAGGTTAAATGACGCAAACAGTCACTACTAGACAACCACTGTGTTGAGAGTGGGGAGATCAACAGGTAAATGTCGGCGCTGAACACCAACACGTGCAGTGTGTGTAGGATCAGACACACACACACACACACACACACACACACACACACACACACACACACACACACACACACACACAGATGTGAGTACTTCTACTACAGTAGTTCTGTGTTGTGGTTTCTCAACGTGCCCTTACATCACCTACAACACCAGACACACACTGAGAGAAGATCTGTAATTTCCCAAACCATTGAGGGAAAGATAATGTCACTTGTAACAACTGAATTGTTCTACACACTCACACACGTGCACAGGTTCACACACTCTCTCACTCACACACACGTAACCGAGTGAAAATATCATTGAGTCTCAGGTGTAATGGTGGCGGTTAGAGGTTTGTTGGTTAAACTCACTCCTTAAAGGAGCACTGACAGTCTCTCCAAGGAGGACGTCCCTCTTGGCGCAATGGTTAGTGTGTCTGACTCAGAAGCGAGAGAGCTCATTAAAGCGTGGTATGGAATCCTGCCCTGGGCAATCCCTTAACATGGGTTACCCCCCCCCCCCCCACACACACACACATAAACACACACACCATTCCCCCAGTGCATTCCCGGCACTCCTGCAGACAGGCCAGGTTCTCCCAGGTGCTGTAGGCCTTGAGTCCGGCCACCAGGGCCTGCAGAGAGCGACTGTTCTCCAGGTCCTGCCCCGCACACAGGGCCTCGTCCATCATACCTGCTGCAAACCTGACACACACACACACACACAAGATGAGCAAGTATACATTTTCAATCCCAACTCACTTCTACTATGGTGCAACATACTCAGGCACAAGTCTTAGGCCGGATTCATAGTCGACGCAAACTACATAAGCGCAAGCTTCGCAAGGCCACGCAAGATCTCGTTGCGTCCTTGCATGTATCATGCCGAAATTTGTCACTTGACACAAGCAATAGTGCAATTCCTTGTGTTTCCACAAAACAAAACACAGAACGCAAGCTCTCGAGTCATGTTGGAGTTTGCGTTCCCAACGTAGCTTGCGTTGAGTCATGTTGGAATTTGCGTTCACAACGTAGCTTGCGTTGTTTACGTCGACTATGAATCAGGCCTTAAACTGAATCTCATATCTAAGCATTGTGGAGACGGCAGCACCATCTAGTGGAGCCCAAAAACATTACACTTTACACAGCCCTCTCTGGATGACAAGAGGGGCCAAATACAGTGTCAGTATTCAGTGTTCCTTTCTCACTTGTATGTGTGCAGTGTCCCCCCGTCATACCACTACAAGGAATGTTTAAAAAAGAAAAGCGCAGAGATAATTATATAAATTATAAATTCCCATTCTATCCAGAACTGCTGTTCCTCTGAAGTAGCCCATGTGCAGCGTATGTGACCGGGTCACCGGGCAGACCCTCTTACCTGGTGGTGAAGGTGAGGGCCAGGGCAGTGGCTAGGTGGGGCATCAGCCGGAGGTACTGGGTCTGGTGCTCGATGATCTTCACCTCATCCTGGTCCTTAGGCCCAAACTGGCGACGGCTGAGGGGGGGTGGGGTGGAGAGGGATGAGGGGAGAGAGAGAAGGAGAGAGGGGGGGGTGGGATGGAGAGGGAGGAGTGGAGAGAGGGGGAGAGGGAATGGGAGGGGGGAGGAGAAGGGGGAGTTGGATAGAGAGGGAGGAGTGAGGAGAGGGGAGAGAGAAGGAGAGGGGGGGGGAGTGAGAAAGGTAAAGAAAGTCAAATTATGTCTGCATGAGAAATTGAGGGTAAGTGTGTGTGTGTGTTGTACTCTATTGTCTTGAGCATCTCTGTGCTGATGTGGTAGAACAGCAGTTTTGTGGAGTGTGTGTGAGTCGAAATGTGGTCACACACATGTGCTGTGTGCACCTGCCGGAGTGGAAGCGCTACAAAGTTTATCTGTGAGTGCATCTAAACCAGAAGCACAGGTGTCTCTGGTGAATGTGTGTGTGTGTGCGTGTGTGTGCATGTGTGTGTGCGTGCGTGCGGTAGACGAAAAGAGTTGTGAAATGTCACAAAACAGCGGTATGGACACTATAGACCACCAGATTGCACAAGAACACACTAGGGTTAAACCCTTGTATAACCCGCACTGCTACATTACGAAGGACAGGGAAGGACCCAGACTAGTAAACAGGAAGTGTGTTCTCCATGTGCAGGAGAAGACACGTGGATATGTGTGTGTGTGTGTGTGTGTACTTGTGTGTGTGCGCGTGTGTACTTGTGTGTGTGTTTGCACGTGTCTGTGCGTGTGTGTGTATGTATATGTGTGCGTGTGCGCGCGCGTGTG
This sequence comes from Borostomias antarcticus, assembly GCF_949987555.1. Taxonomy (NCBI): domain Eukaryota; kingdom Metazoa; phylum Chordata; class Actinopteri; order Stomiiformes; family Stomiidae; genus Borostomias; species Borostomias antarcticus. Next base: position 5,700,031 of record NC_140235.1, read on the forward strand.
TGTGTGTGTACGTATATGTGTGCGTGTGTGTGTGTGTGTGTGGGCGGGGGGTTCTGCATGGGGAAGCCGCCACAGAGAAAACCCCTCCTTCCTCCCCTCTAGTTATCCCTCCCACGCTCTCGCCCCCACAGTGGAAACTGTGGAACAGAAAACACAAACACACACACACACACAGGCAGGCAGGCAGGCAGTCCACATGTGAGGATGCACACAAGCGTAACAAACCGACTTGTAGAGAGAAAGAGAGAGAGAGAGAGAGAGAGAGAGAGATGGAGGAGTGAACACACATGTCAAGTCTGGGTGAAAACAAATGAAAGATGAAACACTGATCAGGATTTTGAGATGGAGGTTTTTAGAATGTTGATTTATGAGATTTATGATCTTTCAAGATTAGATTTCAAGATTTATGATCTTTCAAGATCATAAATCTCTAAATATACTGGAGTGATACAAAACAATTGGACATCCAGATAGATTACTGCAACACATTCCTGTCCAGCTGCACTAACATTGCCCTCAATAACCCACAACTCATCCAAAGCTCAGAACCAGCAGGTCAGAGAATATGACAGCCATAATAATAATAATAATAATAATAATAATAATAACAATAATAATAATAATAATAACACATGTTGTAACTGATCAAACCATTTACTCTGTGATTTTTATTGAGCCAAATGTACTATGTAGACAAGGATAATGGTTTTAAGTAAACCACTGACTTATTCACTGGGGCCTTGTGGCCAAGCCATCTAGTCTGTGTTATGAGCTTAGTTCTTAGTTAGGCACCAGCTGGATAGGAAGGTTAGAGCACCATATTTGGTCATTCCTTCCTAGCGTAGAGCATACACTAGCTAATCAGAACCATATTGTTATGATAAACATGTATACTGTAAGAATGTCTGTATGCTCTGAATGATTTTGGGACTGCACTCATGAGAGAACACATTGGTCACCGTTGGTTGCAACCTTCTACTAAATCTTAGGATTCAAACAAAGAGTATAATTGTGTCTTCAACTTTATTTGATTCATCTCACTCTTGGGTTCATAATTATAAAGTGTAGAGGTGTGCAGCGCCCAACACCTCACCCTAACCCTCATCCGAACCCTCATCCGAACCCTCACCCTCATCCGAAACCTCACCCTAACCCTCACCCTAACCCTCACCCTCACCCTAACCCTCACCCTAATCCCCATCCTAACCCTCACCCTAACCCTCATCCGAACCCTCATCCGAACCCTCACCCTAACCCCCATCCTAACCCTCACCCTAACCTCATCCTCAACACTTTTTTTTTTTTTTACTATTTTACAATCCCTTTCCTTTTATTGTTCTCTTTCTCCTTACAGGATTGCAACGTTTTGTAAAGTATGTTAAAGGCGCTTTAAACTGCAATAAACTTGAAAACTTTAAATTGTGTCTGTGAGGTGGGGATGCACTGTACCTGTGGCTGTACCGGACCGCAATGATGAGACCCAACTGTCAGAGAGAGAGGGAGAGGAGGGAGAGAAAGAGGGGGAGAGAGAGAGAGAGAGAGAGAGAGAGGGAGGGAGGAAGGGAGGGAGGGAGGGGGGGGGTGGAGGAGAGAAAGAGAGTCAGTCAGTCAGTCGCAAGGCTGACGTGGGCTCTTGTTAAGGACATGTTTCCTATGTGCTTGTCTTATGCAATTTCCATGTCACGGGTCTCTATGGTTCTGCTGAATAGTTCTCCTTTCCCTGGTCCGAAGGCTAGGTTCCAGTGACCCAACATCTATGGTTTCCATGCCCAGTCATAGTTCTATGGTTCTCTTCTCTCCCAAACGTGATCATTCGTCTTGGTTCAGGGTATATTAACGCCCTCGGAGGGCGGTTCTGGGGGTTCTGCCTGGGGAAGCCAACCACAGAGAAAACCCCTCCTTCCTCCCCGCTAGCTATGCCTCCCACGCTCTCACCCCCACAGTGGAAACTTGAGCGTTTCACACATGCTCAGAAACATGTACACACATATACACACAGGCAACAACAAATTCAGTAGAACAAGAAACTCCCTCTGAGGAAGGAAGGGAGGGAGGGAGGGGGGTGGAGGGAGAGGACAGACAGAGAGAGAGAGAGAGAGAGAGTTTGACGTTCTCTTGTATTTCTTCAGCCTGCCAGCAGCATAACCAGTGGATGAGATAGGTCTCTGTTGGTCAACTGCCAGTCTTCAATCATAAAAACCTTGAACCCAGGAGGGTTACAGACCAGCTGGCAAACTGGCAATTTTTACCCAGACAGCAGGGAGTCTATTAAAAGTGGACAGGTTTGGTCTTTTTTGCAATAGTACATCTATGTGAGACAAAAGGGTGACCAATGCAGTGTTCAGTCCATCTGTCTATGCTGGGCTGTGTCTATATTGAACACAGGAGCAGGGGATGTATTATAGTTAGACCGCCCCCTAGCTGTCACCTTAATACAGGTAGGCTACACTAAAATATCAAAGACAACTCAGGGCTCTATTTTGGTCATGCAACTACACTGCCACAACCACAACCACTTAATGGTGGTTACTTAATGAGCTGTTGAAAATGCTCAATAGACATCTCAAAACTCAAGAGGCCAATTCATGCTGTTTTGGGAGAGTGGGCAATGTACAGTATGGTGTAAGACACGTCTTTAATGATACAATAACTATTGTCTCCTATACGCCTTCACTCTGGACGACAGTAGGAAGAGAATCATTCTCTAATCTTAACGAATCATGCGCTGAGCCAGGGTGATTTGTGTCGCCAACCACATGAACATTTATGGAGAAGAAGCTCTTGTGATTCACATATATTCCATTCAATATTTGTCACATGTAACGTACGGTGTAGTCACAGTGAAATGTTGCTGCCGGCTCCAAGATTATGCTTGATACAAATAATCGCAATACATACTGTATACTTTGCATGAGCAAATTTGCAAAATTGGACAATTATGCCTGTTGCATTTAACTTTGACAATAGCCTTTGACAATCTGCCCGACCAAAATAGAGCCCTCAGTCTGGGACTACATTCCCCAAGGACCTCAGAGTAGGACTGCCGTCCTAGGATCACGTCCTAAGTCTGTCCATGTAGATCACTCCCGGCCCGCGGGCCACTTCTGGCCCGCCCCACCCCTTCATCCGGCCCGGGACATGATGTCAGAAATATAATGTAATCCGGCCTGCACAATCATTTCTTGTACTGTACATGGCGCCGGCAGGCAGGCCTACAATGCGAAATTCAAGTCGCTCAAACGTGGGGCGAAATGCTGTTATTGTGCGCATGATGCATACAGTGCAATGATGCATACAGTCACAGGTGCAATCAATCCGCACGCTACTATGAACTATGAACGGAATGAGCTAGTCACCGAGAAGATGTTTTCATGGTTAACTAATGTGAGGAACACAGACAGTTTCAAGAAAGATGGACATTGCAGTATTTTTGTGGAGTTCAATGAAATGCTACCTGCCTGATATGCAAGAAAAAAGTCGCCGCTCTAAAGGAATATAATGTCAAGCGTTATTCATTACTAAACATTAAGAAAACAGTGTGAGTTATAGGGAGGAAAAAATGAGCCACACAGCTGAGAGGGCTGATAAGATAAGTGTCTTGCAAGAAATAGAATACTACAAATGTATTCAAGTGTCTGGCAAGAAATGGAAACAAACTTTAATAAATGCAAGTACAGGTCCAGGGCAGACTTACAGTAGTGATGCATCTTGCAGCTAAAATAGAATAAAGTACAAATGTAGGCTATTCAAGATAAAATAAAAGTGAGGAAAAAAGATTTGCACTAACTGTTAAAATATATTAAAATGTATAGAAACCGGTTAGAATTTGTATGATGAAAATGTTAGTTATGGAATAGTCTCGCAACATTTAGAGGCTGACTTGTGAGTCTAGTTATGGAAATGAAAAATTACATTCTCAGAAATATTTAACTTTCTTATAATTAGTAGTACTTGAAGTTGACATTGAAGTGGCCCTCCTATGAGTTGACGATACCAGCAGTGGCCCCAAGACCATTTGAGTTTGAGACCCCTGATGTAGATCCTAGATCTGCACTTCTACTTTGAGACGCTTTGTGAATAAGCGACTTAGAACTCAGTACACTGACATCTCCTCTGGATGATCAGATAATTCATGTGACTTCTGTAATTGAATTGTGGGATTTGGAATATACATTTGGACAATGTTCCAGTGTGAAGGTTTCTCATCTCCAGTTACTCAGATGAATCACAAATTGGTGAGCGTGGGAGAAGGGATTTCGAATCAGAAAGTTGAGTTAGTGGAAAAGGGTAGGTTTCCTGCGTTCTGAGATTAGGCCTGTGTTTCCTACTGTATCATCATGTAGTTTTACGTATACTAATGTAATTTTTTTTACACACTCACTTATTTTTAAAAACTTATTTTCTATTCTCTTACTTTCTATTCTCTTTTACCATATATGATTTGTCGTGTTTTATTCTCTTATTTATTTTAACTGTTTTTTATTTTTCTGTAAAGCACTGTGTGCTATATTTTTTTGTATGAACAGTGCTACAGTGTATAAATAAAGTTGACTTTGACTACTGTATGATGACTCACCTTCATGGTGGCCATGGCACTGGCCGTGACGCCCAGTCTGGTGGGGGTGAGAGCTGCCAGCATGGCGTTGAACCGCCGACTCTTGTTCTGGATGGGAGAGGAATACTGCCCGTCTGCTGACATACTGCCAAACCTGTAGGGCAAGGAGAACAACACACACACACATACAGATGTACACATACATGCACACACACACACACACACACACACACACACACACACACACACACAAAACAAAGTCTGAGAAACTGAGTCAGGACATATTGCTCCCAGTAAATGGTGTTTGCTTGCAGACATTCAACATTCACATTCATCAATGCAGCTCACAACAACTCTATAGATGGCATGTTTCATAAGGTTCGTAGAACAAGAACAATGCCAGTCAGTCAGTCAGTCAGTCAGCCAGCCAGCCAGCCAGCCAGCCAGTCAGCCAGTCAGTCAGCCAGTCAGTCAGCCAGTCAGTCAGTCAGTCAGTCAGTCAGTCAGTCAGTCAGTCAGTCAGCCAGTCAGTCAGTCAGCCAGTCAGTCAGCCAGCCAGTCAGTCAGTCAGTCAGTCAGTCAGTCAGCCAGCCAGCCAGTCAGTCAGTCAGCCAGCCAGCCAGTCAGTCAGTCAGTCAGTCAGTCAGTCAGTCAGTCAGTCAGTCAGTCAGTCAGCCAGTCAGTCAGCCAGTCAGTCAGTCAGCCAGCCAGCCAGTCAGTCAGCCAGCCAGCCAGTCAGTCAGTCAGTCAGTCAGTCAGCCAGCCAGTCAGTCAGCCAGCCAGCCAGTCAGTCAGTCAGTCAGTCAGTCAGTCAGTCAGCCAGTCAGTCAGCCAGTCAGTCAGTCAGTCAGTCAGTCAGTCAGTCGCTCAGTCGGCTCACTTGCTGAGCAGGTTCTCTCGGGGTATCCTGACATTGTCAAAGATCAAGATGCCGTTGTCCACTCCATGCAGACCTGGGGGAGGACACAGAGCAGTCAGCATGACAGTCATCCTCTCACAACCCTTCAACACTATCAGCTGAGCTCGCTGAGTTGCATGGGGCAGACTTGTACAGAATAGTATTTGCAATCCTTTCAAATATTTTAGCTGCGCTTGATTACCTGACACAGAAAATGAACTGATGGAAATTATATTCGTATTTGAAAGGATTTCATTTCAAATGTCTTGTTTAAACTAGGCCTGCTGTGTCTAGTTAGTGTTTGGACGTGGGGACAGAAATCGGACCATAGATGCAAATCAATACAAATCATGTGTTGATCTCCATGGTGAGGACAGGTCACAGTGACAGTGCTACAGTAGCTACCTTCCTTATGCTTCATGTCGATAGCCGTCACTCCTGCATGCATGACTCCCAGCCCGTCTCTAATTGGCACGATAAAACAGTGAGGACCTGTGTGAGAGGAGAAAATTTTAGCCTCTCTTACTCTGAAATGTAATTTAATGTAATGTATTGCTTTATAAATGTTCTTAGCCGGTACACAAACATACTCGTGGAGCTTGCTCGATCGTTGTTGTTGAGAGGGGTCAGGGAAGAATTTTTACAGCTCACTTATCTGGCCCCCGGGTGATACTGTTTTTTTGCTTCCCTCTGGAATATGTAGAGAGTGGGTCGTATACCCACCTCCCTTGTTCTCTGTAAAGCGCATTGTGTTGCCTCTGGGTATGAAATGCGCTATACAAATAAAGCTTTGATTGATTGATTGATTGAACATACAGTACTTTGCTGGACACGCTGAAAACACATTCGCGAGTAAAAACATGTCTTTCGCCCTCTCAGCTGACCTCCTATCTAACAAAAAAAAAACACGCTATGAAATTCCTGGAGCCCGCTAGAGTGTTGAAGCCAACCTTTGGACTCTCCATTGACGATGAGTTGGGCAAAGACGCAGGCGTAGTTTCCCTTCATGGAGTTGCCGATGTACATCTTCTGGGCGTCGTCGCAGGGGGTGTGGATGATGAACTCCTGGACAGGGAGGAAGAGCAGACGCCGCTGGGTGTGTCACAATCACACCTGGGTATGGAAATACTGTAGGCAACCTTAATATATATGTATATCCAGACATGTCAATATGTTGACATATAACATATTATCCATATCCATCTTACAGGTATGCTATGACCTCACCTGGATTGAATAGATACCTTTCGTTATACTGTAATGTAATGTGTAGAAAGAAATACTATGCAGATGTAGATTTCTGTTAGGCCTACTGTCCATGCAACATGTAAGATTCCTGGAACCATTTTGCTAATACTCTTCATCATCAAATCATCTTTTTTGATGATTTGCAATTTAGAATGATTCTGGCTCACCGTATTTCAGATAAAAGATTACAACATTGTTAGTCATGTGGGTACAGTGTATCTAGGCGAATGACATAAATGACCTTAGTCGAGGGGTCATAGTGAGCCTCAGTCAGGATTCCTCGCACGTTGCTCCCATGTCCTCTCTCCGTCATGGCAAACATCCCTGTGAACTCCAGGTCCTGCAAATAGACACACAGTGTGTCACACACCAACAAGAAACCTGGTTATCTGTGCTTCAGGATGATCGATAACCGCTGAGAGCGACTAATATGGAGACCTCAACACATGGGCGTCCCAGGGGGGGTTGAACTGACTACTAGGGGGCCCTTGAAAATCCTGGAATTTGTTAGGATTGACAGGGCTGCGAAGGGGGGGAGGGGGGGGGGGGGGGGGGGGCCTGTGTGTAGGTGAAAAAAATCTCAGGGATTGTTAATGTATAGGGCCCAGAATTTAGTTGAACGCCCCTGCCTCAACATACCGTAACAGGCAGGTACCATCGGTTCTTCTGCTCAGGACTGCCCAGGTTGATGATAGCACCTCCGTACAGACCACACACCAACCCCATCTGGGGACAGAGAGGGAGACCTAGATATACTCTCTTCTGGTCTCTTCCTGTTCTTTTATATTCTACTCTACTCTCTTCTACTCGATTCTGGGTGCTTGTGAGAAGTTAGTTGGTAATTATTCAAGTCATGTAGTGTGTGTGCATGTGTTACATACAAACCTTACTCCAGTGGCATACCTTAACTCCAGTGGCATTATCTACAGATGATATCAGTTCTGCTATCACCAAGCTCCTGGCTACAAAGCCTCTCTGTTTCTCCTTCAACTAGAAAGAAGAATACACATATTAGGGGCATTTATTCATTGTAGGCAGTTATGAATTCTAGGCAGCACCACAGATAAGGTAACATTAGATATGTGAGAGCTCACATCTCACCTGATCTTTGAGTTGACTTTGAATGACTGGCAACTGTAAAATATATTGCAGTCTTTCAACCGTGAGATCTCGATTCTGGTCCAATGTAAGATCATAACTGTGGAGTGAATATCTGTTTTTACTACTGTATCAACAAGTGAAGATAATTCATATCGGCATATAGGCCTGTTCTTTAATCCCGATGCATTGTGTAGCTGCATATAAGAATTAGTCGTATCGAGATAGGGTGGGATACAGTATAATTTGATCATGCACTTAAAATCATATTGTATATGGCCTATTTAATTCAGCGTGATAAGCGTGACAGAAATGTGTCGTCAGACAGTGTGCGAAACCTAACCTGCTCGTTTCAAACAGTTCGCATTGGGATATTTCTTCACGTATCCGATCTTTTATTTTCCAAAATTCCCCATCGAGGTATCTTGAAAGACTGCTCGGCGGTATTTTGTCGGCAATCGACGTCTCGTACACCATAGCTTGTGGCGAAATATCCATTTGAACAGTGTATCGACGGCATCCAAAAAATTCACTCTCACATTCAACTTCCGTGTCTGGATGATGACACTTGATGTGCAACTGCATGTGAGACTACATGCAGCACGATTACTGTACATGCACGTCAAAATGCGATTGTGCGATGCGAGTAGGGCAGAAGAACCTCGAGAAGTAGCCTAAACACCATACTCTGATATATTACATCATATATAGCCTAATTGAATAGCCTATATATGACATATAGAATGATATGAATTCATTATGCTAATACTATTATGCACTGATATGTGGAGTCGTTACTCCGATCTCTCTCATAGTTTTCATCCGTTATAAATCAGCCGGTTATTCGAAGAAAATACATTTAGCAGTGGCGTGTCTTGGGTAAAATCAGTTTCATATTAGAGTTGAAACACTCTTTGATCTCGCCGCCACGCGATCACGTGGTTCATGTTGCTCTCTTTTGTTCCAAAACAAATCTCCGCTGTAACTGAATGGTTTTCGGCAAGACAGACAGCAACTCGCTAAATAATAAATATTAATGCATAATGTGCATTGGTTGTTGTGTTCTATCATTTCTATGTCTGCTATTTTATAATTATTTTCATCTACATTTATTTATGCCACTATAGGCAGCAGTGATACATAGCATAACGTCGCCAGCAACTAACGTTAGCTATACCTAAGCTAACCAAACCTAACGTAGCTAGATAGCTTCTGTGGCTGTAACGTTAGTATTAGCTATGGTCTAAATAGCCGTGGCTTTCAGCTAGCTAGCACTTAATAGATATCTTCAAAATGTATCTTAGTGTATTCATACCACGTTATTCATACTGTTCATTCTGTATATCTTAGCACATTCAAACCTACCCTTACTGTTTGCCCCTAGCCTTGTCATCACTCCACCTGTCTCTCCATCACTCCACCACCCTCTCCATCACTCTCTCCATCACTCCACTAGTCTCTCCATCACTCCACCAGCCTCTCCATCACTCCACCAGTCTCTCCATCACTCCACCAGTCTCTCCATCACTCCACCAGTCTCTCCATCACTCCACTAGTCTCTCCATCTCTTCACCAGCCTCTACATCACTCCACCAGCCTCTCCATCACTCCACCAGCCTCTCCATCACTCCACCAGTCTCTCCATCACTCCACTAGTCTCTCCATCTCTTCACCAGCCTCTACATCACTCCACCAGCCTCTCCATCACTCCACCACCCTCTCCATCACTACCAGTCTCTCCATCACTCCACCACCCTCTCCATCACTCCACTAGTCTCTCCATCTCTTCACCAGCCTCTACATCACTCCTCCAGCCTCTCATCACTCCACTAGCCTCTCCATCACTCCACCAGTCTCTCCATCACTCTACCAGTCTCTCCATCACTCCACCAGTCTCTCCATCACTCCTCCAGTCTCTCCATCACTCCACCAGCCTCTCCATCACTCCACTAGCCTCTCCATCACTCCACCAGTCTCTCCATCACTCCACCAGCCTCTCCATCACTCCACCAGCCTCTAAATCACTCCACCAGTCTCTCCATCACTCCATCACTCTCTCCATCACTCCACTAGTTTCTCCATCACTCCACCAGCCAATCACTCCACCAGCCTCTCCATCACTCCATCACTCTCTCCATCACTCCACCAGTCTCTCCATCACTCCATCACTCTCTCCATCACTCCACTAGTCTCTCAATCACTCCACCAGCCTCTCCATCACTCCACCAGTCTCTCCATCACTCCACCAGCCTCTCCATCACTCCACTAGTCTCTCCATCACTACCAGTCTCTCCATCACTCCACCAGTCTCTCCATCATTCCTAATCCTACAAATGGTAAGTTGCTATATCACATTTAATATGAATTATGCACTAATAGTATTAGGTGCTACATAATTAGACAGACATGGCTTCAAGTCATCCCATTACTGTTCCATGTGCTACTGTAGGTAAGAGGGCGGGTCCCAGTGGCTTTCTACTGACAGCATTACTTTGTTATGCTGTCTTGAATTTAGGGTCACAACTCTAAACAACATGGCACACACACACACAGTTCTGAATTGCCTAGTATCAACCCAGTGGTGCAAAAACATGTATCCTTTAGCTGTTTAGTGGGGTAATGGATATTGAGTGTAGTATGAGTTGGGTTAAAATTGAATATTGAAGTGTGTTTTGCTAGGACGGTGGTGGCAGGTCCACTCTGCCCATTAACAGACAGTAGAAGCATGCGTCCATTAACAGACAGTAGAAGCATGCGTCCATTAACAGACAGTAGAAGCATGCGTCCATTAACAGACAGTAGAAGCATGCGTCCATTAACAGACAGTAGTAAATGGTAAAAGTGTGGAGCAGCGACGAATACTGATGCTTGCTTGTGTACCTTAGTATTTAACTTCACTACTGATGACTTTGTGAGTCTCTCCTTGATAAAACGGTTCATTCTTTCAGTCTGAGTCCACTACTCTGAGGATGATAAGAACAGTGAAGTGAATCTGTGTTGCCAGATAAGGGAGCAACCGTTGTGGTGCAACCAATTTCTGACCTTGTCGCCACACTCGTCTGAGTCCATTTCTGACCCATTCTCCATCCATGTCCACACCTCCCCCCTCTCAGTCTCTGCCTGCATCACCTTGTGGTCAGTGACAGTATCAATCTGATACAGGGGTTCAATAGACCCGTCCCTAGAGGTGAACCTCCCTAGACTATATATACATACACACGGGCCCATGCATACATACATACACATCTAGTACTGGTTTTGTTTTACGTGTTGAGAGACTATGTGTGGTATAGTTGATATTTACGGATTTGTTCTTTATGATCGGGATATCGAACCCACTCACCCAGTTGGGTCTGATTGTCTGTCCGGGGTCGTTCAGGTCACAGCTGCACTGCCAGGCGTCTCCCGTGGCTGTAGCTGTTTGCTTTGGCTGACGACCAGTCTTGGACTTTGTCAGGGTTCGATGTCCGATCCGGGTCACACGGCACCAATTGATGACTTTCGTTGTCTTTTATTATTGTCCTTATTTCAGCTCTGTGTTGTGTTTTGATTTCAATAAAAGACGGACCCCAATCTCACAAAATACCACACAGTCCAGTGTCTCCTTTTCAGGTTTATTCCAAATGAATCTCTCCAACACGGGATTTGAGCCTCAAGCAAAAGCGGTTTATTACAGAAGGTTTGACATACAAAAGACGATGGCATGGCCTAATGGACAGTTGACCTCTCTGTATGCTGTCTGGACCCAAATCAAAGTATTGGTCTCGTTGCAACGTTCTTATGTGGTTTGAGTGTCCCCCCTCCCTCGTCTCTTCTCCGATAAGACTGTCTCTCTGGTCTCTTCTGTGGCCTTGTTTTGTCACGTTAACCTACGCCGCCTCGGCACCCAGGCCTTTATCTCTAACCACAACAATGGTGTTTGGCACAGAGTGTACCAGCCATGGAATGTCTTTATCTCATAAGTCTATGGAAGAGGGACACCGTTTCTTACCGAAAACTCAAGTCGACAGCCATACTCAGAGGTCAATCATCATAATTAGGAAATATGTAACAGGATCATATTAAAAGGCATTTCTCTGAAAATCAACCATATTCAACACTACTCACAGGGCCCAACTAGGGGCCTCAGAACATATCCTGTGTGATCAAGGACTTTGAATGAAGAAAAGCAATTTATAAACACTGCTGCTGGTGTTATATAGTAGGTCTACTGTACATCTTCAAAACATAGTGATAGTTGACATTATCCAGGGAAATTCAGAAATTTCTATTTGTTTTTATAACATGTAAATGAAAAATTTTATAACACCTGCATTGTCTGTAGCTGTCTCCCAAAAGTAAGGGTTGTGTGGTACTGAAGGCACTAGACAAATCATAGAAGATGATCCTCACTGTGCTACCTGTCCAGTTGGGATTGGCCCTGTGTAGCAGGTAGATGATGGTGTCATCCACTCCTACAGTATGTGAGCAGTATATACAGTATACAGTACAGTACTATATATAGGTTATACACACTGCTAAAAAAAAGGGAACACTTAATCATCACAGTATAACCACGTCAATTAAATTTCGTGGATATCGATCTGTCCAGTTAGGAAGCGTACTTGCTTTAGTGCAAATGAAAGCAACAACAGGTGGACAGGAGGGGCAACAGTAAGCCAACCCCCAAAAAGGAAATGGTTTTGCAGGTGGTGGCCACAGACCATTTCTCTCTCCTTATCCTTTCTGACTGATTTTCTCTAGTTTTGCATATTGCTAGTTCCCTTGTCACTATGGTACTGTACCTGGCACCTTGGTACTATGAGGCGGTACCTGCAGCCCATTCACGTTGCACAGGTAGTCCAGCTCCTATGGTCAGTCCTCATGGTGCAGTGGGCCGAGTTCCTCCTGGTGCAGGACAATGCCCAGCCTCATGTGGCCAGTGTGTGTAGGCAGTTCCTGGATGACGGCAGCATTGACTGGCCCTAATGTTCCCCAGACCTGAATCCAACTGAGCGCCTCTGGGATGTTATATATTGCTGCCACAAAGTACTTCCTCAGGAGTCACTGACACCCTGATCCAGGTCTGGGAGGAGATCCCCCAGGACACTGCCGTCTTATCAGGAGCATGTCCAGACATTGTCGGGAGTGCATACAGGCACGTGGGGGTCGTACACACTACTGGGCCACATTAGCTCCGTAGTGTGTACGGTGTATGACACAGTTGTTGTGATGAAGTTGGATCAGCCTGTGATCAAAATTTTTCACTTTGATTTTTTGGTGTGATTTTGAATCCAGCCCTTAATGGGTTAATGATTTTGGTTTCCATTGACCATTCTTACGTCATTTTGTTCTTGAGAAATTATACAATGTAATCAATAAAGATTTTCAACTTTAATATTTAATTTATCAAATCCGCAATGTGTGATTTAAGTGTTCCCTTAATCTCTTTAATTCCTTTTAATTAGGTGTTCCCTTAATTCCTAGCGTAGACTTGACTCTTGTACAGTATCACAATAGGGTCATTTTCTGTTAACACACTAGTAGCCTATTTGAATTCGAATTAGTCCAAACTGCTATCACAATTTGATGTAATTATAGGAAGACTTTCAAATATTCTTTATCGTAATTTTTTCCATATCCTGCTAAAGAAAACTAAATTGCTCAGGCCGATTGTACACAAAGACAATCCTCTTTGACTCAAGTCTAATCAGTTGGTTCTTAATTAACCCTGAGAGTATTGTTTCATTTCCTCAACTGTCTGAGATGTTCTGTCTTTCCCCTGTGGGCGCCAGAGGTGAATGTCACCCTGCTTTCCTCCCTCCATCCCTACCTGCCTACCTTCTTGCATCCATGACGCCTCCCCCTTCTGTGCCCACCTGACTACCTCCCTCCTTGCCTTTCTCCCTCCATTCTGGCCTGCCCCCTCTCTATCTGGCTCCTTCTCTCTCCCCTGCCTGTCTGCCACCCTTTGCTTCTGCCCCCCTCCCTCCCTGCCTGCCCCCCCCCCCCCGTCTCAGGAGGCCCAATGGACCAGAGAGGAGAGAGAAGCACACACCACCCACGCCAGCGCTGAAACAGACTCATTAGATACTAACCTGTCATTTTCCTGAACACTCAAACCGTATACAGTACTGTACATCAATATAAGGATAAAATATGGACATGGGTGAACTAAGCCTCAAAACACAGCAACCTAACGTGAAGGTTCTTGATGAAGCTTTTTAAATCTTTCCTAAACTGTCTTAATGCATTTTGATGCACTTACTGTAATTTAGTACCTTCCAGTCTGCTTGTACAGTGCCAGAGATCATGTTAATTAACCTTGCTTAATTCAGGGCTTGTGCAGGTCTGGCTTGATAAAGGACATACAGTAATGTTAAAGGGTTAATTAAGTCCTAAAATACAGTGTGTCTAAACCTGCATGGCATCCTGGCTGCAGCCAGCTGGAACAGAACAGAGCACAGACGGAGGTAAGGTTATTTTTATGTTCTCAACTTGATCATTACTTCCGTCAGCGGCAGTGCAGGGTGAGAGGTACTGTTTTCGGTGGTTTGTGTGTTTATTTATTGGTTTATAGTTGTTGTTTTTTAACGTTTTTTTTTTAGCAGGATTACAAGAAAACTATCAGACCAATTTTCATGAAACTTAAAGGAGCGTAAAGGGAAACTGCATGTTTAGCCCTGTTTTAAGGTTACTTATGATCATATACAATGGTTCAGATCAAAACGTTGACAAAACTAGCACTTTTGAGAAAGTCTGATAAATGCTCTACCACCGTTTTGGTCATACAATGGATATGGGTGGACACTGTGAAAAATCATTCAAAAAACATGTTAAACTCTTAATTTCAAAGACAAGAAACTCACCGAGGTGTGAGTTGGCGTTCTGACATATAATTCGCCATAAAGTAAGATTCTAGTTCATCTGGAAAGGCTTTTTAAATATTTAGCATAGAACTATTTAGTCGCAGCACCTACATGTGTAAACTTCTGCTTGAACTGATTAGGATCTCGCGCAATGCCTTGAAGTAGTTCCACTTCCTGAATCCCCTCTGTGGATTGATCTACACATCTACAATGGTCGCTTCAATACAAGTCAATGGATTTCATAAAATGATCAATAAAACCCTAAAGGATTCATACTTTGTGGCGAATTTGATGTCAGAACACCAATGGACACCAATTACCCCCTCGGTGAGCTTCTTGTCTTTGAAAGATTTTTCACGGTTCCCACCCACATCCATTGTATGACCTAAACGGTGGTAGAGCAATTATCAGACTTTCTCAAAAGTGCTAGTTTTGTCAACTTTTTGATCTGAACCATTGTATACAGGTATGATCATAATTAACCTTAAAACGGGGATAAACATGCATGTTCTCTTTACTACTCCTTTAATGAAATTTTGGAATCATGGGGCGGATCCACAAATTATTATTTTTATTTTTTGCAAAGCCAGCTTCCCGTGTAGGGACACTAGAGACAGGGTTTGGACTGGGGTGTGTGGGGGGAGTGCACCGAACCGCCCCCTGCTGGTTGCGACCCGAGGGTGGCGCCCAAACACGGCCGTCCATTCACTTCCAGTCATTTTTGGCTGATGGGCAAAAGCCTATCATCACCAATACTCTTGATTGTTTAGCCTAATTCTAAGGTGCAGTGTGATTGGCACATTCCTCAGCAACTGATGTGCCCATTCATATATTTATTTTAGTAGTTGGCACCTGGTTGACTCACATTTCGCCACCTTTGCCAAAATGCCGCTCTAGGCAATTGCCTAGCTCGCCGCGCTGGCACTGATTACACCCCGTAGGTATGAGAAATCGAATAATACCCTACATTGTGGGTTGCTAACAAAAATACCATATCTTCAGTTAATGCCAACCACCCATTTTGGGCTAGCTAACCATCACTGGCTAGCTAGTTAATTTTCCTAAATGATAATGGCTAACGTTCGCTACAATCATCAATAGCTTGCTATCTTATCTTAGGTTACTATTTGCTTAGCTAGCTAGCTAACATTAGCTACCAAAGCGCACGAGAGAAGCAACACAGCAGCACAAGCTAGCTAATGTAATACTACTATTGTACAGGGTGGACAACAGAACGCAGCTAATTTGGGTGTGGACAACAATGAATTAATCCTAACGTTAGTTTAAATGTAACATAGACCCACTAACCCTAAATATCTGATAATGAGACTCTGTCAAACTGTCTTTAGCAACTGTCCGTATAATGTTGCCACAAAGCTATATTTTGCTAGCATTCTAGCTACAAGCTGTCTTCACTTGTTTGTTTTTTAAATTGGCAACCGGCAACCTAAAAAAGGACCCAACGATCATCCACTGAGCATGTGCAAGCATTCCCGAGGCGCATTCACAGTCCATAGGAATGCAAACACCGCTTTATAACTTTTCTGGAGGCTACTAAATAAAAATGGGCCCAATGGTTTAAAACTTCATGATTATAAAATTAGATAAGATTAGAATACGATTTGCAAATTTTTTGTTTCTGTCCCCAGTCGTTTCTTTTCCGCTTGGTCTTTAAAGGAAATAGTCTTCTGACCCCCAGCACTTGTAATAACGAGCTTGACCACTACACAAGCTGGCTTCATGCACTGGGTGAGCAACTTCCACTTCCATAACGGCCATGTTTCTATTCAGTCTCCAGGTTGTAGTATTGTACCTCCATGGTGTAGGGGCGCTAGAGACACAGGGTTTAGACTGGGGTGTGCAGAGGGAGTGGGAAAGGGAGTCCGGAGTGCACCGAACCACCCCCCGCCAGTCTGCAACCCGAGGGGGGTGCCACAGAGCTGCTCAAACACATTAATTTTTTGGACTTGGGGCACAGGAGTGAAAGATCCCCCCTTCATTGTCAATGGGGGGTGAAATAGCCATATTTCGATGTGGGAAGTTCACAGAGACATGGGGTTTTTGGACTGGTATGAAGCCTGACATGCATTTATGGGCGGAGGTCTGTGCTCACCGAGCACCATTTATAGTTTAAGACATCAATTTTGGCTGAGACATACGTATATGAGGGCATTGTAAACCATACTGCCAGTCAAATGTAGAGCATGGCTGTCTGATTTAGATAAACTTTTGTTTTGATTGGTTTTCTGGGGTTTTGGTCATTAGCCTATGTTTCATTATTCTGCTGCTCATTCCATTCTCAAGCTGACAGTCTTGTCTTGACTGTTAGTTGAACAGAGAAAACAATAAGTGGCCAAATAATCCAATCCAAAATGTCATTGCACAGTACATAACAATTATGTTTCGGTCTGCTCCCAAAATTATTACAATACAGGCTTCAAATCACAACTGCCACGCTATGGAGCACTAGAAACAGAACGTTGTGCATAGACATTATCTATGCACAATCGAAAAACTTTAATAGGCTTGCCTTCACAACAAGACATTCAAGTATTGACTGGACCTGGGTGGAGAGGAGTAGCTGTTATGCACTACAGACACATACAGTACTACTATACACTACAGATATTCAAGGACAGTCAGTTCTCTCAAAGCCGCTTCTCCAAGTAATTTAATCATTTATTATATTTTTCCAGTATCCAGTCTCAGTGTCAAGTAGATTAATTTGTTGTATTTGGTGTTTTAATCTCTCCATGCTTCTCAGAACAAGAACAGGGCTTACAGAGAGCAAAGAGTGGATGTAATTTTTTTTTCTTATTTAAAAAATCTGTATGTCAATGCTTTGTAGTCAAACCCGGTCCTTTCAAAGTGGTGCAGACAGTTGTGCCAAAGCTAGCCCTGATAACTGGCTCTGTGTCTGTTCAGTCTATCAATGACACTATTGAACCCTATGATATAGTTTACAATCCATATCATACGTGCATACATACTGTATACTGTACTGTTTGAATGCTAATGATCAAATGTATGTGTAGCTTGATAAAAGATCTTTCATGGGGACAGCATACAGGAAGTAGAAATCTCATTGCATATCTACCTCTCTTCTATGCAGCCCCTTACCCAGTAGCGGAGCTGCAGTTCAGACAGTGAACCAGAGCCAGAAGGTCCTCTGTGTGATGTTGATGCAGCATTATTGTTCAGTATTCAGTTCACTGACAGGAATCCTGATAGGCTTTTCTTGAAGAAAGTGTGAGTGGAATACAATTATGGTAGTAGACTTTAGATGGAACTAGATGGGTATGATACATGCTTTTCCTAGCAAATGCACATCCTTGACTCAGCTAGACATGGTGTATTTAAAACAGACCTTTTAGTACACTAACATGTCTTAGTCAGTGTAACAAGTGTATTGGTTCCCATGATATAAAGGCCATCTAGAATGAATGTGTTTGTGAGTGTTATATTAATCAGCAGAAAACATGGCCAT
>NC_140235.1:5723164-5843164 GCF_949987555.1 Borostomias antarcticus
TATCTTGATCTGTAGTTCAGGAGTTTCTGTCCGTTCACTGTTACCTTGAACACAGCAGATGGAGCTGTTGTCAAGCCTGGAAAATTGCCACACTACATGGATGTGGTGGGCCTCTGCCTTGAGTCTAGCTGTGTGTGTGCGTGTGTTGCACTTGATGGCACTTCTGAGCATTGCTTCTATCCAGTCTGTATCACTCACTGAAAGTGTGAAGGGTGAGAAAAACATTCATATCCCTAACTGCTGATTAAGCAAGCAACCTGAAACCATTTCCCTCACAAAACATGGGTACAGTACAGTCCTATTTTGTTCTACTTATAATTCACTATAAAGAAGAAAAAAGCTTGCACACAGCAGGGGTCCTTTTTCAATATTTATTGTACCACTAAAAGTGCTGGTGACGCTTCGAGCTCGATGCTCTTCATCAGACCAGCAGTTACTGTAGCTCGAAATGTCACCAGCACTTTTTGTGGTGCAATAAATATTGAAAAAGGAGCCCTGCAATATGCAAGCTTTTTTTTTTTTTGCTTTATAGTTTGTATACTTTTTAGCTCAGCACCTGCCCTACTCAGGCATGGATGTGCGTGTTTGCATCTTGTTCAATTTTCTACTTATAATTCATCCCTATTCCAGAACCCGTTGTTACCTCCGCCCCAACAACAGCGCAGGGCGAGAGGTAATGTTTTCGGTGGCGTGTGTGTTTGTGTGTTTGTTAGCAGGATTACGCAAAAACTACTGGATCGATGTTCACGAAACTCAGCGGAAGGGTGTAGCATTGTCCAACTTAGAACCCATTAAATTTTGGAGCAGATCCAAAGCACGGGTCGGGTCCACAGGCTGCCCAAACACAGCTGGACTGCCCATTCACTTCCATTCATTTTTTGGACTATGAATACAGAAAAACTACCAAACCGATTTTTATGAAACTTGGTGCAGGGGTGTATCATGGGCCACCTTAGAATCCATAAAATTTTGGAGCAGATCCGAATCATGGGATGAATCCACAAATGAAAACAAAACTTAGAACGAAGCCAGCTCCCTGTGTGGGGGTGATAGAGACACAGGGTTTGGACTGGGGTGTGTGGGGGGAGAGCCTGGAGTGCACCGCATAGCCCCCTGCTGGGTCATTCGATTTTGGCACAGAGCCACAAAATGCATTCAGGGCGGAGGTCTGTGCTTTCTGAGCACCATTTCTAGTTCTGTATTAAGTTCTGACTGTTATAGGAGTCCTAGTATGGTACTGTACATTTTCCACTGTGTCATTACTGTTGATTGGAGCCAGATCAGAGGCCATGTTCATTACTGCCCGAGGCCAGCTCCTCATTCACTATTAAAAGCCTCTGGATGGAGCTTCAGTGGATATGAGTTGTGGTAATGACTGGGTCACCCCCGCTGAGCTCTACAGTATATCAAACGATCTCTTCCACACATTTTATCTGTGTGTGTGTGTCTCTGTGTGTGTGTGTGTGTTTCTGTTTGTGTGTATGTGTGTGTGTGTGTTTGTGTGTAGGTTAGCACATCTATTTGTACAGGGTGTTTGTATAGATGTGTGAATGTCATCATTTCTTTCCACAAACCTGTTACAATACTTTTATACCTCTGGTAGGCCTGTATTACTGTGTCTGAGTTTAGAAATACAATGTTTATCTTATTGTACTGTTCTTCGTATCAGAGAAAACTGTTCAAAAAGTTATCAAATTCTCTCTTTTTTTTTATTAAATCTTTTTTTTTAAAATTTCATTATCTTCAATATTTTTAAAAATGGTATGTCATTATTTCCCCAAAGTATTACAAACATAAAAAAGCATTGCACTATCAAAATATGAATTGTGGTGTGATGATTTGTCAGGGTAATGCTTTTTAAATACCATTTATGTACATGGTCCATTGTGTTTTATCTATGACCCGCAGAAAACCTCAACCATGAACAGAGTTTTCGATCCTCAGCATCATCCGACCTCAGCATCATCTTTAGCATCATCCTCTACATCAACCCCAGCATCATCCTCTACTGTACATCATCCCCAGCATCATTCCCACCCTCATCCCCAGCAGTGGCCTCTGTGAAAGAAATTTAACATGTTAGTTGTTTAGCAATTTGTGAGAGAGAGGTATTGAAATAAATAGTTTAAAGGTTTCACACGCACACACACACACACACTCACACTCATCAGGCCTACCTTCCACCTTTTCGGTGAGTGGCAGGGTGTTGAGAACACCCATAAAAAAAGCAAGCGAACAGCAAGAACACAATCTCGGTCTTTATTTCCTGTAGAAACGCAATGGACCAGACATCGTCCATATATGTACAAACAGGAGCGGATATACATGACAAAGGCACTCTTTACTCACCTGTGATATACAACATGACATAAAATGGAGACATAGGCTACTTTCTCATAAAACAGGGGGGTGTTGTAACATATTTATAATATCATTAGGTGACATTGGCTGCAACCGGCCCTCCAGGACCTGCCTACCTCCAGAGCCCTGAAGCGCCTGACCTGGACCTCCCGAGTCCCAGTATTGGAAATGTAGTTAGTGATCTGGTTACAAGAAAATGGGACAAATTATAAAAGCGATTAGTAATAGCATCATTATTTTGCATATACAAAACAGCATAAATTACAACAATCGGCTATTTATCAGTAAGTCTACATTATATCGAATGTAGTTTGAGCGAGAGATAATCGGGAGATTCTTGGGGAGACAAACTGACTTATAACCAACTTTGACTTCGTAATGTTGCCTATTGGCCTATACAACACAGCACACTCACAACAGTTCTGGTAGGCTATCGCTTATGAAACTTTACAGCACAGTTTGCACCTGATTAATTCTAATTCCTGCATATGTTATCAAGGCTATTCACGGCGAATAGGATCAGAGCTAACGCTGTGGTAGCTAACAGCTAGATGGCTGGTGATCAAGATGGTATCAAACTAGGTATTTAGAGATATCAGTTATCAAATCATTTTCATGGTACAAAGTGCTCAGTCAGCTAGCTAGCTATCGGTTACTGGCTATGGTTGTGTCTTGAGCTTACCAATTTTATTATCATAACAGTCATTATTTTAAAAAGTTGGTAACTTTTATCTAGGCTAGCTATTAGTTGGTAATTGGTATAATGTTAATGAATCAGGCTCTTTGTGAAAGCTGTAACAAGGCTGTGTACTTACCGATGGGTGAATCAGTTAGCAATGGCCAAAGAGATCCTGCTCGTGTCCCCAAATTCAAATCCCAACTGACACTCTGAGCAGCCCTTCATTCACTTCAATGGAAAGGCATGCCGGATTCACCTAAATAGTGGGAATATCACAAGTTGGGCTAACTTCTACAAGCTAGCCGACCTAATTATGCCACAACGGTGCTACAGAGGGACGTGCTCCTCGGCCTCGGAATCCGCGATCCACGACGCCACTAAACGGGCCCCCCAAACCACAGACCGGAGAGGACAACGCGGGCAGCAGGTAGCAAAAACACACCAAAACACAAACATGAGCACGGAACGAAGGCAAGAGCAGAGAACGCGGAAGCAGCGAGCGCGCAGATACGAGCTATCAGCAGTAATGGCAAGAGCGAACGATGACATGTTTTGACAGCTTAAATACATGAGCTCTAGCGAGCTGAACCAATGCTATGACAGCTGACAGTCAGCTGGTGGGTTGCTCATACGGGGTGTGACTGATTAGCCTCTGCCGATTAGCCCGGCATTGACATCGTGCCTCACCTGAAGTTACGTCGGAGACTCATTTTTTTAACTCTCAAAAACATAAAAAAAAACTTTAAAACTGAGTTTTTGAAAGCATTTTGAAGTCTGTCCTAATTTTGTCCCCTCAAACTAATGCTGTTCAAATGGGAAAAAACACACTAGCCACAATCCTATAGTGCAACAGCAATGTCTCCACTAATCAGAGACGTTGTTGGCAACCCCGCCCCAATAACGGACCCTAGGACTACAACTGGCTAAATTGACTCTGATTGAGAGGACACCTGTGCATACAAAACTAGAAATGGTGCTCAGAGAGCACAGACCTCCGCCCCTGAATGCATTTTGTTGCCCTGTGCACAGCAAAATTGAATGGGTTCTAAATTGGCCCATGCTACACCCCTACACCGAGTTTCATGAAACGCAGTCTGGTAGTTTTTGTGTAATCCTACTCCAAAAAATGAGTGGAGGTGAATGGCTGTCCGGGCCGTATTCTGGGGGCTCGTGATTCACTGGGGTGGAGGTAAAAATGACTGGAGGTGAATGGGTGGCTGTATTTGGCTGGCTCTATGGTGCCCCCCTCAGGTCACAGCCAGCGGGGGGCAGTGCGGTACACTCCGGGCTCTCCCCCCACACACCCCAGTCCAAACCACGTGTCTGTAGCACCCCCACACAGGGAGCTGGCTTTGTTCTAAGTTTTATTTTCATTCGTGGATTCCGTGATTCGAATCTGTTCCAAAATGTAATGCGTTCTAAGGTGGCCCATGATACACCCCATCACCAAGTTTCATAAAAATCGTTTTGGTAGTTTTGCGTAATCATAGTCAAGAAAATGAATGGAAGTGAATGGGCAGTCCGGCTGTGTTTGGGTGGCCTGTGGACCCGACCCGTGATTCAGATCCGCTCCAAAATTTAATGGGTTCTAAGTTGGACCATGGTACACCCTTCCACCAAGTTTTGGTAAAAGTGGTCCAGTAGTTTGAGTAACCCTGCTCACGCTCACACACATGCATGTACAGTATGCCGCCGAAAACATAACCTCTCGCCCTGCGCTGTCGCTGGGGCAGAGGTAATTATGCTCCACAGTAAAAAGAAAAGTGTCCTTTTTTGCATTTCGTTTTATATGACCTTTTATGTGTTGCACTTTGTTTTGATGCTTTTAATGTCTCATGTAAAGCACTTTGAATTGCCTTTTTGCTGAAATGTGCTATACAAATAAACTTGCCTTGCCTTGCCTATGTGCAGAAAGATTGAGGTGATCAATGAGATCGTTACAATCTGGACAATCTTAGTGAATTGGATTTAATTTGTAGGTGATGAAAAAAAATCTATTGCTAGAGTCATGAGCCACTGCGTGTGCCTGCGTGTGTGTGTGTGTGTGTGTGTGTGTGTGTGCCTGCATGTGTGTGAGTGTGTATTCAACATGTGTTGTGTAGTGATCACACAGGGCAGCTGGGCTGTGTCAGTGCAGTCTAATCCTGCCAGATCAGCTCGGAGCAGGCGGACACGTCGTTGGTCGATCCACTGCTCTCTCCGGGACCCTTGAAGGCAGCCCTCACGCACACTTTTACAGCCTTCACACCATGACACCCTCACGCTGTACAGCCAAGCACACTACAGAGAGAAACACCCAGAAGAAGCACATCTATGTAGATACATCTAAAGTAGAAAAGCCTACTCCTCTTACACATTCAACAACTGTACATGCTGACAACATGCATTATGGGTGGGGGACAACATGCTCACTGTGCACTTGTTGTTTAATTGATCAAAGGATAGCCTTGTTGTTTAATTATTTCTTCTCAAGCTGTCAAATCCATCATGGAAGCCACATACTGTAGAATGGATTTACTTGGCCTCGGTTGAAAACAGGCAGATAATTGTATAGTGTATTGTGTACTCTGGGATGATGGAGTTCAAAGGCATGATCATGAGGCAGCAGCTGCCAACTGCAGAAAGCAGATGAAGAGACTGCTGTCTACTGTACTGTATACACTACCGCCCCACCCCGCCCTCTCTCTCTCTCTCTCTCTCTCTCTCTCTCTCCACACACACACTTCCCCTGGCATCCCTCCCAGGTCTGTCTTCACCCCTCTCTCATTGAGAGTGATCAGAGTTCTAGTTCTCCTCCTGGCCCAGGGCCTGTGTTGAGAGTGTGCTGCCCCCACCATCTTGGCCACTACAGTCAACCAAAACGTCATTACCATTCTAGTACACTGCACTGCCTGCCACAGCACACTTCAAATCTCAGAGAAGTGACATTTAAACCTCAATATGCAAGCGGTAGGCCTAATTTGGTAAAAGACGCTACACTTCAGATTTCTCCTGCCATTTCCTATTCCATATTACCTTTCCTGCACAACTTGATTTTATTCCTGGTGGCTTATGAGAGCAAACAAGTGCACAGTGAACCTGTCGTCCCCCATCCATGGTGCATGTTTTCAGCATGTACAGTTGTTGAATCTAAGTGGAGTGGGCTTTTTCTAGTTCAGATTTATCTATAGAGCCGGAATATAGGCTCTGTTTGTTTGTTTGTCTAAAATGTAAGCATTTATAAAGTAAGGAGTGAATTAAAATATCAATGATCAAAATAGTGAATTTAAAAAGAACCTCAAGCAATTTTAACTTTCCATAGGACAGAAAATAAATACGTATGTAGTCCTAACAACAATGAGTGTTACTGCTGCCATAGTGGATCTGCATTCTACAGGGTCTAAGAGAGATACTTAACACCTCGAAAGCTACTAAACTCCTCAAGAGAGTTACTTAACACCTCGAAAGAGCTACTAAACACCTCAAGCTCGGAACTCTGTGGATTTAGAAAGTAGACAGCCTCCTGTGTAGAATAGACTACTTTTACTGAGACACTGAGAATCATTTTGAATGTACTGTGTAGGCTAGTTGGCAATGAGAAAAATGAATTGTCAGTAGCGGGCTCTGGTACATGTGTGATAGACAAACACAAGAATGAACGCATGCACTAACGTACAGAGCCAAATGGACAGGGGTCAGATTAATATCACTACCCTTGATTTCATCTGGGGGATGATGAAAGGTTTCATGACTGCATTGGTTTACTCCCCAGGCAGCATGTGTTGGTGTGTGCTGCTGCCCTCTGCTGGTGATGTGGTGTTACTACAGTGGTGCAAGGAAGCGCTGCAAGTAAGGTCTAATTCCTTCAGCAGCTACACAGCATCAGCTGTAGTGTAAAGTTGTGAGTATGTGTGTGTGTGTGTGCGCCCGCGTATGTGTGCGTGCGTGCGTGTGTGTGTGTATGTGTGTGTGTGTGTGAAAGAGAGTGAGTGCGTACTAAAATGTCTACATACAAGCATTTCTAATTCAGCAGCATGGTAAACTAGTGTTAGTATTCAACTGCCACCCCCCCCCCCCCCCTCCTCTACAAAGAGAGAGAGATGCTGTTTCTCATGACTGCGCACACACTGCAGTTCCACTGTGTCGCTGTGACTGTGTGTGTTCACTATTACTGTACACCACTATTACAACATCTCAGCACAATTTGATTCATCTCAACGGACGGATGTAATTTAATGAAATTTGTCATGCTCATTGTAGAGCTAGATATAGAAATTTCATCGAAACCTGAGGAGATTCCGATATCTGATATATATTAATGAGATTTTGGTGAAATTTGTGGATTCTCTGTCTAGAATGCAGACATGCAGACACACTTGATCCCCACTGCCCTCTGTGTCCTTAATATCACTTCCTACCGGACTGTATGTGTGTGTCTGTGTGCAATAGTCTGAGATCGCGGAGCTGAGAGCTGAGCTGTGCTATCTACTGTACGTAGACAGACATGGGTCTGGATTCTGACACGCTCTCTCTCTCTTCCTCTCTCTCTCTCTCTCCCTCTTTCTTTTTTCTACTGTCTGTTTCTTTCTCTCTCTCTCTCTCTCTCTCTCTGTCTCTCTCTCTCTTTCACACACACACATGCGCACATACACCCTACACACAGGGTGGGTCTCACAAAGGAAGGTGGGTGGGAGGCGGGGGGGGGCAGGGAGGGGGGGGGCAGATCTGAAAGAGAGTAGACATCCATCTATCTTTCTCCATTCTCTCTGTCTATGTGTGTTTGGAAGTAAATGGGGCTAAAGGTGTGAGTGTTGAAACAGAGAAAGGGGTAGATGGATGAGGAATAGATGGATGAGGCACCTGTCCGTCACATTCTGTCTCTCTGAGCTTCTCGCAGACGGGGACAGTGTTGTAGCGTGTGTGTGTGAGTGTGAGAGGGAGAGAGGGGAACAAGCAATTACAAAGTGAGTGTGTGAGAAGAGGGGTGGAGAGCAAGGTGGAGAGAGACAAAGGAGGAGTAGAGTGCGGGAGGTAGCGTGAAAGAGAGACAGGGGAGGGAGAGGGAAGTTGAAAGGGAAAAGCAGAGAGAGACGTAGGTAGTGAGAGAGAGCGAGGGAAACAGAGAGAGAGAGAGAGAGAGAGAGGGGAAGGGAGGGAGTACAAGAGAGGGAGAGCATCATGTCAGGGCGTAGTGTCTCTCTGTCGCTACACACACTTTCAGTTGAACTGTGTCCAGTGAGCTGGAGCCAGGAGAGAGCAGAGGGAGCAGCCAGCAAGGAGGACATACTCTGTGACTGAGAGAGCAACTACCTGACACACACACACACACAGTATACACACACACACTCCTGCTGCGGAGAGGAGCATCGTCACATCGCCACACCATGAAGGTGAGCAGTGCTGAACTCATATTGTAGCGTGCATGTGTGTGTGTGTGTGTGTGTGTGTGTGTGTCAGAAGGTACTGTATCTGCAGGTACAGCTGGCATCATGGGCATCTGACCAGCAGCACGCTGTGGTGTTGTAGCTTCCATTCATGTTTTAGCTGACAGTCCGACATTCTGGTGCTGTGTTGTGTCTCAACAAAACCTGTGAAGTGGGAAGACTGTGCTACAGCTTATCATCTGACTTTGTGGTTGTGGTGTTAAGTTTGTGACCTGGTGGATCACTGCGCTTTAGCTTAAAGTCTGTAGCTGTGTGTTGTGGCAAAAAAACTCTAACCAAGAATACTCTAACCAAGTCAATGTATATTTGTCAGTGTTAAAGGAGTAGTAAAGGGAAAATGCATGTTTAGCCCTGTTCTAAGGTTACTTATGACCATATACAATGATTCAGATCAAAACATTGACAAAACTAGCATTTTCGAGAAAGTTGATAATTGCTCTACCACCGTTTTGGTCATACAATGGATGTGGATGGGCATCTTGAAAAATCATTCAAAAACATGTTAAACTCTAGATTTCAAAGACAAGAAGCTCACCTAGGGTGTAATTGGTGTCCGTTGGTGTTCTGACATCAAATTCGCCGCAAAGTATGAATCCTGTAGGGTTTTATTTATAATTTTATGAAATCCATTGACTTGTATTGACGCGACCGTTGTAGATGTGTAGATCAATCCGCAGAGGGGATTCAGGAAGCGTAACTACTTACGGTAGCAATTGTTTATGTTAGCTAGGCTAGCTAGTTTGCTCACTGCTCACGCTACTCTTTCGCTCACAGACAAGGAAGCCCTAGGCTACAGTTCAGAAAACGCTTATCAAAATGGCTGATCTAGAAGAGTATGAATTTGATTGCGAGGAATTAGACTTTGACTGCAGCGCTTATCGTTTTGAGTCTGAATATAGTGAGGAGGAACTACAGCAAATGGAAGAGATGGAGGCTCGCCGAACCGCAGAGCCAGAGATGGTCGATGAAGCTGTCGCTATACCATGAAACGGGTGTTTGGTGGTGTGCTTGCAAACATTGCCGACAGATGCCCACCGAAGAGGAACGTTTGTGCTTTACTGAGTGGGACCTGTTGCTAACAGCTGACATGGCAAACCTTTCGGTCGAAAACGGTGGTAGAGCAATTATCAACTTTCTCGAAAATGCTAGTTTTGTCAACGTTTTTATCTGAATCATTGTATATGGTAATAAGTAACCTTAAAACAGGGCTAAACATGCATTTTCCCTTTACTACTCCTTTAAAGAAGCTTGTTTTTAAGCTCTTGGTGCTGAGTTTGATGTGCTCATTCTGAGAGTGGATGAGTGTCTCCCAGCTCAGAGAGATGGCTTAGTGCTGTTCCAGGTTGTGTTTGTGTAAATTACCTGGTGCTAGCTTGTCGGCGCTCTGTGTAGCCTACCCTGCATCCAAATAAATACTGGTGGAAAAGAGAGACAGATGGATGATTTGTGTTGTTTTTGGAGGGAAACGCCAGCCTGCTTTTCTGGGCACAGAGACAGTTAAACTAACTGCTTCTTCATACTAACAAACTTTTCCCTAGATGTCTTTTTGAAGTAAACAATAAATAGACATACACAGACATCCAGCATTTGGCTTAAAAGGGTAGTGTGCTATTTTGGACATTTAGCCCTATTTGTGGTTTGTCTACCATAAACCTGAAACATAGAGACCATAATTTAACTGATCGTTCCAGTATTGCGCTAGCTGCAGTTTTTCTGCAGGCTCTCACTGGACTACAATGGAAGTCAATGGGGCATATGTAAATGTGTTGGAAAAAACTATATAAATCTGCTTTTCTGAGATGGGAAGCACAGGGTCTAATCGTACCAGTCTCAGTATGCTCTCCTGTGAAATGTATCACAATTCAAATATTGTTACATGTTTGCCCAGGTGCTTGTTTTCACTGCTCCCATGGAGGAACACCTAAAAATATTCAGATTGCCCAGTGAGAGCCTGCAGAAAAACTGCAGCTAGCTCAATACTGAAACGATCAGTGGAATGATGGTCTCTATGTTTCAGGTTAGAGAGACCACAACTAGGGCTAAATGTCAAAAATAGCACACTACACCTTAAAGATGGGATATCAGGGAGAACATTTAGGGCATCAAAATATGGTATCACAGAACCCCAGAGTAAAATGTATTTGTAAATTTGATCTTTTCCAATTCAAGATAAAGCATTAAGTAATTTGGCCACATTGAGACTGTGGTTGGTTTTGGTGACTTCCACTTAAGCAAGATTCATCTCCGAGCCAGCAAGGAAGCAAAAGCAATATTATTATTTTTTATATTGGTCAGTCGTTGATCACTTCTTGGGACCCCAAAGATGGCAATAAAGGCATTAGGTTGTAGATCAAAGCCCATTGCCTCAGATATAAATGTGAAAATACTAGACCAATAATTACTCAGCTGAGGACAGGACCAAAACATATGGGTATGGTCCTGCTGGTTCACTGTGACACCGATCACATGGATCATTGAGCTCATGGTACATTTTGGAGTATTGGAGTATTAACCATTACTAAGGTGGATACGGTGGAGCAGTTTAAATTGTGTAAGCCCAAGCCGCGTGCAAGAAGTGCTCCCATTCATTCTGTCTAATGCATGTTCCCACGTTTCATCTGCTATTTCTAGACCAAGGTCCTTCTCCCAGTGTGATCTAATCGTATGGAGTGACTCTCCTGTGTGTTGGGAAAAGTACTTTTCAGGCAAATTGACGAATCTGAAAGTAGCGGAAGAGGCTTGAATTAGGTAAATTGAATTTGTTTGAAAGGTCATTGAAGTTTGCAAATGTGTTGTCTATGTAGAGGCCTTTAAATTTCACTTAGCCCTCCCACCGCCATAGGGTATAAGCTGCATCTTGCCCGTCTGGAATAAAGAGATGATTGTGACATATTGGTCCTTGAATTGAACAGCTTAGGAGTTTGAAATGTGCTCTAAAATGGGACCATATTCGGAGAGTAGAAATAACAACGGGGCTGGTGGTGTATTGAGAGGGGGAAAGTGGGAGCTTTGAAGTGACTAGGGCATGAAGGGAGGAGGAAAAACACAACCTTGCTTTGGTTTGGCACCAGACCGCCTCCGGATAAAGAACCCAGACAACCTTCTGTATGTTAGCGGCCCAGTAATAAAAAAGAAGGTTTGGGAGAGCCAGACAGCCTTCCCTTCTATTTCTCTGATGGAATTCTTTACGGATTCTCAGAATTTTACCACCCTAAATAAAAGATGAAATGAGCTTGTCTACAGATTTGAAAAATGATTTTGGAAGGAACACTGGTAGACATTGAAATAAATACAAGAACCTGAGCAAGACATTCATTTTGACCGAATTCACTCTGCCCGACAAGGATATGTGGAGAGCATCCCATCTCTGAAGGTCAGATTTAAGTTTGTCGACAAGGGATCCAAAATAATTTTGGAAGAGGCCGTTAAAATCAAGAGGAATGTTAACTCCTAAGTATTTAGCCTTGTTTGGATATATGAAAGCGTAAGCTACTCTGGGGGATCTGAAGGGCCAGGGCGTTCAATGGGAAACATTCGCTTTAAGAAAAGTTCAACTTATATCCAGAAAATAGGCCAAAACTAGAGAGCAGTTCAGTAATATCAGACAGACATGACATAGGGTCGGAGATATATAACAGCAGGTCATCGGCTTACAAAGACAGCTTGTGTTCCGAACTCCATCTCAGTATGCCATGCATGAAGACTGCAGACTTGAGGGCTATCGAAAGGGGTTCAATTGCCATAGTGAACAGCAAAGGGCTCAGCGCACAACCCTGCCATGTAGCCCTTGACAGGGAAAAGTACTGAGCGCATCCCATTCGTGACCACAGACGCCCGGAGAGAGGAGTAAATCAACTTAATCCAGGCAATGTAATTAGACCCAAAACCAAATCTATGTAAAACTTCAAATAAATATGTCCACTCAACCCTGTTGAATGCCTTTTCTGCATCTAGTGAAATAATCACTTCTGGGACACAGGGCAGTGGACCACACCTAAAAGGCGTGGTGTGGCAGCCCTTAATAAAACCAGATTGGTCTGAAAAGATAATATTGGGTAGAATTGGGTCTAAGCAGGTGGCAAGTGCCTTGGCCAATATTTTAGAGCCAGCATTTAAGAGTCAGATAGGCCTATATGAACCACACTCCTGAGCAGCCTTTCACGGCTTGAGAAGAAGTGTGATAGATGCTTCCGTAAGCGTTTGAGGCTTGAAGTTCCCTTGTCTAGGGAGTCCCTATACCAGGGGTGTCAAACTCTGGCCCGCGGGCCAAATTTGGCCCGCAGTGTAATTATATTTGGCCCGCGAGGCAATACCAAATGACTGCTAGAGCTGGCCCGCCAGTATTATACAGCGCATTCACCGCTAATACTACAAATCCCATAATGCTCTAAAGAGCAAATTTAAATTAAATTTAAATTTAAAAATGGCGAAAAGAAAGGCAGAAAACAGAAGCTTTACGTTATGTAACGTCTCACTGTGATAGAGACACCTGTGTTGACCTAGCCGGCCGCTGTGTTTGCTCTGTTCCTGTTCATTCAATCCTGTCTGCCTTCTTGCCGGCCTGTCTGCCTGGCTGTCTGTCTGCATGCCGGCTGTCTGTCTGTCTGCCTGGCTGTGTGTCTGCATGCCGGCTGTCTGTCTGTCTGCCTGGCTGTAGGACAGTCAGGGTTTTACAAGCTTCTCTACTGAGCAGATGGAGCACCAACACTTGTGTCTGAGGGCGTATTCACATATGTTAGTGCACACCATTGATGCGCACCAAAAGCGAAAGTGATAAGTGCATATTCAATGTTAAAGCAAAACTTGTTTGGGTCCATATTAAAATTTTCATTTGTTCAATGTTGGCCCGCGACTTTGTTCAAGTTAAAAATTTTGGCCCACTGTGTATTTGAGTTTGACACCCCTGCCCTATACATTTCTAGGAGAAGAGGGGCTAGTTTAGTGGAGAATTTCTTAGAGAATTAAATTGGGTAGCTGTCAGGGCCTGGGGCCTTGCCTCTCTGCATTACCCTGATTGATTCAGTGAATTCATCCAATTGTAAACACATAAAAACTTTATTACAAAAATACCTCAGCTCCGGTGTAATATTGCGGCTGCTGTCTATCGTAGCATATGAGAATTGTTCCCAGTCAGTTCAGCCATTCCCTTTAAACTGACTCGATGTGACGTTCATAGAACTCTTTGGCCTCTTCAGGTGTCTGGAAGTCCTGCGTCTCGTTCTGAAAAGTCACTCGGGAGTCTGGCCGGGTGGAGCAGTCTGCATCCCTGATTTGACATGATTTGATTTGACAGGGCTGAGTTGACAACATTAAATGCTGCTCGTTTCTTGGAGAGGGCCGCACTTAAGTCGAAATAGCATCTGATAACCCGGCCATGGTAGTGCAGTTCATGCTGCCTGACCCAGCACAGGGCACATTCCTTTTCCTGGTATCGGTGAAAGCATACCACAAACGGCCGTGGAGGAGCCCCCTCTCTGGGCTTGGGTAGAAGGGAGCGGCGTGCTCTCTCCAGCTCCGGAGGTTTCTCAAAGACATCCTTGCCCATAACCCTTGACCAACATCTCAGATATGAACTTGACTGGGTCCTGGCCATTTTCGCTGCTCTCAGGGATGTTTATGATGTATAGATTAACCCTGCGAGATCAATCAAGCTGGCGTTAGCAGCTTGCAGTGATTTAATGGTCAATTTTTCCCCTGCTGAGTTTCTGCCGAGACCAGGCGACTTTGGAACGAGTTAACAGTGCTTCGTAGAGCATCGACTGAGACCTGCAAGGTCTTCACAGAGTCCTGAATCAAAGTGGACATGTCTTCTTTGAGGCTGGCACGCTGTTTGGCTAGCTCCGAAACTAGTTTTGACATTGAAAGGAGCTATTGTTTGCCATTTGCCCCTATTGCCCAGAATTTTTCATTCCAAAATGAACTATAACTTTATGTTGACAGATTGGGAGTGTTTTTGTAAGAAAATTTGTTATGTACAAGTGAGAGAAATAAATAAAAGTCGGAAGCAACTCTTTGCCACGTCTATTTCCATGGATGTATTAATAGAACTGGATACAGCCACTCCATTCACTGACCGCTATCACAAATGAAGCCCTATTGAACCGCGCCATCTTGGCAAATTTGTAGTCATTTGATTATTACCATGGATCGGTATTGGGATTGATCAAGGGCGAATGTGAAATAGCAGCCACGAACTCAGCGGGTTACCCGAGATGCGGTAGCAGCGGCCAAAGCTCCTGCTGGCGGGGAGTGAAGCTTTTCAACTCGCCTGTCACTGGCTCCATGGAGGAATTTAGCCTGGCTGCAATAACGTTATCGCGAACGGAATGAATACCTTCTACTAGCAAACAAAACATGTTCAGCTATAATTAACCTGTTAAAACTAAGATGCCTGGATAAAAGAATAATGTCTCCAATGGATATATTTGACAAAAACAGCTTAATATGCAAGCCGGTTTTCATTTCATTGCATTTCACAGAACTTGTTCGTGGACGCGCGTAGGACAGAAAAGCACAACTGCGCAAGTACAAAAGTCACCGGAAATAGCCAAATGACTACAAATTTAGCCAAGATGGCGCGGTTCAATAGGGCTTCACTTTAGATTTCGAATCCTGGGGGCTTGTCTATTTCTTACATTGCCAAACCGGAAGCCCCCTTCTTTTTGGTTATGACAGCTTTTTGTGAGGGTGTCACTTTTTTGTGAGGGTGATTATTTGAGCTAGCCTATACTGTGTCTTAATCTTAGCGATAGGCTATTGTTTTTTTTTGTTTTTTTGGGGGGGGGGTCTCTGTACAGTACTTTGGTGATCCTTGTGATTTGTAAATAAAGTGGATTGGACTGGATTGTCACATCTCTATAGCAGTTTAGGTAGGGGTGCAAAGTGCAGTCCTCCCTCTCTCCCCTAGGCTGTCACTCTTATTCTGCCTGGATGCACAAAGCCCACTCTGACAAGCGGAGTAGTCAACCAAGAAGGCGTTGTCTGACCTGCTATCTGTAGGGAGGGGAGCTGAGCACTCGTAATTCAGCTCACACACAGAATCTCTATGCAGAGTACTATGCGCAGACACACAAACACACACAGAATAGAAAGCTAGTTTAAGAGGGAAGCCAAAAACAGTGGTACCCATGGAAACCTAGCTCTGTGTATTTTGAATTGAACACAGAGAGTGTCTTTGAACTGTATAGCGTTTACAGCATTTGCGCGCGCACACACAGAGCCACACCCCCCCCACACACACACCAGAGCTCATCCTTGGGCAGTCGGCTATTCTGTCATTTTTGCTGAATGATCTAAAATAAAGCTCATTCTGCCAACTGATGCATATCCTTACAAGCCTGGAGGATTGAAAACAATATAGCCTGCAGTGTAAGTGGTGTATATGTCACCAAAACTGCTGAAATCAGTAATTCTATTGAAGCCATATTGTTAGCTGGAGGAGGTCCCTGGTATCAAATTTCCATACAATTTCTGTAAGCCTCAAATGTTCCCAGTAAGCAAGTCAGAGAGGTGCAGGCCTCCGCCCGAACCTATGAGACCACACCCCTCCTTCTCCCAGTCAATATCCGAAGTTTACCGCAATAAATCTGTGAACATACATTTGTACCTCAATACATCTGTGAAAAAAATTACATTGAAATCTGAGGCTTCTGAGAGCAAGACGAGAGCCAGGGCTAACCCCCCCGGTACTGTACCTCCCTGTTACCCAGGAGCCTGCGGGCAGTGTGGAGACAGACCATCCATCACCTCCTCTCCTAACGACCCTTAACCGGACAAAACAAATGGTACCCCTCCGAAGATAATGAGATTAGCTTCATATGCACCATCTGATATATAAAGGCATTCATTACATCCCTGTAGTACATCAGGCCGAAAAGATTTCTTATCATGCTCAAGGTGCAGAACGTCTGTAAATCACAAATGGTTCAATATTAGAATCAGAGAATTAAAGTCCTTTATCCTGGTTGATCTTAGCTTTCTTAAACCTGGGCGTTGTGTTACAGTACCTGCGTTTCCAGTTACACAGAACTAAGCTTATGTGTGTATTTATGGAGTTAGAGCGACACCAATACTCCTGTAGCATCTGCAGCATCCATCACTCTGATACGTATGAGTGTCAAGGAGAAGGCGAGTGCAATTTGTACCCGTCAGCCTAATAGCCCAGACGACAGAAGTAGAACACATGAAGCTGTCACATCTCATCATCTGAATCTCAGCATCAGACAAGTTAGCTCTCCATCCATTTTCATTAAGGATCGGTTTAATTAAAGTTGGTTCAAATCAGAGTGTGAGATAAATCAACTGTTACTGTACATGTTCAGGTAAAACTGGTCCGTGCATGTATAATGAATACAGTGTCCCAACGCCTTTACACTTACACTTTAGATGCATGTTCTTCCCCCCACCGAGCTACATTAGAGAAGCTGAGCATTTCATTGGACATGGGACATATCTGTCCTGACATGACAAATAAACATCATTGAATCCATTAACACATGGGAAGACATTACAGGGCTAATGTAGATCCATATTCAGTGCAGAGTTCCTTAATCCAGGAAATGGTCCGCATGGTACATGCAGGAAGCCATTAGGAGTAACGTCTGTCTGTCCATCTGTCTGTCTGCCTGTCTGTCTCTCTGTCAAGGCCTTGGTGTCTGAGACAGGCACAGTACATTCATTCATCTTGCTTGATCTCTCGTTCTTTACACACACATACACACACGCACACACACACACACGCACACATCCACACACACACACACACACACACACACACACACACACACACACACACACACACACACACACACACACACAAACTAACTCTTCATCATTCACTCCTCTCCAGGCTCCTGTCGCCCTGCCATTAAACACAGCCTTTGGAAACCTTCAATCATAAAGTCTGGCAGCGTCCAAAGTTAGAGGACCAACAAATCCCAGGGAAGGGGTCTGTGTCAGTGACAAGGTTGTGGTGTAGAGCTGTAATTCACCAGCCCTGCAGGTGTCATCCCTGTCGTGTGGCCTACAACACAGCCTGCTCTCCCTCTCTCACAGCACTGGGCTGTGATGCATTTGAACAGGAACTGCTAAGTCGTTGATATAGCCCAAGTCCAATACAGTGTCTGTGTCTGAAATACTGTAAATGTCCTTGTCCTTGATACTGTAAATGTCCTTGTTCTTGAACTGACCCGTCTTGTCATCTCTGCGGTCCTCCCTGTCGGCTAAAACTGAATATAGGTCCATGTGATCTCATGAAATATGTGAGGTGATGTGGTTGTTTGTAGCTAGTACTGTAGACTTTGGTGCAGTAGATCAGCTCTTGTTGCCATGATTTGTGGCTTTCCCTCCTGAAACATGATACTACATTTATAGATTAGGATCATCGCGTTTCAAATTTATAGCAAGGCAGACTCTGATGTGCTTTGATTGATTGCCATACCTCAGGGTATTTAATCTGCTGATGATGTACTGATATTAAATGACGTCTCATCATCATGGTACAAAAAAGGAGAATAAGTGAGCCCTAATGTGTATGTGAATCCCTCTTGCAGTCAAAAGATGGTGTAATTCTCTTTCACTCTCTTCTTCTCTCTTCTCTCTCTCTCTCTCTCTCTCTCTATCTCCTAACAAATTAAAAGACTGATGGAGCCTAAAGCTTGTCAGGAGAACAAGAGGATCTAATGAAAAATATTTAGCTTGCAGAATTGTGTGTGTGCGAACGCTTGTGTGTTTGCGTGTGTGTGTGTGTGTGTGTGTGTGTGTGTGTGTGCATGCGTGTGTGTTCATTATGCAGCTGGTGCAGAAGTGATCGCAACCTGAGCATCACACCCTCAGTAGAACCAAACCCCTGTTCACAGAGCAGCTCTAGCAGTGTAATTCTACATTCTGCTGATTCTGCAGATCAAACATGGATTCTACGGGAGGGAGTGTGGTTGGTAGGGACACACCTCTGGGGGCAATGGGACACTCAACAGATATGCAGAGAGGGCAGAGACAGGAAACAGAAAAACAGAAAATAGATTTGTTTTTGTAAATGGAGAACAGTGCCACTGCAGTGGACAGAAATGTTTTCCACAAAAGTGTCTTAGGGAGGTGTCATCTGTATACTGGCATGCAGATGAAGCATCAGTGACACTGGGAATTAATCACTTGATTTCATAGTAAAGTGGCTGACTTGCTGTCAGTGCAGTTTATTGACCCTTTGTTCCTGGTTTCACACCAGCTGTTTAGAATAGAAGAATAGAAAATGTATTTGCTATGTGTAACAGGTACAGGTACAATGGAATTCTTGTAATCACTTGCTCTTACATTAACTTATCAGTGCTAATCAGGTCCTCATTCCAGTACTGGGTACTCAGCTAGACATTTAAAGGTTCCCAAACTGGCAGTTTACTATACTATCTGTTGTCTAGAAGTCTCTGTTGTCTAGAAGTATCATCCTCATAGACTTATCCCATCCGATCATGGATGACTATGTCTTTGTCCATGATGTAGGCAGTGCAATGAAATAGGAGATTCAAGATTCCTTTTATTTGTCACATATGTACAGTTGCGACTCATCTCTTTATTTGTCGCAATGTTCGGTGTACAGTCACAGATAAATGATGCTGCCGGCTCCAAGATTATGCACAATACAGATAAACTCTAATAGTCAATTACAAATTACACATTTAGAAGTAAAGAAAAATTACAAATTACAAAAATGTTCAAATTAACACTAATTACATCTTCTTTTTTACATCTATACTGTATAAGATGGATTATGTACATGCTATATATGGATATGAATAAATAATAAATAACCCGAGGGGGTGCATGAGTGAGTAATGTAAATGCTATAGCTATAATAAATAATCCCGGGGGGGATATGACATTGGCGTTGTAAGTGGTTGTGTTATGGAGGGCTTGTGGAAAGAAGCTCTTCTTGAGTCTCTCCATGCTCATCCTGTGTGTGCGGTAACTTTTCCCTGACTGAAGCCGACAGAATAGTCTGTTGCCTGGGAGGCTGAGGTCTCTCAAGATCCTCTTGGCCTTGCATATTCTGGAGTAGATGTCTTCTAGGTGGGGTGGGGGGGGGGGGCACGGTATGTTCAGCTGACTGTACCACTCTCTGTAGGGCCTTGCGATCCTGAGAGCAGCTGTTCCCGTACCAGGTAGTGATATTCCCAGTCAGGATGCTCTCGATCATGGATAAGTAGAAGCTCCGTCGGATCTGGTGGGACACTCTGAATTTCATCAGTTGTCTGAGGTGGTACAGTCTCTGACGTGCTTTCCTCACCACAGTGTCTATGTGTGTTGGCCATGTCAGGTCCTTGGTGACTTGAAGCTGTCCAGGGTCCCGTCGATGATTAGAGAGGTGCAGTTCCTCTCCTGCTTCCTCCCAAGTATACAGTTGTGCATAGTGTAAAATTGTTTGAGTGTTGTCAGGTGTTGGTTCAAGTGTTCAAGTGTACAGTAGTGCACAGTGTGTTGTTGTTTATCTGATCTGACCAGGGGGTGTCTTCAGTGTTAGTCTACTACAGGTGTTGACTGTTGAGCTTGCAGACCATGTCAGGAAAGAATCTGTTGTGGAACCTCTCCTTCGCGGTCCTGATGCTCAGCCATCTTCCGGTTCTCTGGCGAGATGATACGAACAAGTGGTAGCTGGGGTGGTTGGTGTCTTTTGTGATGGAAATGGCCTTGATTACATTACATTACATTACATTAGTCCTTTAGCTGACACTTTTATCCAAAGTGACTTACAATAATCGCATTTAACGTAGGAAACATCAGTGTATACTTGCCAGAACTCACAAGTCCATCTCCTTTCTAAAACAAGTGACTAAAGGCAATCTAGTGCTGAAGGCGAAGTGAAGAATAGCAAACTTAAATAAAAAATAAAAAATCCTTTTCTGCAGCAGCCTTGGTTGTAGAGATCCTCAATGGCTGGGAGCTCCACACCAACGATCTTCTGCGCTGTCTTCACCACCCTATGGATGGCATGCCTGACGTGGGCGGTGGTGTTGCCATACCAGGCTGTGATTCCTCCAGTCAGCATACTCTCGATGATGCCGCAGTAGAAGTTCACAAGTGTTTGTGTGCTCATGCCCCATCTCCACAGACACCTTAGGATGTAGGGGCATTCTTGTGCCTTCTTTAGGATGGCCTCTGTGTTGTGTGTCCAAGTCAGGTCATCAGAGATCTACATCCCCCATAATGGAGTCAATGTGTTTCATCACTAGTTTCTCCATGAACTTCATGACCACTGGAGTGAGTGCCACTGGCCGGTATTCATTCAGGCAGGTTAACATGTTTTTTTTTTGGTACCTGCACTATTAGTCATCTTGAAGCATGTGGGGATGACCTGCTGTG
Source organism: Borostomias antarcticus (assembly GCF_949987555.1). Classification (NCBI taxonomy): domain Eukaryota; kingdom Metazoa; phylum Chordata; class Actinopteri; order Stomiiformes; family Stomiidae; genus Borostomias; species Borostomias antarcticus. The sequence goes on from NC_140235.1 coordinate 5,743,979, forward strand.
ACAGTGATGCATTGAAGATGTTTTTGAAGACAGGAGGCAGCTGTGTGGCACACATTTTGATGACTCGGGGTGGTTTGCCATCGGGACCAGCAGCCTTGTTTGCATTCACCCTCCTGAAGGACTCGCGCACCTCAGCCTCAGATAGTTGCAGGACCGTGTTTTCAGGTTCTCTGAGGTCCTTGGCTGGTAGGCTTGTGTTAAGTGCTTAGAAGGTGTTGAGCTTGTCTGGGAGCTCTTTGTCAGCTGCGCTGATGTCTGCAGGCTTCACTTTGTAGTCGTCTTAATCATGAAAGGCGGGAATGAGAATTCCAAGTGAAGGGGGGGGGTTGTGGTGTTGGGCGGAGTAGGGGGCATGGTCAAGGGATTTAAGGGGGTAGAAAGGTTTATCGTTCCAGGGTATAGTCCCACATGGAGCCCCAGCTCTCATGTTCTGCTAATGGAGAATTGAATTGACTTATTGATCAAGGATGGCCAGCTGGAATCAATGACCAGGGCATGCTGGGCTAAGCTGGGACAGTGAGGGGCTGGGAGGCCGGGAGGAACTGAGCTAATGAGAGAGAGACAATAGATAGATCGATAGATAGATAAAGGTCCATAAATATTTGGACATTGACACAATTTTCACCATTTTGGCTCTGTACACCACCACAATGGATTTGAAATAAAACATTCAATATGTGCTATGAGCGCAGACTTTCAGCTTTAATTTGAGGGTATTTACATCCCAATCAGGTGAACGGTGTAGGAATTACAACACATTGTATATGTAGTAGTCCTCTTTATAAGGGACCAAAAGTAATTGGACAAACGAATATAATCATGAATCAAATTGTCATGTTTAATATTTGGTTGCAAATCCTTTGCAGTTGATGACAGCCTGAAGTCTGGAACCCATAGACATCACCAGATGCCGAGTTTCGTCCCTGGTGATGCTCTGCCATGCCTCTTCTGCAACTGTCTTCAGTTCCTGCTTGTTCTTTGGGCAGTTCCCCTTCAGTTTTGTCTCAAGCAGGTGGAATGCATGCTTAATTGTAGTCAGGTCAGGTGATTGACTTGGCCATTGCAGAACATTCCACTTCTTTGTCTTGAAAAACTCTTTGGTTGCTTTCGCAGTATGCTTCGGGTCATTGTCTGTCTGTACTTTGAAGCACCGTCCAATGAGTTCTGAAGCATTTTGCTCAATATGAGCAGATAGTATTTCCCAAAACACATACATGCCCACGCCATAATACTACCACCATTATGCTTCACTGGTGAGGTGGTATGCTTTGGATCATGAGCAGTTCCTTCCCTTCTCCATGTACTCTCCTCTTTACATCATTCTGGTACAAGTAGATTTTTATCTCATCTGTCCAAAATAGGTTGTTCCAGAACTGTACAGGCTTTTTTTAGATATGTTTTGGCAAACCCTAATCTGGTCTTCCTGTTTTTGAGGCTCACCAATGGTTTACATCTTGTGGTGAACCCTCTGTATTTACTCTGGTCAAGTCTTCTCTTGATTGTTGACTTTGACACAGATACGCCTTCCTCCTGGGGAGTGTTCTTGATCTTGCCAACTGTTGTGAAAAGGTCTTTCTCCACCAGGGATATAATCATTCTGTCATCCACCACAGTTGTTTTCCGTGGTCTTCCAGGTCTTTTGGTGTTGCTGAGCTCACCAGTGTGTTCTTTCTTTTCAAGGATGTACCGAACAGTTGATTTGGGCCACACCTAGTGTTTTTGCTGTCTCTCTGATGGGTTTGTTTTGATTTCTTGCTTCACTGATAGAGACAGCTCTTTGGATTTCATATTGAGAGTTGACAGCAACCGATTCCAAATACAAGTACCACACTTGAAATTAACTCTAGTTCTACTTTATCTGCTCCTTGTCAATGAAATAATGAGGGCAAATGAAGACATCTTGACTATTTCATTTAAAATCCATTGTGGTGTACAGAGCCAAAATGAGGAAAATTATGTCAATGTCCAAATAATTATGGACCTTACTCCAGATTCTCTGTCTACGTCTCAATTTCCTAACTCTCTACCAACACTCCTTCCTCTCATCTCAGACACCCACAGGCAGAAAGTCCACTAAGCAGCTTCCACTGTAGAAATAATGAGGCATATGTTACAGTGGACCAACAGTAGAAACTAGGGTTTTCAAAATCCCTGACTTTTCAGAAAATATTTCCAGGACCCCAGCACGTTGACTTTCTCCCCTTTTCTTTTTCACCTGCCTCTGTTCTCATCCACTCATCCTCATCCACTCTCCCAGCATCCTGGGGAGTGTTCACATCAAGGCGAACACCAGCGTCTGTCTTCAGAGGAAGCTGCTGACCTTTGGGTGCAGAGGCGGTAATTGGAAAGGTCAGGGAAAAGGTCTCAGTCAAACTTGAGCACAGCCATAACAGACCTGACCTGACTGGCGTCAATCTTAGATAGCTAGTGCCATTGATTGATTCAGGGTATGTGTAGCCTGTTTACTCTATTACAATTACCTTAAGTACCTTGAAAGCAATGTCACCTTTCTGGTATTCAGGCTCCTGAGAACCATAGATAGAGGAAGAAAACGCCAGCTGTTTCTGGCTGGTGTCATTTTAGATGGATATACTTGAAATCGAATGATCTTGTATCAGAGGAAAGATTCAACCTGTAAGATAAAGGACTAAAAGACCAACGCAGAATGTTTAAATTACCTACGGCATCAGTCTAATGTGTAATTGCCAACATTAATCACGTCACACAAGGACCAGAAAGACGACCAATCATGGGCGGCCTGGTTCTTCCCTGTGGTTACAGGACATTAGTCAAAGTCAGTGTCAGCTTGCTCACCCCGTCTGCCCTTCACCCATCCATTACAGCCTGGCGGTGGCAGGCTCGCTGCATTTTACCTGTAACATGATTGTGCTAAAACCGTAAATTACATCTCGGAGCACACACAGAGATTCAAACACACAAACACACACACACACACCCCTGTGGAAACATGACCGTGGATTAGAAAGGTTGATGGATAATTCCTGCCCCAGGACAGTCATGTCTAACCTTGACGCTTCCACACTTGATAGTTCCACAGGGGGATGAATAGATAGCTGCACAATCTGCTGCTGATTAGCAATTGATGAACATTGCCAATGGCGCGTGCTCCTCTATTGGAACTGGCCTCCCTGGTTTTTCACAGTAGTGAATAATGGAACATCCCAGAAAGGAACAGTGAGCCTGGTTTCTAATGCAGCAAAAATTCGATTCTATACAACTTCATTTAACCCCACTGGGAAGTAGAAAGTGATGAGACAGGAGAACTATATTGTGTGGAGCAGACAGGCTTTGTTCTCACTCATCCCCCAAGGAGTTTTCTAGAGACCTCTAAATCAGTGGCTCAGTGCAAGGTTTGTAGTTTTGCTTTTTTCATTAGTTTTTATTTTTATATATCGTTTACATTTTTTGTTTGCTATTTCAGTTTAGTTTTTCTTAGTGTGAAACAAACCATTTCGTGCACTTCTGGTTATTTCTTCGCAGGGGCACAGCTAATGGCCGCATTTCCCGATAAAGAACCTTCTTAAAGAACCCTTCTTAAGCAACCCTTTGTATGGGAGTTAAGAAGTACTTTGTAGTTAAGTGCTTCTTAACTCGTTCGGGAAACCCGGCCAACACTCATCTCTGAATCCACTGCCTGGCTGTTCCTCCACATGCCTTCCTGTGCGCCCGTCTGTCCAGAACACGAACGAGCCAACGGTTCCATTGATTGGCTGCATCAATGCGACCAACTCTCTGATTAGAGCTGACCAAACAGATAGGCAACCAGACAGTCCGACGGCCTGAGAGCCATTTAGCACAGCATAGCTAGCATACAGCAGGATTAGTCTAACCGTCACTTGGCTGGCAGGCAGGTCAATATCTTCAGGTCCCCTGGTACTGAGACCATTAGTCATTAGTCAGATGCAACTGGACACGCTCAAAAGTGTCAGATGAGTACTGGTACAGGTTCTGATTGAATAGTGAAATCAGTCTGAATGAACCGGTGTAGAAATGTCTCGTTTCACACCCAAAACAGGTTTCAACAGTGTCAAAATCTACATCCTGTGGGAATCTGTAACTGCTCACCCTTTGCACATTTATACATGTTGTCCCGAGAAAAAACACGTCTTGGAGACCAGCCAAAAACGATCCATCTCTCTAAACAGCAGAGATGGAAAAAGGAGGACGGAGCCAATGAGCTAGCGTGTCCAATACTCCTCCATCCTCCATCCCCTCCCACCGCCGGGTGTCAAGGGCTGCTGAGCAGAACCAGACTCAGGATGAGCAGGCAACATCCGGCTGATGGGACACTCTGCACTATCCTGTCCTGGCTCTCGGCTTGGCTCGGGGGACCAACATGCTGTCACTTACTGGGGAGAGACAGTCCAGGCCTGGGGGGGGGGGGGGGGGGGGCATACGGGGAGGGGGTGGGGGAAAGGGAAGAGAGCAATGATGGGCATAGCTGTAGAGTCGAGGCTAATGGGAATAGCTTCAGAAGGCCAAGTAGGGAACTTCAAAGAGGAGTGGGTGAAGTGTGACTGACACGGTTGTAGAGAGAGACAGATGGTATGACAGGGAGGTGGATGTGATGCTCATAGCTTTAGATAAACTTTGCAGGGATTAAGACAGGGGACTGGGTAAGTGTTATGTCAGTGTACAGTAAGTACACTGCAAGTAAATTGAGTGGAGTGTCATTGTTTAGGAACGCTAGGTAAAGAGGCTGAGAACAGGAAATGGACATTGTTTATAGTGGATGGAGCATGTGCCAGGTCTGTGTTATACGTGTCAGAGATACACTAAAGATGTAACGAAACATCCAGTCTGGCAGCAAACATCAGATGATGGAAGACATGGGCCCTTATGCCAGCCGTACTGGAACAGTTCAATAGCATGCAATCCACTTGCTTTACTTCATGTGACATTTCAAGGTAAACCATTTAAGGTAACTTCAGAGATAATGGAATATGATGGTTTTTCCATGATCTCTAGTAACATATCCCCCGAAATACAAAGCAAGTGCTTCCGAGAACATTTCTGAACATTGCAAGTCATTGAGCAATGATTACTCTCCACACATCACTGGGATCCTGCAGGCCCAGCTTCAATATTCCAACAAAACTAGGGTCATTCCAGCCTTGGCTGAATAATACACTCAATCTTAGCATGGAATATACTGTGTATAAGATTCAATCTTCACTATGGTATCCAGCAATGTCACTGAGAATGGCTGACTTTTGAAAGCCTACTTACAATTCACGGCATGGAATAAGAGGAAATCTCAAGGTACCGGTTTTGTACATCAAGCATCTTCCTACAGAAGAGTGTATTTTTCTCCAGTGGGTTATACCGGCTGTGTTCATCCTTGATGCAACAGAGAACTTGATAGGCACCATATAATGTACGTAACAGAATGCCTATTCAATACCTTTTCCGTAGGGAATGACTGTTGTCCATTGTTTGTTGCACAGACAGTAGATCTATCTCTGTTAGCCCTCAGCTTCCATTGTACCATTTTAACAGCTCAAATGTCTTTAGTGTGTCTTAGTGAACGACACATCTTCCATTAAAATATCCAGTTTTTATTCAGAGTTTTCTGCATCATAATACCCCCCTCCATTTGTACCTGTCAGGGAGATAAGCTTACGAAATGTTATATTTTAAATGTTATTCTAGAAACAGATTTAGCACTGACTGCTACCTTCCAAGACTCAGTGTAACTAGAAGGCATTCTATTTCTAGCTCCTCTGTAATGCAAGACACCCTCTTAGATATACAGTATCCCACACCATCAATCAACAATGTCAAATTTAAACAAATTAGTGTCCCTATGCTGTATGCAGTTTCTCATAGTTCTACACAAACATACTGTACAGTACTGTACGCACACAAACACACATACACACACATACACACAAACACACAAACACACAAACACACAAACACACACGCATGCACACACACACACACACACACACAAATCCATTTTATTTAGAAAATGTGACTAGCAGGGAATTTAAACTCCAATTACCACCTGTCCAGCATGGAGCCCAGCATCTCTAGCACAGTAACTATCAGGTGTGATGTGCTGTTTCAACCCAGCCTGATGTGTTAACCGCCAAGGAGCCCCAGGCCTCCACTTCCTACTACCAATTAGAGAGAAATAACTGACTGAACCGCACTTCAGAGATGCAGTGTGTGCATGAATGTGAGTTCATTAATTCATGTGGGCAATCGTACAGTTAAAGCATGTGTTTATATGCAGGCTGATCCATGTGGATTTTATATAATCCGGTTTATTTAGCATTTTACACGGCACTACGCCGTGGAGGCTCTCTCTTGCTTACACAGTACACACAAACATGCACGCACACGTGCACACTCTCAATACACATCAGCTCTCAACACTGCACCTGAACAGCGGTAGGTTTCCCGTCCTGTCAGCATGAGCACCTTCTGTTGCTCATTTGCTGATCTAGGCATAATTCTCTACGCATATTTGTGTTAATGTGCGTGAGGAGACCATCTTGGGATGGGAGGGGGAGATAGAGTTCTCTGTATCTACTGCTCTCTGGGCTGGGAATGAAGTGGTGAGGGGATCTCGTAGGTGAACATACCCCCACAACTGAGCAGGTGTGTGGGCCATCTGCCTGTACCCCCCACAGGGGAAACCAGGTTTCGGATGGAAGCATTGCTCAGATTTTCAGTTACAGTAAGCAGCTTGTTACAAATATGATTAGACCAGGGAAAGATCCCTCGTTTGAGACCTGCAGTGGAGGAAATTTAGACTGCAGAATTGAAGATTGGTTGTGAATCTTCTGGCTTGAAGTTGGAGACCTTGAAGTCCAACATGGAACTTCCAGTTCTCTACAGTCTACAGTCTTATATAACTGTCCTCCCAACTCAATTTGATAGATAGAATGTAGTCGGAATGCTGAATTCATGTTCTATTGATTCTAGCAGCCAGCCTTCAGTGGGTTGTGTATCGTCAGCATAATTGAATGGCTGAAGTCAACAGCTGTTCCTACGGGAAGCTATCCTCCAAAGGGAATAGGAAATCAGGCAGCATAGATTATATAGGCTGAGCTCTCTCTATCTCTCTCTCAGACTCTCTCTCTCTCTCTTTCTCTCTCTCTCTCTCTCTCTCTCTCTCCTCCTAGCGGACACCTTCTTGACTCATCTGGAGACAGGTCTGTGTATTGACATGTAGTGGGATGTTGGTGAAACATTACCATGCGGAGCAGGGCTTGGTCTTCTGACACGTGTGAAACAGCATATGCACAGGAGACCCGGCGCCTGGAAACTTCTAGAGTCAAATTAGCCGAGGATATATGCGGGTGAGCATGTCACCGTAGATCCCTGTATCCGCGCGTGGTATGGCATCGTTACAGTCTACAGTCCTTGTTGATCTGCGGCCCTGTAATAGGAGGGGGGCATGAAAGGGCTGCTACAGTGATTGGGCCTCCAACATTTCTGTTCCGTGTAGAAAGATTAACCGACATCACCAAGAGAGTACTTCAAATGCATGTACAGTAAGAGTAGCTTAATGTGAAGTGTGACCTGAAGGCTCTTTAATCCCCCCTCTTTAATCCCCACCTCTGTGTGTCTGATGGGCAAAGTACCAGCCAACCTGATCTGTGCCACCAGCCCTTTTCACAGGGACTCCAAGGAGCTTTTACAGTAGACATTTGAAGAAGTCTTGGCACTTCCAGTTATTCGTGCCTTCGTGGCTACTTTTCAAGTAGGCCTACACTGCAAGGGTTTGGAGAAACCCTGTCCTTGCCCTGCGTGGGGCGCCTTGGCATTTGTGCCACGATAGTGGTCGTGTTGGTGGTGAGAAGCTTGGTTGGTGCTCTAGCTTAAAGGTGTAGTAAAGGCAAAATGCATGTTTAGCCCTGTTTTAAGGTTACTTATGATCATATACAATGGTTCAGATCAAAACGTTGACAAAACTAGCACTTTTGAGAAAGTCTGATAATTGCTCTAACACCCTTTTGGTCATACAATGGATGTGGGTGGGCACCGTGAAAGATCATTAAAAAAACATGTTAAACTGTCAATTTCAAAGACAAGAAACTCACCGAGGTGTTAGTTGGTGTTCTGACATATAATTCGCCATAAAGTAAGATTCTAGTTCATCTGGAAAGGCTTTTTAAAATAGAACTATTTAGTCGCAGCACATACGTGTGTAAACTTCCGCAAACTAGGTAGCCTAGCAACATAAACAATAACAATAGCTACCATAAGTAGTTCCGCTTCCTGAATCCCCTCTGCTGATTGATCTACACATCTACGGTCGCTTCAATACAAGTCAATGGATTTCATAAAATGATCAATAAAACCCTACAGGATTCATACTTTGCGACAAATTTGATGTCAGAACACCAACGGACACCAATTACCCCCTCGGTGAGCTTCTTGTCTTTGAAATCGAGAGTTTAACATGTTTTTAAACGATTTTTCAAGGTGCCCACCCATGTCCATTGTATGACCAAAACGGAGGTAGAGCAATTATCAGACTTTCTCAAAAGTGCTAGTTTTGTCAACGTTTTGATCTGAACCATTGTATATGGTCATAATTAACCTTAAAACAGGGCTAAACATGCATTTTCCCTTTACTACTCCTTAAACAGAGATGGGCATGATCGTTAAATACAGACTTGATGGAGACGAGAGAGGGGTCGTGGGGGGTGAGAGGGCTGGGGCTGTGGATGGGCTCCAAACATGTTTTCCAGTTAGGGAGAATAACTCCTAGAAATGAAGATCTACAGTATTGATTCCTGGCTCCATTCCGGTGTCTGGTTACGCCGAGCAAGTCTCAAGAGCACACTTTCACTCTGACCCTTCACGTGTGTGTGTGTGTGTGTGTGTGTGTGTGTGTGTGTGTGTGTGTGTGTGTGTGTGTGTGTGTGTGTGTGTGTGTGTGTGTGTGTGTGTGTGTGTGTGTGTTCAGTAAGGCTGTGAGAGCTGATGCCTGTTTTAATGGCCCGTAATGTTCAAGTTCAAGGCTCCTTCCACAGCATTTAAAGGGATTGAGGACAACATTGGCTATTGCCTTACAAACAAGGCATGATGTTTCTGAATAATCAGCTCTGGGTGTATATCAAAAACACATAAATCAGAATTAGGTTACCAGTCTAAATCACACAGCTCTGTAACTCCGATATTCTCTCAGGTTGAGAACCTATACAATATACATGACATTACAGTCAGGTGAATAACAGCAGTCATATACCTTCTAGGCTTAGGGACACCTCTAATCACATATTGTACTGAATGAATTTTCCCTTCGTATTTTCTTCATGAGAAATCGTGTATGTGCTGCACATTTCACACTTTATCACACACACACACACACACACACACACACACACACACACACACACACACACACACACACACACACACACACACACACGAGTGCCCTGTGATTTGAGCAGCTCTCTCTTTCTCTCATAGTGTATCTTAGACTGAGCTGTTTTCATAAACAACACACTTCCAGCTCACCAAGCCCAGCTGTTTCTGTAGCTACTATGAACTACTACTGTATTTCCTCCTCCCCTCATATCCTTCGTTACCCTTTCAGGTCAGGGTCACCTTCACTCTCCACCATATGGTACCCTTTGGATCCAACTCAAATATGCCATGTAAGGAGCTAAAAATACCAGCCAGGGAATTAAAAATGGGTTTGTGGATTCCCTACTGGCCGTGGTCTTCCGTACAGCAGATATGGCATAATGTGGCTGGTCAAGCGGGCTGTGATGTTGCACTTACAGTTACCCTGCGTTTTAACAGCTGGTGATTCTAGGTGATAAAAATCGCCCAGTGGGCATTCCTCCTGTGTTGTCATGGTTGAATGTTACCATAGTTCAAACGTTCAAAAGTTTAAACACAGCCACACATGAATTTGATTGGCTCTTGTCGAGCGATATCACCTGAAAGTTCCGCATTTTTCAACTTTTTCCCGCGTCGCCGCTCCGCCCACATCGCTGAACATCGCTGCGTCGCCTGCTGCTCGCTGCTCGCTGCTCTCATAGACATATAATGCACTTCCGGCAATTAATCGCTCAAGTCGTCTGCTGTTAAAACGCAGGGTAACAGTAAAAATCAAGGCTACTACGAGCTAGAGTTAATTCAATTCAAGATAATTGAAGATATGCAGCAAATGGTGTAGTGTGTCTCTATCAAAACATGTATAGTATTCTCCTGAAGTAGTGCTATTGTATTGTACTGTACATGTACTGTAAAAGGTCAGGTTTGGGCAGAATTCCCCAAGGTAGTGCTATGACATGGCTTTCATTTTATACTTCGCTGATCTACGCAATAAATCAGCTCGGCCCGAGGGTCGCATCTCTTATATGGGAGGTGTAGGGGAAAGGTTGGGCCACTTATTTGACCATGTCTGCAGGCAGTAGGTCATTACAAATATGTATAGGGAATCAATGTGTTGTTTCTCCTCTCTTTTCCTGCAGTCTCAGCAGAAATGCATTGTTATCTTTGCGCTGGTGTGCTGCTTCGCCGTGCTGGTGGCCCTGATCTTCTCGGCGGTGGACGTGTGGGGGGAGGACGAGGAGGACGGCATCACTGAGGACAACTGTAACAGGAAGTGCAGGTTAGATCTACATACTGTACAATAATACAGTCATGTTACGTTGACTATTACTACAGCCCCCATAAGACAGGGGCTGAGGGGGCAAGTTTTCTTTTGGGTTCTTATAAGAGCAAATGGATATAAATCGTATGATTCGTGTGGTGAGGCAGGGAGAAGGCTGGTTATTACCCCCCCACCCCCCACCCCCCACCCCCCCCTCTTTTTCTCTGTCAATTTGTTCTCCTGCTCTATGAGGTTATTATTCTCTACCTCCATTATACCAACGGCTCAGGTTGCTTGTTACCAGGCTCTCTGTCCAATTCCGACGTCTAACTCTGCCCTCAAAAGCAATCTGTCCAACTTCACTCGGCTCCAATGAAGGCTGAAAATGTAATTCCAACTTGAACAGCTGAAATTGATTCGCTCTCTCTCAGCTGGTACCCGGAGGCTTGAAAGAGGGGAGAGGAGTGTGGGGTAGGAAGAGAGAGAGAGAGAGAGAGAGAGAGAGAGCGCGAGAGAGAGAGAGAGAGAGCGGGGGTGAGATGGCATCACTACAGAGATTCATTGCATCTAACGCCACTAAATAGATCAATTTACTGTCCTGCCGTGGTATCAGTAGAGGAGAGTGGCACAGTAATTGCTCTCCCTTCACACATAGAGACTCTTCCTGCCTTGATGCATTCTGGCACTGTGTGCCCAAACAGCACTGAGCCAGGGCCACATTTTGTGTTTTTGTTATGCAGATTTTCGTCAAGGAGAGTTGAATCAAAGTTAATAATCTCTTTGTAGTTGGCACTCCATTGAACTGCAACTGTAACTAAGGTAGCCTCGTCCGCCTTGGAGCGCAGAGACTCTGGGGATTCAAGCCGGTTGAGAAGAAGCTTAGAGTTGTTGATCTCATGCCTCTGGTAGTTCACAAAGCTAAAGCCCAGGGATTTGCCTCTGTCATCATAAGTCTTGACACAGATGTTCATGGTGTTGCCATATTTGCTGAAGACCTTAGCTGAAGACTTCAGCTTCTCATCATCCATATCCTTACCAACGTTGTTGATGTAAACATTGGTCAACCTCTTAGCCAACACACATCCAATGTGAGGTGCTGGCAAGGGCAGCATACCATTCAAATTTAGAAGAAAAGCAGTACACTCATGCCTCATTTGGCTTTGAAAGGCCCCATAAAGACCTACAGTATCTTTGAGCAACATTATGTTTATTTTCCCAATGGCCCTCTCTCCTGACGAAGTACACAAACCTTTGAGGCAGTATCATCACCTGTGACTTTACAGGAGAGGATGGTGCCGAAGGCAAAGAAGGTGGCGGACAAGACTTTGCTGACCATCGAATTAGAACTGTCAGTTGTCACTGTCATTTGAGGAAATTAATTCTGACAACGTACTTCCATGCAAAACCTACATTCTAGAATGTGGGTGTGTTGTTGTGTTCTAAAAGGATGACACAATCTGTTATGAACAAACTAGAATTCTAGTATTTCTGGGAATGAGGCCAATTGTAGGCCAATTATAGGCCAATTATGAACAGTTTCCTGTGCAAGACCTGTGCAAAAATACATAAAATGCATTCATTAATTACAGAACAACTTTTAATTGCACAAACAGCTTCTCAGCCCAAACTTTAGTTCTGTAAGCAATCATTCCCATAGCGCACAGGGTCAGGGAACATGGAGTTCATCACACACACCTTTAACTGTGAGACACAGCTTTAATTAGGCACGGGCTGCGTTAATGAAACATTTCATCAAAATGAAATCATGTTGAGATCAGAGTGCAAAAATCCCAGTGCTGTGTCAGACATGTCGGCAGCTCAGGGCTATAGTGTTTGAAAAGCTGATAATGATCGCTGGCACTGCTTCTGTATACTGTATGGTGTTGCTTCCTCTCTGCCTTCTATCAGCCTCGGCTGCTATAGTACTGTATATGTCTATGCTGTTAACTTGAACCCAGGGCATTCCTACCGTAGTCTTAAAGAAATACTTACAGTACAGTACTGTTGTGTTATACCCAACACAGTACTATAAACACATGTAGTTGCTACACAGCTATAGTAGTTTACAAATGGTGTTGATTAACCAGACACATTTCGCAGTCAACATTAACATGCCATTGTCTTACATTGCATTATTCATTACTATATATTTAATATGCATCTAAATGACTGAATGATAGATACTTTATTCACAGTCTCTGTGCCATGCTGTTGATTGCTCATCAGGTGTCTGATAAATTGGTTTGTATTGATTCAGAGCTGTGTAGTGGCAAGCTAGAAACCAAATACCGCTCTGTATCTGGACTGCATCCTACTGTAGAAATGTCTGTTAGACATGGCCTTGTATTGCTACGACTTTTCTCTACAGAGATGGGAAACATTGTTTCTGAAACATGAATACTGTAGCTCATGGTAATCAATAAGCTTTAATTACCTCTGCGGGGCAAGAGGTATTGTTTTCGGCAGGATTACACAAAAACTACTGCAACGATTTTTATGAAACTCGGTGGAAGGGTGTGGCATGGGTCACCTTAGAACCCAATCAATTGGAGCGGATCCAAATTACGGGGCGTGTCCACGAGCCGCCCAAACACCATTCTCCACCATTTATTTTTTGGACTAGGATTACACAAAAACTACCAGACCAATTTTAATGAAACTCACAACAAATCATATTACAGCAACCTATTCCCTTGGCTTGTGTCCATCTGTCTAATTTGCGTACTCCCTGGAACATACTCTATTGGCATGTTTGGAAGTTATGGAAATATCGCCATCAACTGTAGGCCTCCCCAGTTGTCCATCAATCTTATAGTCCCTGAGATGCTATCAGGATAGTTTCCATTGTTTAACATGTCGCTGGGGGCGCAATCAGTGAGCTTTCCCCCCCCCCCCACTAGTAGGAGCACAGTGTGAATTACGCCCCTGAGTGCACAGACAGATTTACAGTAACATGAAGGGACTAATGTGTGAATAAATCAATTATTAACCTTCCAAGCAAGCAAATGCTCTACTGATTCTCACTTTTATACACAGACCTTTTGTACACAGACCTGTTCCCTGTTGAAAACCACCCAAATCCATGATTTCCCCAGTGAAACAGAATGCAATGCTTCTTTTTTTGGGATAGGATTAATCCCATCTCCTTTTCCTCTCCCTTGCTTTTCCATTCATATATTGTGAGTTTTTAAATCCAATGCAACTGTACAAGCTGTCTGTCCTAGTTAATGCTGTCCATTCTGCTTTCCCAGGGAAGCAGAATGGAATACATAAGACTGTTTAGTCTTGGTTGTAATCTTGTCAAATCCAACTTTGTATACTGTGTCCAAGGCTTTGCTTGTCACGCTACTAATTCTCATATTTAAAAAATGGGATGATAACACAAATACACCCAATCGAGTTAATATTCCAAATCTCTAACCTCATTCCCAATCCCAAAATTGATCAATTATAAGTAATTTATTCACACGTTCCATATCCTTTCTTGTCAGGTTTGTTGCTCAAACAGAACCAAGACAAATTCATCCATGCAGCAACTATCAACCAGTCCAGAGTGTGAATTGATGCCTGTAGCCGCAGGCCTCTAACACTTTGCTCTAAGCTCGACTATTTCATATGATTTACCACCATGTTTTTATTCCCAAATCGATCTCAGTCCCAGCATGAAGAATGTGCACCCAAGATCAGAATGAATCAATGACAGGGCTACGGTAGATACAGCAGTGGGCATGCAGGTTTGTTAATAACATACTGGCTCTCTGAAGCACTTGACTGCCACAGTAAAGCCAACATGCCCTCCCCAACACACACACACACACACACACACACACACACACACACACACACACACACACACACACACACACACACACACACACACACACACACCTCCCAAAAGCCAGAACAAGTCTGGGTGCCATTAAGAACAGCTGGGAACACTCCTCTATCACCTTAATGACGTTATACCTGGATTGAACTCTTAACAAGACTGCTCAGCCAATGATTGCCTCCTATGGCTTCAGTCTACAGACACAACGTGCTCATGCTGTCTATGAAATTGATACACAGTAAAGTTTGATAGCAAATTCAAGGATGATTGAATTCACACTCACATCCTGCTGTTTCTCTATTCAAATATCCCATTTAGCAGTGTAGGCAGGCCTCTTATTGAGCAAGGTCCTGCACGTGCTGTGAATACTGTAAGCTACATAGAACTTATCCAAATGTTTAAATCAAGAAAGCTCTTTCTAACTTGAGGAGGCAATCAGAAGTTTAAGTGAATTAATGTCATCCCCAGGCATCTACCCAAGTTCCTGACGATTGCACCTAATATGAGTGCATCTAATTGGTTCGTTAAGGACTAAAACTACACAGTGGTGCGTTGTACATTTTTCCATTAGAGGATCACTTTTGGGACCTCTAATGAACCTTCTGTAGCTTTGGAGCTTTTTCAATTACAACCCAGCCATTTGTCTTCATTAAAAGCATCGCTGCTGTTAAGTAGCCACCGGAATGAATTATCCTACAGTATACCATTTAATTCTCAAGAAAGAAAGTGTCAAAACAGAGTTGCCAGGGCTGTAATGATTGGTGAAATACCTGTAACAAGATTTCTTTCAACTGTTTTTTGGTTCCAATAGGGTTGTGCTTGTGGAGAATATTCCAGAAGATGTCTTCTTCTCTGACAATAGTACGGCTCATGTTCCCCTCTCAGTGGGGCTCCACAGCTTGTTGGACCTGGCCACTCGCTCTGTGGAGATTGTCTCACCTCAGTGGGCCCTCAACTCCTCTGACTACGAATCCAGCTTCCTGCCCTCCGCAAGACAGGTGAGACCAGAACCTGGGAGCCCCCACCAGCTGAAGAAGTGAATGACGCAGGCAAATGGTCTCTTTCTTTAAAGGTGCTCTGTTCGATTTACTGCACTTTTTGTAAAAAGAAAATCACAAAAAATCCTACATATGCAATAAATAGGTCCAGGGGAGTCATAACTATCTGTACAGAAAATATAGCCAACGGTGTAGAGCAAATGCAGAATTTATTTTTATTATGAGCGAAGCCGGCGCAGCGCTGAGCCCCACCCCCTGAACGACACCTTATGGAGTGAAAACGCCCACGTGTTTATATCTAATACGCTGCACCACTGCCCCATCTAGTGGCTGAAAAAAATCGAACTGAGCACCTTTAACTAAGATAGGCCATTGCCAGTAGTTTGCCATACCCATATTCTTCTGGATCACTATGGACTTCAGCTTCCAACCTATAGCCAGTAGCCACAGCTTCCACTGAGAGTAACCAAAATTACACTTGGCTCAGGCTCAAATAGCACCATTGTGGTTTTGGATTGCCTCTGTGTCTCTCTCTTCCTTTGTGGCAATGATGGAGTGGAAATGTGGAATTTCTTTTTGAATTAATGATACACTAACCTATGATAATCCTAACATGTAAAACAACGATTAAACCAACCAGGAAGTTTTTATATGGCTAAACTGTGGATTTGAAAAGTAGAAGTGTCCCTGAGTAGAATACATTATACTTTTACGGAAAAAGATAATGTAGCATAGTCTGTATCTAAAAGCAAAATGTATTGCCAATGGAAATTACAACTTATGTAAGTTATTAACTAACTAGTATCACTAGGGGTGAACTCTGACCATCTCATGTGGAAGATGACAAGATGGCCAGTCAGACAAACCACACGCATACACATAGCTAACCTTGAAAATTCATTATGGACATCAATTTGTCAAATGTAAAGCACTTTGTGCTGTATTTTATGTATGAACGGTGCTCTATAAATAAAGGTTATTATTATTATTATTACTATGGACACTATACACTACACTATACTGTATGACCTATCTCTACTCTTATGTCTACTGTATGTTTACTCTAATGTATCCAATAAAAAATACCTAAACTAGACCCAACTTATCTATTCTGTGAAATACTGTACAAGACTTTTAATTACAATAATTGTACCCACAATGCCCCTAACCTCTATACTAAACAAGGAGAATCCTAATGTTTCAAATGGATTTGAAAAGTAGAAGGGCCTCTGGGTACTTATTATACTCATTTGGTGGGAAACAATTAAACCTTTAATTAACAATAGAACGAGGACCAGAAAATGTAACATTGTTGCAGACGACGATTGTATGCTAAAGCTCCCTTAAGACTGTGTGTGTGTTTGTGTGTGTGTGTGTGTGTGTGTGTGTGTGTGTGTGCATGCGTGCACTCAGACTACAATACTGTATTTGTTTGTTTGTGTGCACACGTCTGTGCCTGTATGTGGGCATGTGCATCTGTGTGTTTGTCTTTTTGTCTGTCCGTCTGTCTGACAGTAGCCTAATTTAAACATAACAATCGATGCGGCTGTGTTCAGGGTCGGGTCCTGCTGTCCAAGCTGCAGGGTCTGAAGGGCCGGAAGGTCAACCTGAAGATCGCCAGCGGGACGACCGACTCTGCAGAGCTTAGGAGTCTCGATCGACACAGTGAGTCACACAGCCAGAGACACGCACCGTCAAACGGTTCCAAATCTCATCTCCCTCCCTCCCATCTCTGTCTCTCCAGGCGCGGACGTCCACTACGTGAACATGACGGCACTGACCAGGGGCCAGCTCCACTCCTCCTTCTGGGTGGTGGACAGGAAGCACATGTACTTCGGCAGTGCCAGCATGGACTGGCGCTCACTAGCTACGGTAGACAAGTATACAGTATCTGGCCTATTACAAAACACTCACTCATACACACACACACACACATACATACACAAATACACACACACAAAGGAGAAAGCAAAGAGAATATGAAAGAGACAAAACTTTCCTGCAGGCAGAAAACATCAAGCCTAACATCAGCAGCAGAGAGGAAATTGCCAAATTAATTGTGGGTGGACCACAGAGTGAATGTGGCTATTCTTTCATCTGCTGCTCCAAAGATGAGAATGTGCAGTGGTTCATTAAATCCAGACCCAGCCGACTGTATTTGGCTGGGCCCTGTCTATCTTTAGCTTGTCTCTGAAATGTAACCTCGCCAGACCCATTAATCAGTAGGAACAGGACTGAAGGTCAGAGACAGGCCCCTCGGCCCTTGAAAACGTCATAGCCATCGGCTAAGGTATGTTGCCATTGCAATAACTGAGACTTTACGGATATCAGAAAGGAACAAGAAGTCTAATTACAGCTCTAGCTATGATGCCGATGCTCTAGCTGAGAATCCTCTGCAGAATAAGGGTGCAGTTAATGTGTAGCAAAGAAACGCTGCCCATCTTTCGTCGCAGGCTCAAAACTCATCTCTTCAAGAAGTACTACAACGATCCTCCCTCTTAAGCACCTATTGGATTTTAGATTGCTATTCTTGCACTTTGCCTTCAGCACTAGATTATGCTCTTAGTCACTTGTTTTAGAAAGGAGATGCGCTTGTGAGTTCTGGCAAGTAGTAGTACATTGGCTTTCCCTATGTTAAATGCAATTATTGTTAGTCGCTTGGATAAAAGCGTCAGCTAAATGACTATAATGTAATGTAAAACACATGAAATGGAAATGAGAGAAACGGGGAGGGATGGAGAGAAGAGAGAACTCACACAGTGTCTCTGCACCTCTTTTGCCACAGCGCTGGAAGAGGTCTTATATAATTGAATGAACCTGGAGGATCACCCCGCTTTGTTCAAGACTACTGCAGCGCAGAAGGAGTGAGAACGGAGTGAACCAGCTGATGGAAGGAGAAGTGAACAGAGAGTGGAGGGCAGGAGAGAGGAGAGAGGGAAGGAGAGAGGGAAGGAGAAAGGAGAGAGGGAAAGAGAGAGGAGGGCTGATGCTCACATCTAATGCTCATTCTCATGTTGTTGTTGTTGTTGTTGTTGTTGTTGTTGTTGTTGTTGTTGTTGTTGATGTTGATGTTTTCTCATTTCACAGAGGAAGGAGCTGGGCATCGTCATCTATGACTGTAGCTGCCTGGCATTGGACCTCCACAGGGTGTTCAACCTGTACTGGCAGCTCCAGTACAAAGACTTTGTCCCCTCAATCTGGTCCAAGAGGCTGTTTGCACTCTACAGCAAAGACGAGAAACTCTCCCTGTTCCTCAACAACACCAAGGCTGAGGCCTACGTCTCTGTGAGTGGGGTTTATGAACTTTGGTTACAACTTACTGGTCCCAGTGAATAAGACACATGTGCCTCAGTGGTAGCAATCACACACTACGAAATATTGATGAAACAGACACACAAGAACATAAATCAATTGTTCACTCCCTCGTTGTGGGGACTATTTGCATGGCAAAGAGGACCTTGTTCTCCTCACCGTTTTTCATTAGATGTAATATGGATGATGTAAATCTCTAACATCTTCCAAGTTGTCATTTTGAGAAGAGAAAGGTGAGAGAACTAATTTCTCACACAAGCTTGAACTAAGTGAGAGGAAAGATGTGACCACAGCAGGAAACATGTGTTTCAGTTGGTGTAAATGAGGCTTGGTCATCTCCGGTCCATGATCATCTCTGAAACTCGGGGGAGACATTCTTCATCAGGAGTATTGATCAAAAACATGGGATCCAGACATCCATCACTGTTCCCATCGCAAACACACACACACCCACACACACATACACCCTCATACCCTCACACACATCCCAGCGATAAACTGCTGAGATCTACAGTATGAAGTACTGCAGCAACCCTACACACACACACACACACACACACGCGCGTATGTGTGAATGCATATGCATGCACATCCGCACACACACAGAAATTCCAAGCACACAAGGTGGTGAAAAAACATTTATTATCACACTCATTAATAACCTAGAAAGGTAGTTCTAGGAGGGGGAATACGCAGATAACCCAGAGGCAGGATAAATTCCTGGGAGATAAAAGAGGAAGGAGATGGGGGAAGGGAGCAGGTAGAATACTAGTGTAATGCACTCTGAAGTTGTAATGCACATTAGTGTGAAGTTGTAAGCTCAGAGACGCAATAATACAGATTTGGTCCAAAAGATAATGATGATGATGATGACTGATGATGATGAAAATGATGATGAGGATGACAACATGACACGATTTGCCTATTGATACAGTATGTCACTACCCAGGCAGCAAAATGAAACTGGGCCGGATCCGGGACGGATTTATTACATCCGCGAGGCCAATACCGGCACAAATCTGATTTACGGATCCGTACCGGATTTTGGCCGTAACTGTCCCAGATTATTGTTTTATATCCGGCTCTCAGTTTATAGCCAGACTTGTTTGCTCTGCTGTTGAATGAAGTCTTCTTTGCTGCTGAATGAAGTTGGCATGGCCGTAAAAATGTGAAATTTAAGTGGCCGGTAGGGGCTGATTGCTATGCGGGTCTGCCAGAATCGGTGCAGAGGCGTGGGGCGGATATGATTGCTTTGTGGATCAGCCGGACTGTGTGTAGATTCGGCCCAGTGTCAGCTGCTGTCTGGGTAGCATGGCCTCAGTCTATCTTGGCTCTAACAGTTTTCCCCATCCTCTGCTTCCTCGCTGGACTGCATCCTATCTAATTCCATGATGGGGATCTGGTGCCAGACCTCCCCCGAGGTGCTGTGCCCTAAGGACAGGACCAGAGACCTGCAGGCCATCTCCAGGGTCATCCAGGACGCCAGGAGCTTCATTTATATCTCCATCACTGACTACCTGCCACTCATTCACAGCAGCCCACACAGGTGATTATAGAACATGACGGACACCCACACGTACACACCTACACACACACACACACACACACACACACACACACACGCACACACACTTACTGACGCGTTCCTCTACCTACTGTAGGTACTGGTCCCATATAGACGGGATGCTGCGTGAAGCGTTGATCCTGAGGAACATCAGGATGCGTCTCTTGGTCAGCTGCTGGGAGCAGACACACCCGCTGACCTTCAACTTCGTCTGGTCTCTGAAGACTCTGTGTATGGAGCAGGCCAACTGCTCACTGGAGGCGGTGAGTTCACACACAAGCGCTACACGTCGTCTGATACCTACACGCACTCTAACCTGCACACCAGATCACCAGATCCCTCACACTTATGATTACAGATTAGAGGAGCGACAGCGTATCTCTGGGGTTACATCGGGGCTACTAGCTACCTAAGGTTAGCGATGAACACATTCAGATGGAGAGAGGCCCGAAGAGGATGCAACACAGTGTAAATTTGCATCGTCACTGTAATTAACTAAAACTTACCAGACAGAAAATGCCGGGAACACACTTTGACTGTCGAAGAAGTGGACGCCTCTTGGTTACCTCTAACACTTTGTTTCCTTCATGCTTCTTCCAAGCAGGAAGGCTGTAAAACGACAGACCGTTGTTTATTTTTTCCCCTTGCCGATTATGTGAACGACAGTGGCTTCCCCCCCATTATGCGAAATTATGTATTATGCTAGCTAAGCGGCTAAAAGTTGTCGGAACTACTGTACTAAAAAAGATGGCGGCAGTGGGCGGACACAGCAACCATGACGTCACGTTCCCAAGCTCTGTTCTATTTTATACTATTACAATATGTTGTTTTATTTTGGGTTTCGGAATGGAGTATGAGTGAATATATTTATATGTCTCTAGAAGTTCTTCAGTCCCAGAGAGCAGAGAGATGGAACTCTACATGGCATCAACCACAACAGGTTCATGGTGACGGACAGGGCGGTGTACATAGGTGAGCCCACATTACATTACAGTCAGTTAGCAGACGCTTTTATCCAAAGCGACTTACAATAATTGCATTTAAGGTACACTTAAGAAGTCAGTGTACTACTACTCACCCAGAACTCTGTATCTCCTTTCTAAGAGACTAAGAGAATAATCTAGTGCTAAAGGCAAAGTGCAAGAGTAGCAAACTAAAAATACAATAGATGATTAAGAGGGAGGATCCTGGTAGGGCTTCTTAAAGAGGTGAGTTCTGAGCCTGCAGCGACAGATGTGCAGCAACTCTGCTGTCCTGACGTCAGCGGGCAGATCGTTCCACCACTGTGGGGCCAGGACAGAGAAGAGCCGTGACCGTGTCGGTCGACCGCAGGGGCCTCGGAGTGATGGGGCAGCCAGTCACCCTGAGGTAGCAGAGAGTAGTGGTCGGGAGAGTGTGTAGGGTTTGATCATGGCCTGGAGGTAGGAGGGGGCTGTTCCTTTCATTGTCCTGTAGGCCAGTGCCAGAGTTTTAAACTGGATGCAAGCTGCTACTGGGAGCCAGTGTAGAGAACCCAGTTTGAACAACCCTATGGTCAAATCTGCTCTCAGGAATTGTCATTGCATAGTAATGGTGTTGAGTCATTAATGAGTTTACTGGAGGATATATTGATTGTTTGGCAGGTCAGTTAACAAATTTAGCTTATTTGGTTAACCCTTTCTTGTCTCTATATAGGGAACTTTGACTGGGTGGGGAATGAGTTTGCATTCAACGCAGGTGCAGGGATGGTGATCAGCCAATCAGAGGGTGTGGAGGAGAAGAACTCAACTTTGGTGGACCAGGTGAGGGCAGCATTTGACCGGGACTGGTTTTCGCAATACGCCAGGACCCTGCAACAGGCCAACAAGATCCCTGCCTGCAACACGCATCAGATCAACCAGCTAGCACCACTCAAAACCAACTGGCACCCACCAAGCAGCACACTGACGCCTCTAAGCACCAGCCAATCAGTGGAGAGCAGTGGTAGTAGAGAGAGCTCCAACGGCTCCCCATGACCCCAAGGGATTGTGGGAACTACTTTCTAATACTGATGTATGGAGAGTTTGGAGGACGGAGAAGAGCACTCCACTGCACCTTTGTACTGTATTGTTTTTATGACTGTAGCACCGAAGAGAGTCTATGTGGAAAGCACAGCTGAAAGTGCCAGCCAGAAAATGGTGATTGAAGCATCTGCTAAAGCTTTGGCCCAGAGTGGGTTTCAAACGAACGAGGAACAGGGGTTTTTGGAACACTGAAATTGAAAACTGATACTGTGGACATGAAAGATGACTCTTTTTAGACAATATTGGTTTCCTCATGCCTGCTGCTGATTTGGTCCGCCCTCTCTGACTGTTTCCATTGGGGTATATTACAAGAGGAAGAGAACTAATGGATTGCATTGATTTCTGTTGATTGCCTAACCTCCATAAATATTAGTCACTTGTTTCATCCATTTTACCTGTAAAGACATTCAGCACTTTTAACCCTTTAAATCCCATCACAAGACGGTGTGTTCTATTGTCTATTGTACTTGGAGCAGTAAGATCAATGACTGTGTGTGCGTGTGTGTGTGTGTGTGTGTGTGTGTGTGTGTGTGTGTGTGTGTGCGCGTATGTAGAAATTCTACATGATGTTTTCCTCCAAAGTCATTAACTTGGTGTGTGTCTAGACATTAATGTTTCTCTATCAATGTGATAAATGGTTAATGGCATCATCTGGGGCCTGAAGGTTATACAGAAGAGGTTTCTATATACACACTAGCATAACCAGTAGAATTTATGGCTAATATGTTGCTTTATCGTAAACCATAAATTGTGTGGCAGTGTGGATATTGGGACAGAGGTTTGCAGATCAGGAGTGAGCTGTGCAGACCTCTGTAAACCACACAAAACCTTCTGTTTATGAAGACCTCAGTATCATCATTGCCAGGGCCAAATGTCCGAGTCCCATCTGTCTGTCGAACAGCAACAGCTGATGAAATAAAACTAATGGGGAAATACTGTAATTGGAGACTGAGGTCATTATCACCATGACCTCATCCCACTGGCTACTTGAATCCAGGCTACTGTGGCTTTTCTATGCCTACAAGAACAGCCTGTTGGCTTCAATGTTTATTTGTATAATGCCACTGCTGTTTTGATCAGTCCAATTACAGTATGTCACATTCTAGGTACAGCTATTGGAAATAATTGGTAATTCTTTGTTTTGTCATGTTATAAGATTCCGCTGGTGCCTGGTGGAATATTGGGTACTGATCTCCAGGTCTTTGAAGATAAATTAGTTTCCTTGTTCTGGGGCTAAACCTGGAAAAGGGTGCTTGACCAATGGGAGAGGCTGCTGTATAGCTCCCTGTAGAGGCAGATGTTGTGACTTATTGAACAAACACTAAGAGAACTATTACTTATGTATGGTTGGAGGGGGCTTCAGTTGGTCAAATCAATATAATGAATTTTTCAACACACCAGCTTCAGTTTCCCCAAGGACATGGACTGCAATAGGAGCCTTACACGCTGATTAAGTCACAGCGTACAGCGTACTGTACCACTCACCTTTTACACTTTCCAAACCAAACTGCTCGATGATGCAGTGTTTTATTCTTATATCTAGTGAATGTTTTCTCAACAGTTACCATCTTGATATTTCATGTCACTGTAAGTCACAAACTATCCTATGGCTTTTCTATACTTTTGAGTATGGAAATACCTATACATTTGGGTATACAGTATTACATCATTTAATTTTGGTCACAGCATCACCATACCAGAATAGAACGAACAACGGTAGGGTGTGTTCCTGATCTACAGCTCACAACTAACTATTGCCATCTAGTGTTAGACAGGGAGAAAAGTGAATGCCTTTCAATTGAACATCCACAGACACCTACAGACACACAAAAACACATGAGTGATGTGCAGACAAATGCCAAAATTATTAGCGTGGCCCTGGTTGGAACTTTTACGTGTGTATTGGGCAGAACCATCAGTTTGATTTCACTCATCATTTATCAAGGAGCTTTTGTGTTTGTGTTTTTATTAATTCAAGATGTAGTTGGACTGAAGGCAGATTCATCAAGATTTTACCACTCCTGACTCACACTTGACTATACGAACAATATCAGCCAACTGGGGGAGTAATGGGCCTAATACAGTGACAGCATCCTGGTTTATAATATAGCATGTGTACATTCAGCAGACTAAAAGCTATGCATCTGTCTCCCTGAATCCCAGGTCGACACATCACACATTTATTAGAACACATAACGCTGTGTTAAGAGTCACCTTTATTTTGCTTAATTTTGGCATAACCACTACTTGCATGTACTGCCCTTAAGCTTCATGGACTGATTGGTCTATCAACATGGTAAAATATAATATTGAATAATACAAGAGAATGTCTATTTACTGTATAATCTTGATAATGTATACTATATCTAATTGGTAGACTATATTTCATTTTTACTCTTAATAAAAAGTGTACTGATATTGTATTGTGTTGTTGCAGTGGTGTAATTTCAGCATCAGGCAAGGTAAGCTATTAAAGGAACAGGACGGGAAGGAGGGGTGAAGGGGTGGTTTCCTACCAGGTGTGCGGGTGTGTGTGTTTCACCCGGGGGCCAGAAAAGTGAAGATTCTTCCCTGACCTCTCTCAACGAGACGATCGAGCAAGCTCCTGGAAAATGTTTGTCTATTGGCTAGTTCACAAGTCTTCTAATAAGGATATCCTGATCTACAGTGTCAAAAGCTGTGCCCAGGGCCAGAAGGACAAGGACAGAGAGCTTTTTGGCATCAGCGTTGATTCTGAGGTCATTCACAACCTTGACCAATGCTGTCTCCGTACTATGATGAGGGCGAAAACCAGACTGAAAAGTATCAGGGATACAATTTGCATCTGGAAAGTCATTTAACTGTTTGAACACACACACACACACACACACACACACACACACACACACACACACACACACACACACACACACACACACACACACACACACTCATGATTCATGTATTCCACGTCGGTAGGCCTACATTGTCAGATATCATTGTCTCACAAGCCTTGTTAAAGTTTTTATTTTTTAGGATTCGTCTACATAAACATAAGCTCTGCTGAAGCCTTTTAGGCAGAAATTGAGGTTTTGGCATATGTAACTGTGAACTTTAACTCTAATTTGAACTAGAATTCAATTCCAAGTAAAATGCCAGTCAACACAACAAAAAACAAACATATCACTAAACATTCTATTAAATAGCCTTTTTTTCTAATAAATCATGCCGAGGTCCATCTCCTCTGTCATCATCCCTCCTTCCGCCCCGGGCAGGCGGACCAATCACGGGCTTTCAGAACACAAAAACATTGACGTAATCGGTTACCATAGCGACCGATTATGTGTCAATGCGTTCGACTACTTCGAAATTCATGAGTGCGCGTTTCCCTCACGACTAGCAAGTCATGCTCCAGGGAAGGGTGGTTTTGGATTAGCAAGCTAGCTAGATCCCAACAAATGTCTGGGTCCTTCGGCTTGAATTGTGCATGTTTGTACAAGCTTAGGGTTGAACGTCCTGTTCCAAAACAACATTGCAGGGTGTCGCGTGAACAGCCAACATGGCTGAGGACAGGGAATGGGTCGTAGAGAGCATCGCTGGATACTTGGGGAGTCCAGAATGGGTCATTCCTGTTACAGACTTCATGGAAAACAAATGTACAGGTAAAAAGCTCCGCCCCTATTCGTTTTAGCACTATAGTTAGTTTCACTAGGATGGTTTGGCGTTAGCTAACGTTTAGCTACCAAATTGCTAGCCATCCGGGTAACGTTAACATGTATTGCATGTATTCGTGTTGTGATGGAGTTAGGGTGGTCTTCTGTTTTCACATTGCCTGGATTGAATTAAGCCTCAAGCCATACAAGGCGATGCCATATAATTGTTGGTCTCATCATTCTAATACTGAGTGTAATAACTGTTATTGTGTCTAATTAACCTAACGTTAGCTACCTGTACAATTATATTAAGATAAGAAGTAATCCAACGTGCTATTGCTTTATCTAGGCCATTGTATTGGCATGCGCGACTGCAGCATCAAAGAAGCTGCAGCCAGCTAATGTCAGCTAAGCAGCTAGCTAGCAGCAGTAGCAACAAAGCTGGCTAGGCCACCCTACTATTATCCAAGAGGGTCTGACTGAAGGGATCTGAAAGCAAAGCGTGCCAGCCAAGTATTATGGAAGTAATGTCACAGTGATGAAAGTGTCACAATGTCACAGTGACGTATAGAAGCATGGAGGCACGAGTGACAAACACATGATAATGCTTTATTGGTGTATCTAACTGGGTTGTTTTTGAAATAATAATGTCTAATCAGATAAAAGGTAATACTGGACTTCAAAAGGTAAAGCTACCACAGATTCAAGTGAAGGGTTACTCTATGTGCATCTTCTTTCAGTTTTTGATGATGAAGATGAAAACAAATTGACGTATACCGAAATCCACCAGCAGTACAAGCAATTGGTGAGTAAAGTTTTTGCAATAGCTGATCACATTTACATGTATAGTAACATTGCATCTTATGGATATCAGCAGTTACTTCACTGACCAAGACTCTTCTTGTTTTGGTGAATACATGTAACATTAGAATATAGATAGAAAATCTGGTACCAGTCATCCCAGTCATCCAAGTGTAAAAGATTGAACACAGAACAGATTGATGGTGACCTAACAGGGTCAATATAGAAAACAGGCTTCAGGATGGCAACTAGTTTCCCTTCAATGTCAATATTTACTAGTTTTGATACCCACTGGAGTGCACAATCACTAATTGGCCATTTAGTTAGCCCTAACGACCTTATATATATAAAAAATCTGTCCATGTCATTGTCTCCTCGGGACTCCATCCAAATATGAACAATCTACTGTATAGCGTGTGTGTATTTTATTGTATTGTATTGCACTGTATTTTAGATTGCTATTCTTGCACTTTGCCTGCAGCACTAGATTATTCTCTTAGTCACTTGTTTTAGAAAGAAGATGCACTTGTGAGTTCTGGCAAGTAGTAGTACATTGGCTTTTCCTACGTTAAATGCAATTATTGTTAGTCGCTTTGGATAAAAGCGTCTGCTAAATGACTAATGGAATGTAATTTAATGTAAATGTGTGCATGCACATTGTGTGCCACCTGCTGGCTGCTGTGGGTAGTGCATAGTACTATCACTAATTGGTCATTTAGTTGGCCCTAATTACATAATTAAAAAATCAGGCCCTGTCACCATCTGCTTGGGACCCCTGCCGGTAGTCGTGCCAAATATGAATGCTGTCAGACAGCTGGTGTCAGAGGAAAATGGAAACAGACTGTGTTAGATTACTAAGGCGCTTCAGGGAAATCAGTAATTGCAAGCCTTCATGTTTCTTCCCAGGTGGAGAAGTTGTTAGAGACCTACATGGAGGAGGTGGGCATAAACGAGCAGCAGTTTCTGGAGGCGTGCTCCTCTCCCTTTGCCCAGTCCAAAACCCTTCAGGTAAGCCCTATTGTAATCCCTTCTACCGGCCCAGACTGCCAGGAACCTAGTGGACGTCCTACACGTGAAAATGAGAAAAGCTCTCTACAGTCCTCTTCTTACTTGACTAGATCCCAACAAGTGGGGCCCAACAAAAAGGATTGCCCGACTGCCCGGGGCAAGTAAAATGCCACGTCGGCCTAGTAAAGCAAGCAACTCACTTACCTCATTTGGTCTTGGACAAAGGAGTTTAGTTGGGTGGAG
The DNA here is from genome assembly GCF_949987555.1 of Borostomias antarcticus. Lineage (NCBI taxonomy): Eukaryota > Metazoa > Chordata > Actinopteri > Stomiiformes > Stomiidae > Borostomias > Borostomias antarcticus. Next base: position 5,771,999 of record NC_140235.1, read on the forward strand.
TTAGAGGATGTGGGCAAAACTCCAACTATGTTTTGCACAGTTTGCTTTAAGGACAAGTCCGGTATTTAGCATTATAAGCCATGTTATAAGGTTACTTACGATATACAATGGCCTATATCAAAGTTTTCGATACACGGTGCACTCTCGAGATGTGACCCGTCACTGCTAACACACTCAATGGATGAATAGGTGCAGGTGCAGGTGCCAAACTCTCAAACCAGCTGATTGATTGAAATGGAAAGCACTTTAGTCAACTCGTGCTGTTTTTAATGTGCTCTATAAATAAAGTCAGATTGGATTAAATTGGATTGAAAAAATCCAGCAAAAACACCATTAACTCTAGTTTTCAAAGACAGGAAACTCACCGAGTGGTTACTGGTGTCCGTTGATATTCTGACAAAAAAATCATCACAAAGTATACTTCCGATTGGGTTTATAGCCATTCTGTTTTTTCATTTATTATTATTGTTAACTGCTACGAAATAGAACAATTAGTTTAGGGGCAAGTAAAAAATTTACTTCGGGCAAGTAGATTTCTGACCCGCTTGCCTGACTGGGCAAGGGGAAAAAAAAACATAATGTTGGACCCTGACTTATAAAATGTTATAAGTTGGTTATGACAGGGTAGTAGGTTAAATTCTCCTCATCAGTGATTTCTTGATAGTGTTTTTTATATATATTTTTTATGAATATCGCTGACAGTTTCTTTAAGCTTGGGGAGATTAGATGAGATTAGATGATCTGTGCCCTATGTTAGACTTGGCAAGGAGGTTGATCTCATGATGTGAAGATAAGCTGTTCTCAGGACTGCAGACACAGGCGATTATTCCCTTTACCTCACCTCACCTGACCTCCCTCGCCTCAGAGAATTGCATCAACTCCATTTGTATTCTATAGCAATGGTGGATCATGAAGGCTCATATTAATCCTAATTGTGGCTTGCTACAAGCAGCTTTGCACTGTGGGAGATTTGCCAGCAAACTGCTAACATTACCATTAACATTTCCTAAAAGGCAAACATAATAGATGAGACGAAAAATTCCCATCATCATTTATTCATCTAAAACCCTTTACTCTTTTTTTCCCCCTTAATTTTTTTCTCTGATTTTTACAAAGCACAGATGAATGCCAGCTCTATATTTTCTCTCTATTTTCTTTTTAAATCATGCTTTTTTGAAACTAAATAATTGTGTACTTCAGTTTGCTCAAAAGGTTCTCTATGGAAAACAGTTAAAATAAAATAAATAAATAAAAGTATCCACTGAGGAACTATTTGAGCCTCCATAGACCATGTTACCATTTGAACTTTTGGTTCCCTCATTGATGCAACTCTGCTAATACAGCTTTGCCTTCTCCGGCTCCTGACCTTTATCCCACCCCTGGGGGGACTGGGAGTCACACCACATCTGTGGTAGAGTGTGGGAGGGGCGGTGACACTAATCAGCTCTTCGTTACCTGAGATTTGGTAGCACAAGTCTGTCCCCCAGGCTTTAGGGTGAGTGAAATGTTAGAGAGAGAGAGGGAGAGAGAGAATTAGAATCAGATAGGCTAAATTATTAATTTGTGTTGGTGAATTTGGGATATACAAAGAGTTTGCCTTGTTAGAGTACGGGCTTTTACAGTTTTGAGACCAGACCATCAAACTAGTTTCGGTGCTTCTGTGTTTAGACGGTTAAATGTGTAAGTGTTGTTGCTGGTCCAGTCCAGTTTTGAGGGAGTCCAAGCTGCACTGTACTGAGGAGAACCTGATCTATGGCAGGATTAGTCCAGCTAGCTGGCAGGGCAGCTGTGAACTGGGTTAGGCTACTCAGATGAAGAGCTCTGCCCTGTGGTAGCTATTCCTGTTGCGGAGTGATGTATCCAGGACAAGTAGCCGGGGTGCCCTGTGCCAGGAAAAGCTCTCAGGTGTGATTTAAGTCACTCGGAGAACAAGCTACACAGGATGTAGTCTTTATAGGCCTCAAACCCCAGGACCAGAGAGATGGAGAGAGAGAATGCTGATGACCCACTTTCAGGTGCATATAAGTCTATCAGTTATTCTAAAGTGGTACCGATGTGGGTCCAGGCATATTCATTTGAACAGCTTATTTCGTATAAACTCTTAACACTATAGTGTGTCTGTCTGGAATTGCCTCTAACTGTCCTGTGTTCTCGCCCACAGGCTGTGTTCCAGCCGGTTCTAGTCTGTCCTGTGTTCTCGCCCACAGGCTGTGTTCCAGCCGGTTCTAGTCTGTCCTGTGTTCTCGCCCACAGGCTGTGTTCCAGCCGGTTCTAGTCTGTCCTGTGTTCTCGCCCACAGGCTGTGTTCCAGCCGGTTCTAGCCACGGACGACTTCCAGATGTTCCGCTCCCTGATGGTGCAGAAGAACATGGAGCTTCAGCTCCAGGCCCTCAGGGTCATCAAAGAGAGGAACGGTAGGACCAGGCCCTGTACTGTGCAACAGACACACACACACACACACGCGCACATGCGCGCAAACACACACACACACACACACACACACACACACACACACACACACACGTGCACATATATGCACTATAATTTTGTGTGTGTGTGTGTGTAGGAGCCCTGCCTGAGTGTCTGACTGATGGGGTGGACATGATGACAGAGCTGGAACAGCAGGAAATGAAGATCCTACACGAAGTGCTCAAGTAGGTGACCTACTGTTCAGACTATGACACCTGACTTTGTGGTGCAATTTTATGAGTATTGAAGGCCTAACATGTTCCTGTGAAAAATAAGAAACTATTGTACATCTTTGTGCCCATAACTGCAGAGTGTGTCTTTAATTTGTTCCTCTTTAAGAGTGTTTTCAAACCTATTTTTCGTTCCGATTCAAGGGGAATCGGAACAAAATGTATACAATGTTGCAACTGTCCTTAGTTCCAGTTTGTGTTCACACGGCATAACACCCAATCGAGACAGATCAGGGGTGCGTTCAAATTCAGCGAACATAGCGAACGTTAGCGAACTATTTTCCGTTAGCTTTGTGTTCGCCGCAAACGTTTGCTAAGAGTCTGGAGAGGTAGTTCGCCAGTAACAGAACGAGGATCACAATGGACCCAGGCTTACTGTGCTCTGCAGTAGTGAGTCCTCATGTACGGCATTGTTTGCGATAGCGTAGGAGTTGGTTTCTGGCTAGCTTTCGTTTTGAGGGCCAGATGCTTTCAGACCACAACTGAATCGTAAGGGAGAACGCTTGAATCGAGACGAGACCACCCTCTCCAGGTAGGCTCGTCGCGGTTGGTTTGTTGCAGAACCGGTCGCAATTTCTACGTTCACACATGCCAAAATGAATCGTAATACTAGGGAAACGCGATCAATTTCGGAATAAAACCCCCTGGTGTGAAAACACCCTAAAACTGTTGCCAGAAGACTTAGGCAGCCGTCAATCAGACAGGGTGAGAACACCCAGCGCATCTAGCTGCTCTAGAAGGAGCTCTAGGTCTAATGGGATTTCTGCTGTTGACGCCTGGCCAAGTGGGACTCAGAGCTCTGAGCTGCTCTGTGTGTCTATAGGGACCTGGCTGGCTAAGCTCCTTAGGATCTCACTAATATTGGTTTGAGGGATTTACGCTCATGGGCAACTGAGAAAATTGTGTTTTTATACTTGTCTCTGTGGCCAGGACCCTGCGTTCCACCCTACCTGTGTGTGTTAAGCTTAATATGATATAACAGAATTGCAGGTCTATCAGATCGAGATGGACTGGACTGCACTTATATAGCGCTTTTATCCAAAGCACTTTACAATGAAGGCCTCTCATTTACCCATTCACATCCACATTCACACACCAATCTCTGTCGCCCCCTACAGTCTGATCGGACCATTAGATCAGTGGTACAATAGTCACCTGAACCTGTCCCAGATTGACCCAATCCAAATAAAACCCCTACTACCTGCACTGTATCGGCCCATCACACTGACCCCTTTTTGGCTTAACGGTTAAACTAAGCACTAATGATTACGTTACGGCATGTAAAACAAATGGTTAAGGTAAGGGCTAGTGTAAGGTCTAGGGCTAGTTTCGTGAGCAAAGGCATGTCAATCAAATCTAACTCAACTTTATGTTCTCTAGGGAAATAACCTATTACCCTGTGCACTAGATGATCTCAGGATTGGTGGATAGGATGGGTGCACCTCGTTTACACCCTCCTTTGTTCTCTGCATGCTCCCCAGCGATCAGGCTTGGGGCCTAGGGGATTTGGTTTGGAATTGGGCCCAGATGTCCTCAACTGTGACGATCAGACTTTGCTGCAGGGTGGAAAGTCCGGAAGTTCACTCTCAGGCGTATTAAGCTGCTAATAAATCAAATGAAGGGGTCCGTGCGAGTGGCTAGACAGCTCTGCTGCTGCTTCTGCTGGGCCTCTGCTCCCTGCACCACACGCACCGCTCATGGCGCCAGAATAGAGTATTGATTTGACACGCAGGGACAGTATTGGAGACCCATTGGTGTGAAGGAACGTTGCAGACACAAGGTAGGTTGCATCATGTGAAGTCAGTGTTTGAAAGGGCGAGGGCGACATCTGACATAGGGAACGTTGCTCTATCAGAGTGGTGCTCTTTGTGCAGCCAGACAGCTATAGGCTACACAATAGACATGTAGCTTCATTGTCTAAGAAGCTACTGAATTTTGGGTGGAGTATTGCAGAAAACGGTAACTTACTCCAATGCATATACAGTATTGAATGAACACGGCACTACATTTGTGTGTGTAGCAAGGTAGTTGTTATGTAATGATCTTGTTAGCTACAATTATCATTGTAGGTGATGCCCTATCAAACCCCTACAATTTGATCTCCCTCTTTCTCTCGTCTCCCTCTATCTTTATCACCTCAATCTCTCTCATCTCTTTTTCCATCTCTATTGTGTGTGTGTGTGTGTGTGTGTGTGTGTGCGTGTAGGAGGTCAAAGGAGGAGTATGAGGAGGAAATGTCTCGAAGGCTTCAACTGGAGGAGGAGATTGGCTCCACCTCCAGCAGCTGTGTCGATAGGCCGGTTCCGGAGGCCGTCAGTGTCCAGACACACGCAACAACAGACACTCCCAAGGTGAATTCTCAGAATCTCCACGTTGGCATGAACCAGGCATTTCTCCTGGTGAGTGCTCTGTCCGAGGCTCTGTAGCCTGTATATTCACCTCTATTCTGGGTCTCCCCCTTGCCTCGCCCCTGTACGGTGTCCATGCTAAGCCCAAGGTAGAGGTGAAGGGGGAAGGCAGAGCTAGTCCCCAGGCTCCAGACCCTGTCACTCTGGTTAACGGGACCTCTACGGTATTGACCCAGTAGTAGGAACATTGACTGTATGCTAGTAGTACTACGACAGCAGACTCAGACTGTATGCTGGCTAGTAGTAGTACCAAGTCCTGTATTGTCCTTCCACTCTGTTGTTTGTATTGTATTATGCACCAACAGACCAAAGCAAATTCCTCTTATACGTAAACCTACTTTGAAATAAATTAGATTCTAATATAGTAGACTCAGACTGTATGCTAGCTGTCTTAATAGTACTACTATAGTATGACACAGGTAGTAGAACTATAGCAGACTCACACTGCATGGTAAATATGGTAGAAGGTGAAGTCCTTAGTGATGTAGAATAGTAAACACTAGACAGTGTGCCCCTCCTCCAACCCTGTGTTCAGTCATAGTAGGCTGCCTCATAGGCCTGGATGGTGTACATTCAACTACTTCAGAGTGAATCAGTGTTCAATATTGCTGAAAGGTTTAATAGATTCCATGTCTGCGCTCCCCGTAGGCAAACAGTGCACCTTTGAATAGGGAGGAGGGAGGGACAAGAGCTGCTGGGGTAGAGATGAGTCCCGCCAAGACCAGCACGTCCGCACCTTGTAAGCTGACAACAGGTAAGATTCATAATCTACGCAAACTACACTACGTAAGGCGTGTTAGACGCGTCCTTGCGTCACGACGTGTGCCGTGGAAAAAACGCTTGCGTACAGCCCGGCGATCGCAGCCGCGTAAGGGTAGCTTGCGTAGATGAGCTATGAGCTAGGCCTGATCCCCCCCCCCCCCCCCCTGTGTATTCAGAGCGGAGAAGTGTGGAGCCCAGGGTTCTTCCAGCGGTGAGGGCTCCAGTAAAGGGCGCCATCTCCCCAGTCAGCTCCGGGGACAAGATCCCCAGCGGCAACCCTAGCAGCCAGGCAGCCGAGGGCTGGATAGAGGAGGCGCGCAAGGAGGCTGGCATCTCCAAGCCATACACCGTGAGTCTGGTGCTTTGTACGCCGGGAGTGGTAGGCCCATGCACTCGTTTACTCGATCTGGAACTTGTAAGAAACTGAGGGATATGTGTGTGTGTGTGTCTCTAGGAGTTGTCTGCGTCACAGCAGGAGCAGCTCCAGCAGAGGGCGCTGTACCTCCGGCAGCAGAGAGACAAGCTGCTGGCCCTGAAGAAGGAACAGAGGCCCAAACCGGCCACACCGAGGGAAGTCCCAGCCAACCCTACTCCAGCACCCCCCACTACGCCGGTAAAACATTCTACTCAGCCTGTATGAAGCTGCTGACAGTCTCACACACACGTACATGTCACCTGAAGCGAAACAGACAGTCTCACACACACTTACATGTCACCTGAAGCAAAACATATTTTGCTCGCTGGTCGCACATTTCTTAAGGGATATGCCTTTTCTTTTCTCTTTTTTTTTTTTTATAATTCTCTTACTTCAAATCACCCCCTTCTTTAGTTCACCAGTTTAACACCACACTTCCTTATTGAGTTGTATATGATTTGTTCCTTCTTTCTCTATGCCTTTTACCTGCCTGTGTAAGGAGGGCGCTCCCCAGAGGAATGGGGCAGCTGGTACTGGTACTGGTACTGTCTCTCCCCCCCAGCCTGTCAACTCCACTGGGGGTGGACAGAAGCAGAAGGTGACACCCTCGTCCATGTTGGAGTGAACACATCCCCACTGTAGTAGTAGTAGCTGACTTGTCCTTGGATCTGTGTGCTATAGCCAGCTGGCAGTCGCTGACTCGATTGACCCCAATCCTATATGCTGTTTAGCAGCTAATTTTATCCGTAGCTAATTACAGTCGGTGTGTGTTGTGTTTAGGCCACACTTTCAGTGAGAATTTAATCCCTCACCTCAGTGGTGTAAGCACCATGCTGAGTCTAGAATTTGAATTTAAAAGGCCACACATACTAGATGGCGTATATTTAAATTGGCTTGGCAAGAGATTCATGTGAGAAAGGGAAAGATTCTTATCAGGAAAACACCCTGATAATGTTTGCTGTTGGTTGAAGCACATTGAGATCTGGATCTATGAGTGCTGTGTCCGCCGTGTGTGCTCCTTAGCTACAGCCCTGCTACTGAACCTCTACCAGAGACAGACACTGTTGCCAATATGATGTGACTCAGCTGCTCGGTCTCCTCTTCACAGGAGATCTCAGTCGAGGAAAGGAAGAAGCTCCAGAAGAGAAAGCACCTGGCTGAGAAGCTGAAAGAAGAGGTCATCAAGAAATAAACCCACCTGCAATACTGTACATTCTTCCAGGGTATAAAGAGCAACTGTAGTCTTACCAGAGGTCTCATTTATAAAGGTTGCGTACGCTCAAGATGGGCCCCGAAAGATGCACACTTCTCCGGGCAAGCGGTGATCTATAACAAGCAAACGTGACGGGGGAATGTGCGCACGCGTTACGGCAGCGCTGACCCACGCGTGCGCACATCTCTGGAGACATGACAGACTGCGACTCGCGCGGCAGGATTAAACTGAAATTGATACCAACCTTGTGTAAAACAATCAACATCATGTCTCCCGCATTATAGAGCTCCCGTAATATGGCGTGTGTAGAATGGGTTTATGTCACACAGTCAGACAGCTTATTCTATTGAGAAGTTTGACTTCTGACTGAATATTGGGGTTTGTGAATGGTTTTACGAATATGCCAACTGTCACTATGTTGTCACTGTGTTGATTTTGCTAACGGCACCATAAACAAATCAATGTAGTGGTAGGCTTACTATTTTAAACCTGTTCTGCTAACAGCAGATAATGAGCAAACATGATTAGGATAATTATGTTTTTGCAACAACAAAAAAACTCATGTTGTACAGTTTAATCGGATCTGTACAATGTAGAAAGTCCTGTTGAAAGCCACCAACACATGTAACCAAATGATCTAGCCTACATTCTACCCAATACTTCATCATGACATTCTCATAAATAAGGTGAACAGTAGGGCAAATTGTGTTTAAACTGATGCCGTTTTTAACGCCTCAGTCTTACACCCGCTAGTTTCATAATATTCTAATCACAGTGGTGCGGATGGGGATTGAACCTATGGTTTTCACTGTACAAAACCAACGCCTTGCCACTCGGCTACTACGAGTCTTCCCTCAACCTCCGCCACTAGGACTTCGAGATTCCTTTATGTCACATGCAGTGTACAGTCACAGTGACATTTCACAATATGAATCGCCGTCATTGTCATAAAGCAGTCATCATTTATGACTGGATGAATGAGGCAGTTCACTGGCCATTTATAGGCAATTATGGGTGTGTAGAGGGCGGGGTACGAGGGTGATTAACGTGGGCACGTTTCCAGGTGGACTGTGATTGATAAAGGGGAAATTGGGTGCAGGTGGGCGTGCGTACGGTTTCCATTTTTGGGATTTGTGCTCACGTACACTTTTAGTGTGGATTCTGCGCAATGTTTTATAAATGAGGCCCCAGGACTGTGAGTGCACCAGAGCTGAGACATGGACTGTGCTTGTGAAGGGGCCAATGGAACATTGTGTTTATATTGTAAGAATGCAGTATTTAAAACCAGTCTAGAAAGTCTATGAAGTATAATAATGCACCAATTCTATGTAATATGTATGCTGTTTAATAAATAACATTTTATACATACCTGTACATCTTTGGCTGAGATCTCATGATGTATGAGTTACTGTACAAAGACCTTGCTAATACTGTATGATTTTTTATTTTTTATAAGTGCATGTATATTGAAAAGACATTCAAAACTGACTGCAAAGATGGCCTGAAACATTGCGGGTTAAGTAAATTCTCCAGTTGGAAATAAAGGTAGATTCACAAGTTTTAATGCCAGGGTCACATTTAATCTGACAACTTATCAAATATCAAATGTATACAAATGTTTAGAATGGAGGATAGTGGTAGTAAATGCACTTGTACAAAATTGTCATGGAGGAAAAAGAAAAGAAAACTACGGACTCTATAAACAATCGTTGAAATGGATCAACATTTTGGGCACCGGCAACCGATTGTGGTACTGTAGCTACATACTCCTCAGACTGAAATGCTTTCATCTACCTGTCACTGCCTGACCTCTCAAACTATACCTTTGTCAACAGGAATGTCTATTTTAAATGGCAGCACTAAGTCTAAAACTGCCACTGGTTCAACTCGGTTTTGAAAATGTTCTCGAACCACGGGGAGCTGCACTGCCAGTAGGTTCATCTCAACCCATCACGAGTAGCTTCTGAACTGGGATGGAGCGTGAACCTCTACTTCACCACACCTGTGTAGATCTAAAATTACTGGGTAGGCATAAGTAACATGAAGATTAAGAATGGTATTTGCCATTTCTTATACCTGTCCAATTTTCTCAGATCTACACAGTGCAGAGGAGAAATAGGGTCTTGTTAAGGATTCAGGGGTAGTGTGAACTCCTGAGGGGGGACTGTGTTCTTATAAAACAAGACACACCACAGAGCTACAGACACCTCCAGTAGCTTGGGTGAGTCGAGGAGCCGCGTCGTCAAGAGACCACTGAATACACACAAACTCCAGACATCCTCAAACGTTGGCTGCAAAAATTGACTTTACTGCAGTTTAATACATGTTATTTTTAAAACCAGCATTTGCAACTCTTAACTTTCTACAATGAATCAAATAATGGGATTAAAATCTGTGCAACAAAATAATACACTGGCAGGTATAACTCTCCCCTTTTAAAATCATTTAAGGGGGCGAATGATTAAAAAGAAAAAAATATCTGTACAGTACTTTTCATAAACTCGTGAATACAGGATTCCTGGCTGAAATAGTCCTGTGTGTATTTGAGCCTCGGCCAAATGCAGCCCTGGCTTCCATGGTCGAGTCCTGCTCCTCGGAACTAAGCGACTTGGTTGTTTTTTTTTGAAGGTTAGTTAGTTGTCGTTGTCGTCATTTTCTTATCCCCCATCACACTGTCACTCTCTCTCTCTTTTGGAGTAGTTGTCTGCCTAGTTCCCTCCACCCGACCCAAAAGAACAGTATCTGTGGGGGGAGGGGGGCCGGGGTGGGGTTGGGGGTCCACACATTCAGCCAATCAAGCTGCCATTACTAAGCGGCTAGTCCTGCTAGCCTGACTGGCTGTCTGGTTCTCCTATCAGCCCCGCAGCTTCATCCTCCACCGTGGAGCCATTGGCTGAGGTCGGGGGCGATTTGTGGTGGTTGGGGGGGGAGGGGAGTGGGGGGGGTCGAGTGAGTGCAGCGCTTGCTGTTGTTGTAGCAACAGGGAGACACCTTGGCACCGTTGTTCAGCCTGTCTGGTCCACAGGCCTGGTAGTGGAGGAGGGGTGGGGTGCAGGAGAGAAGGGGGGGGGGGGGGTGGTAGAGGGGGGGATGTAGGAAGGCATGGGCTCTGAGAGGGTGGGTCAGTAGGAGGGAGGGGGAGGAGAACGGAGGAGTTGGGGAGCGGTCTCTCTGTCTCTCCAGCAGCGGGGACCGCGTGACAGACAGCGGCGCCGGCGAGCTAGCCGACCAAAGACCGGACGACTCCGTCCATGCGCTCCTGCCGCGCTTATGAGCCCAGACGCGGCCGTTTCCGCGGCGACTGCTCTTCGTCCTCGTCGTCCTCATCTTCGTCGTCGGGGTAGTCCACCAGGCCGACAAGTCCAGTCTATTGGAGACAGAGGGAGAACACAGGTAACATCACAGCTCCTGTCCCATCACGTAATGCTAAAGGATTGCTGATCTGAGGGTGACAGTACAGAGGTCAAAAGTAGGTAAAGCTGAGGACTGAATTGTTGATCAGATTCAACATGTATTTAGTACAACAGCATATAGTTATCCGGGTCAGTCACAGAGACACACTTCGCAGTCAATGGCTTTGTTCACACGGCACTGAAATGTGACCCAAATCCAATCTTTTTGCCTACAGGCGACATAGGTCTGATTTTTTCATGACCGTGTGAACAGCGCAAGTCACATGAAATCAGATTTTTTAAATTCCAACCTGGGTCGCTTTCAGAGGTGGTATTATATTGGATACATGTCTGATGTTTTGCAACGCGCCCGCCCTCGGAACAGTCATGTCGTGTTTAATGCGACTTTTTTACATCACTCTAGAGCGGTGACTTGCAAATTCGTGAAGCGTTCCACTGTGGTGTGCTTGTGCGGCATACTGCACGTCACAAGACCATCCTCATCCTTCTCATTTGCTCATACCGTCGCCGGCGTCCACTGCACAAATACTTGAAAATCAACCCGTAGTAAAGGCTAACTTCGGTTGTGGTTGTAACATTATCCATGGTTAACGTTACTTCCGTAAACAGTGCGCTGCGTGTGACGTTCTGACGTCTGTTATTGTTCTTCTGCGCATGCGGGTCTGTTCAGGGCTGTGGTATGTTCACACGGGAGTCAAATAATAGGTCAAATATAGGTTACATTTAAAAAGTCATGTGAACAGCTAAACAAAAAATTTTGATCTGTGTAAAAAATCCGAATTGAGCGTTAAGACCTGCCGTGTGAACTAAGCCAATTTTCCCTGATCAGACAACATGGTATTGAGTTTGTCCCACCTTTATAGTCGGAGGTCTGTACCTATACATAGTTTCACTCCAATGGCTAGAGTTCTCTCCAACTATGACTTTACACCCCAGTGGGCAGTGTGCTCCTTATAGATATACGCTTGATCTCCTCCAGACCCCCCGACCATGACCAACTAAGGGGTCATGTCCACATAGCGCCTTTTTCTGAGCGGCTGCGCCTTTTTTTCAATTGTTTTCCAATGAGGAGAGAGCGTTGGCGGCCGCCTAAAGCGCAGCACCCAGCGTCTTTTTCCGAGCGCTCCGGCTGTTTGAGTGGAGCGCTCAAGTTGAAAATATCTCAACTTTTCAGAAAGGCACTGGTCTCGTCACTGCCGCTCCTTTCCAGCAACCGATCAGATATTGGATAGGGCTTGACTCGTCAGCTGTCTGGAGTCATCTCTCAAGTCCCACACCTGGCTAGTGAAAGGATATCTCAAAGGCCACTATCATATCATAATAAATACATCCAGTCAAGTTGTCAGATGCAAGAGACGTGTGATTATTAGTTGACTATCTACTGTGTCTAGCTAGCTAACTGGTTATGTTTTAGGATGCTATATTCATCTACTTAGACGCAACATTGTTACGAAACTAGCAATTGTTAGCCGGTCGGCTAGCTAACGTAACGTTATGCCAGCTGTGTCAAACTCGGCTGCTCATAAAAGGCTGCTCATATGCACAGTGAGCTGTTATGCTTGATTTAACTTTCTAAATGGTTTTGGGTCACTGAGTGACATTAAGGTACTGATAATTAGAGACGACAAATGTCAATATTCTTTTGCATCAGATATTTTTTATCCCTCACTGTTTTCAAAAATGTGGCGTTGTTTTGGACACCACTATGTCATGTTTGATAGAAGCGCTGCAGGGCAACGGGACGAAGCGCTCCCCAGCGCCCTGCAGCGTTTTTTTGCCAGAAAAAGGGACACGGGGCCTAAGGCATGTATAGGTTCTTGTGCCGAGAATAGCTAAGGCACTAGAGACAGAAAAACCTCTCATCACTCATGTAAAGCTACTGCCAAGCGTCTAGGTAGGAGAGGGGTTGATGGCGATTGGGACGGCCAGTGGCCGACTCACCTTGACCACCGGCGTGGCGGGCAGTGCGGCCGTCTTGGCAGGGGAGCCGTTGTTGGGCGCCGCGGCGGCGGCTGGCGAGGCAGCGGCCGGTTTGCCGTTGGCGCCGCTGGTTCCGTTGGCGGCCCCTGCAGAATGAGAGAAGGTAAGCTTAAAGTGGCCAGGCTGGGTCCGCTCTGGGAAGTTCTCCTTGTCCTCAGACTCTTTAGCTGCAACGAGATGGAAAACACACAGGATGAACATTGTCATTACGCAGTGCAGGACACGCTAACCTGAGGTTGAGATTTACAGAAGCTTCAAAACCCAGAGGTCTTAATATCCACAGATGTCAGGATGACCTCAGTGTTAACCAAGCTTTAGGAAAACTCGCCCCTGGTCATCTGAGATCTGTCTGCGCAAAACGGATCTAAGTTGACCATCCGCCCACCAACCCATTGAGCACTGCAGTGGAGTAGCAGAAGGATACACACCTTTTTTGGCCTCCATATACTTTCCGTAGCTCTCGGGGAAGTCTTCATCAGACCGGCTCTTCTCCACGGGCTCCCCATCTTCGTCATCCTCGTCGTCGTTGAACCACATCTCCTCATCCTCGTCCATCGACCGGGCCTCCCGGCGGTATCTGCTGCCAGGGAGACGACACAGACTCGGAGTCACGTGACGCAGAAACTAAGAATGGCTGCTTGAGAGTCCACTCCAGCCGTTGTGGCGTTACAATCCGATTCAAACTGCCGATGTTGGTGTTTAATTCATCAATCCTGTTCTGCAGTAATCTGATATTCACAAGAATAGTTGTGTTAGAGCCATTTTTGCGGTAGTTTTTTTTTTTAAGCCTCTGAAGTTCTCTGCATTCCACCCTGCTTGCCCCTCTTCTTGCTCCGACTGAGCTCTTTTCTCTGCTGGACTTTTGGTAAATGGTAGAATGACCGCACTTCTATAGCACTTTTATCCAAAGCGCTTTACAATGGCCTCTCACCCATTCACATCCAGCTGGCCATACGTTATCCCGCTTATTACATGGCTACTTACCAACAACATTAATACTAATAAGTCTACACTTTTTATTTCGCCAGCAAAATGGTCCCATGGGCTTTAGAGTATTCAAACTTTCAGACAACTTTCAACTGTCGGCCATAGACAAATGTGTTGCCTTCAGCAGCAGTGAAGATTGCTTGTTGCAGTGAAGATTGCTCGCAATTATCGAGAAATAATTCACCGGCCAAACGCACAATTCTCCAATCAGAATCGAGTATTTCAGAGAGCTGTGTAATAAAATATCTATATTTGTCCTCCTTTTCATCGGTGGGTTTTGTTTTATAGTTTGGCTTTCTCCTTGTTAATGTTGCCAGACAACAGGTATTTAACAGTAGCAGACTGGCGTTACTGTGGTCTAGCTATGCTCACTCCAATTGTTTGCCGGAACACCACAAACTAGGAACAACAATCTTATTGTTCCGGTCTCCCCCCAAAGCCGTGCCATTCCAGAGTAGCCAGGCTATTGCCGCAATCCAATTTGATTGCTTGGCATGTTGGATAGCTTATAATCGGTCATATTGTCCTGTAAATAGCAATTAAATGTGTTAATGTCACTGAAATAGCCAAATGCCATTAATAGTTTATAGGGAGCATTAATACCTTTAATCATTTATAGGGATGCATTAATCCGGCCATTCCAACGTCGTTTCCTATCGTAAGAGTCGAGAATATTTGAAGGAAGCGAGGCTGCCCATTTTCTGCAGCATGTAAAGTTTATTTTGACGATCTGTGCACATATAGACACATCACTAAAGTTATGAGAACGAACCCAGCTGTTTCCCTTGGTGGTAATTTCTGCAATACAATACAAAGTCACAAAGTTTGCACTCATAAAATTATAATCACAATTCTTTCCTATTCCCATTTCCCTGTCCCATCGTAAAAATCAAATTCTCCTACTTTAGAACACATTTTGGGGATCTGAGTCAGAACAGACTATTTTGTTTTCATATACAGACACTGGAAATAGACTTCCCTTGGCAGAGGCAAAAAAATCGAACGAATGATTATTCTTGTTTTACTTATAGTATTAAGTACTATTAACTGTTTATAGTGTGATGCAAACATGTGTGTTGCAGCTCTCCCACTCTGCCCGTCTCTGTGTGTGTGTTTGTGTTTCTCTCCCTGCAGGGCGGTGATGGTGGGCGGAGCTGGGAGGGTCGTTACCGCTGATTGGGAACACCTGGGCGCGCCGCCCAGGGGTTAAAACCTGTCCCAGGCTCGTCATTCAGGAAGATCCCTCTCCCTGAGCACATCCTTTGTTCAGTTCTCTTACATGTTTGTTATATTTATATATTATTAAACATTGGTTTGCTATTCTAAGTTCCCTTTTGGTTTGTTCGCCTTGTTTGTCAGGGCCCAAGAGCCGGTTTGTGACAGTGTGCTTGTCAATTGTTTATTTGTATAAATAGCCTATTAGATAATATTAGATATCTGATATCCGTGAAAGCCCCTGATTTTCTGCATTTTATGCTAGGCTATAGGTACGAGTCATTCCGAGTAGGCTGCTGATATTTGCCGACACAACAGACACTGGAAATAGCCTATCTAATGTGTGGACATAGACATCAATCAATCAAAGCTTTATTTGTATAGCGCATTTCATACCCAGCGGCAACACAATGCGCTTTACAGAGAACAAGGGAGGAGAGCATACGACCCACTCTCTACATATTCCAGAGTGAAGAAAAAAACAGTAATCACCCGGGGGCCAGATAAGTGAGCTGTAAAAATTCTTCTCTGACCCCTCTCAACAAGGCGATCGAGCAAGCTTAGATAAGACAATAAATAATAAAATAATTTTACTGTGCGGCCACACACATTGTACATACTATTTTGTTCTAATAAAGAGTTTGAATCCTTTAATAACTGGCCTTTTCGTTTAGTAAATTGATTCATTGATTTACATAATAACAAAGTCTCATTTCAGTTTTCTGTAAAATCATAAGTCAAAAAGCATGGAGTGGGAACGGACAGTCGTGGGAATAACAGGGTCAAGGTTTTGCTGTGGCGCGGCTTTGACCCTAAACCTATGGTACAGTGTCTACACTGTATAAGGACAAACACGAGTCATTTCCTCTGAGCCATCATGCCAGATATTTTATTATTTGACAAGTCTCTAGTTTACCTGCAGATTAACCGTTGATCTATATATTTCACATAATTTTAATTAATTAATTTAGCTCTGGCCTCTTCTTTTAAGTTAGTATTCAACATAATGCCTTATCTCAATGAAATGTACTGAAACAAACATGTAACACAAAAAGGCAATTTATTTAGCCCCCAGCCCACTGACCTGTTGAGCCTCTGTGTCTGCCTGTCCTTCTCTTGCTCGTATCGGCCCTTCAGCCCCTTGAAGGTCTGGACGTACTCGATGGACTCCAGGGCTTTGTAGAAGTTGTCGACGATGTGGGCTATTAGAGACTTGATGTCCTCCACCTTGATGAACTCAAACAGCTCGATGATGGCCGAGTTGAGGAGGTTGTACCTGGTCCCATTGTCCAGCAGGGCGTTGATGACTGGCTCAAACAGGTTCCCTTTGATGATGTAGCGGTTGTAGTACTCATCCTTCAGGCCAATGATCCTCCTCATGAAGCGCAGGGCACCTGGGGACAAAGACAACGGCATAGTTATCAGTCCGCTGTTGCTCAGTTAGGGATGTAGGTTACAGTGTTTCCCCTAGATTTTTGTCTTGGTGGTACACACTCGGGGTGGGGGTTGGGGCACATAAGAGGACTGCTAAAAACACAAAACCTGGTATTTTTCACCTTAAAAGGGTTTCTTTTGGCCAGGCAGGTAGGTGGGTACATTATCCCCCAAGCAGAACATTTTGATATGGCGTTCACTCCATAATTTAATTTCATGAGAGAATAACAGTGGGCGGAGCGATTTAAGGATGGGTTGCCAGGCTAGCTCGGAGTGTGGTGCCCACATCGTAGTGGTTGCAGGTTCTAGACCCTATGAATACAGAGTCCATACTGAGGGAAACCATTCAAGAATTCTTCTCCATACCCATCTGGCCTTGTTCACCATCTTTCACAAAGACTGCTGAGTATGAGAAGGGCAATCCTCCACCTAGTCTACATCTTCCCACTACACATCATACACTATATGGACAAAAGTATTGGGACACACCTCTTAATCATTGAATTCAGGTGTTCATTCAGTCCCATTGCCACCGGTGTATAAAATCAAGCACTAGCCGTGCACTCTGCCTCTACAAACTTTGTGAAAGAATGGGTCATTAAAGAGCTCACTGAATTCTAGCATGTTACTGTAATATGATGCTACCGTTTCAAGTCAGTTCGTGAAATTTCTTCCTTCCCAGATATTACATGATCAACTAAGTGGAAGCGTTTAGGAACCACAGCAACTCAGTGGCAGACCACGTAAAGTTACAGAGCAGGGTCGCTGAGTGCTGAGGCGCATAGTGTGTAAGAATCACCAACGCTCTGCTGACCCAATAACTGCAGTGTTATATCACCGAGCACTATGCCAAGATGTGGTGTAAAGCACGCCGCCACTGGACTCTGGAGCAGTGTCTGGGTTTGGTGAATGCCAGGAGAAAGTTATCTGCCTGACTGCATTGTGCCAACCTGAAAGTTTGGTGGAGAAGGGATAATGGTTTGGGGTTGTTTTTTTGGGGATTGGCCTAGACCCCTTAGTTACTATGAAGGGAAATGTTAATGCTTCAGCTTACCAAGACATTTTGGACGATTCTATGCTCCCAACTTGGTGGGAAGAGTTTGGGGAAGGCCCTTTTCTGTTCCAGCATGACTGTGCCCCAGTGCACAAAGCAAGGTCCATAAAGGCATGGTTGGGTGAGGTTGGTGTGGAAATACTTGACTGGCCCGCACAGAGCCCTGACCTCAGCCCCATCTAACATATTTGGGATGAACTAGAACGGAGATTGCGAGCTAGGCCCTCTCGTCCAACATCAGTGTCTGACCACACAAATGCCCTTCTGGATGAATGGGCAAAAATTCTCACGGACACACTCCAAAATCTTGTAGAGTCTTCCCAGAAGAGTGGAAGTTGTTATACTGTAGCTGCAAAGGGGGGCAAACTACATATTAATGCCTATGAATTTAGAATGGGATGTCATAAAATCTCCTGTAGGTGTAATGTAGGTGGCCCGATACTTGTGTCCATACATTACATTACAGTCATTTAGCAGACGCTTTTATCCAAAGCGACTAACAATAATTGCATTTAACGTAGGAAGAGCCAATGTACTACTACTTGCCAGAACTCACAAGTGCATCTTCTTTCTAAAACAAGTGAATAAGAGCATAATCTAGTGCTGAAGGCAAAGTGCAAGAATCACAATCTAAAGTACAGTGCAATATAATATAATACAATAAGTGCTTAGGTGGGAGGATTGTTGTAGTACTTCTTGAAGAGATGAGTTTTGAGCCTGCGACGAAAGATGGGCAGCGACTCTGCTGTCCTGACATCAGTGGGCAGTTCATTCCACCACTGCGGGGCGAGATAGTGGGGCCATATAGTGTATATGTGAGAGGGAGTGGACAGGGAAGGTAGGGAGAGGGAACAACACTCAAGAATGGAACATACCCCAGGTGTTCCTTCTCTCCAGCGTACCCCAGTTTAGGTCATTTCCAATACTCAAGAGGTTGAAAATATTGAAAAAAGGCCTCGCTACTATTTTATTGAAGAAAACAATGTTTTGATCTGAGCAGAATCTTTGTCAGGTTACTTGGATTGGACTTCAATCAAATATTTTTGGGAGCATAGAACCAGATTTGCAAGCCCCTTTTCACTATTTGGAATCCTGTACTTTGCAGTTTGGCTCAGCACCAAAAAAAGGGAGACGTGCGTTAAACCTATCACTAACGTTGACCCTACTCTACTCACAGAGGGCCAAGAAGGTGTGTTTGGAGTTCATGAGCACCAGAACTCTCCTGAGCAGGTCCTTGTTCATGATGTAGGTCTTGATGTGGTACGTGTGGTGCTCCACACAGAAGGTCAGCAGCTCCAGGATCAATGCCAACAGCTGGGCCGTCTGAAAATTATCTACAAGACATGACGCAGAGGACAGTTAGGTGGCATTTCAGCACACCTTATGACATGGATTAAGCTGAATGTGAATGTGCAGTACATTGTGTAGTACATTGTTTTATGTTGAGTTCAAGACAAGTTACCTGGACACACTGGGTTGATCTTGGTGGAGCCCTCCTGTAGATCTGAACGACAAAGTTTAAACTGTTAATCAGTCCACCAACAGAAACCATGCCAACATTCAGACAATAATTAGAGCACAAGAGGCACAGCACAATGTACAACAATGAGTCATATCCATGGTATTCTACCCCCTGTAGCCTAACTCACCTTTGGAGTTCTTCTCATCGGCGGTATTGGCCAGCAGAGGAGCTGTGAGGACCTGCATGCAGTACTTGTAAAAGAAACTCAGGAACTCTGTCTTCTCAGTTTTCTGTTGGGTAGACACATTCTGGTTAGATCATAGTTTTGCAGACATATGTGCAAGACAGAGGGTAAGAGATACAGGCAGAGAGGGGCAGTGAGACAAAGGAAGAGAGGAAGCGAGAGGAAGCGAGAGAGTGTGTGCATGGGTGTGCTTGTGCGTCATCTGAGGTTCTCACGTTGGTGGGAGCCAGCATGTTCTCTGGGTCAATGAGCGTTCTCAGAAGCCCCATCAGCTGGACGGCTCCGCCCAGCTCGGGATCCGAGTCACATATCATCTGCTTGATCACCACGTTTATCAGCAGCACGTCCTGAGGAGCACACGGACACAGTCGAGATGCAGATCAAAGCTGATCTGAGGCCTGTGTACTGTGCGTATGTGTGCGTTTGCCTCCTTACGTCGTCGGTCTGCTGAGGCTCCTGCATGACAAACTCTCGGACCATGGAGGGACTGAACTCCACCAGGTACGAGAAGATGTCTGTGGCTGCTGCCCGCACCTGCAGGTCATCCATTCCCTGGGGAAAGAGAGGGGAGGAGAGAGAAAGAGAGGGAGAAGAAGTGAGAGAGAACAGACATGGGTTATATGTACTGTTAAGTGAATTGCTATGAGCTTTTGGCAGACCCGTTTTGAAACGCATGAAATGAACAGGGTGAAAAAAAAGGTGGAACACATTGTTTGATATACATCTATATCATGATAAGGCTGATACAGTCGCTTGAGAATACATACCATGACTATTTCAAGAGCAGGAAGAATGCCTAGATTTGCCAGAGTCTTGAAGAAAACATCCCTATTTTGCGGTTGCAACGTTTGTGAAAAAGCACAGAATTCTTTGAAAAAGTTCACCTGTAGGGGGGAAAAGAAAATTAACGGGTGGCAACATTCCTGATGGGAAAATGTACTGTAAACCGTACAGTATAATACTGAAATGTAATAAAGAAATGTACTGCATTTCCTTGAAGCAATCTAAACTAGAGGGTAGAGTTGTACATTATCAGACTTACTAGCTCCCTCCTTTTACTGTCCTCTGTGGCTTCGTCTGTTAGCTGTGCAAAGACCTCAGTTAGGAACTTCTCATCCTCCTGTAGCACAGGGAAAACTGGGTTTACAAACACACCATCTATAGCCTCTCCATTCACCAAGGTACACGCTCTGTGAAGAATGGAGGGACCCTCTTTAAAGAGGGAGCATATCAAGATAGACTGAAAACCCAGATTCATTAAAAAGGGACAATATAATTTATTGACAAGAATTGTTTTCAATAACTTACGGTAAATGGCCTCTCATTCACACACATTCACACACCAATGGCGGCAGCTGCCATGCAAGGTGCTAGCCTACTCATTGGGAGCAATTTGGGGTTCAGTGTCTTGCCCAAGGACATGTGGACAGGAGCAGCCGGGATTCGAACCGCCGACCCTACGATCACGGGACGACCTGCTCTACCTCCTGAGCAACAGCCGCACTTCAGATCATGTTGAGAAGAGACTTCAGACTCGGAGGCAGATGCCAGATGTGTGGCTGCGCCCTTTTGTGTTGCAGGTTACATTCACAGTAGTTCAGTCTCCCGTCAGTCAAGACAGGCTAGACGGGTGTAACAATAGCAGCAGCTCTGTCACACCACAACATCCTCATCGTTTACAACTTGATATCAACGAAGTGCTGCCAGTCCGGGTCCAATACATAATGACTTCAGACTAAATGACTTTTAAATGAGGATCAGATACAGTATCTAGTATCTAATACGAGCCCTTTCACCACTATCAAAGCAAAAAGAGAAACACCCAAAGTTTAAAGTCTGAACTGTACATTGAACCAATTAATTGAGGAGAACTATCTGTAAATAGTTATCAATGTTATTGGTCTATGAGCCACCCTTTAACATTTGTATGTGATCCTACTATTTACAACGCAAAGCATTCTAGATAAAGATCAATCCTGTTTAGTAGGAATCACTAGTAGAATACTACTCAGTAGAGATGCAGATTTACTGGCCGTACATCAGTATTGGCCGATATTTGCCTTGTTGACTCATTGATCTATCAGCAATAAGAAATAAGATGAAATTCACCGATGACAATGGCCTGGCCGATGGTTAAAAAGGCTTCTGAAACAGGCTTCGGTCATGTGAAAGAATGCTATATTAAAAGGTTGTTTCACACATTTGTATGAATGAATGTGCTCATTCAAAGATAGTGTAATGAAAGGGTGAATGACTTTTATGAAGATTTCTTCCCTGGCATAAAGAGAGGAATAAATAGCAAAAAAAACAAACAAAAACATTGGTATATCAGCCAAATTGTTATTTTAAACATCGGTATCGGCCTAGAATTTCACAATTGGTGGTGCATCCCTACTATTCAGCTGACCAAAAGGTTATCATGCGAGAAAATCTCTACAGAAAGAACTTTTGTTACAAGTTGTGTGCATCATCTTGGCACCACACTCGAGGTGTGTGTGTGTGTGTGTGTGTGTGTGTGTGTATATATATATATATATATATATATATATATACACACACACACACACACACATATACACACCACACACACTGGCACACTGACACTGGGTCACTGAGGCAGATAAGGAGTTTAAAAATGTTGTAAAACATGTTGGTTTGCTGTCACATTATACTTGACATGACCTCCTGTCTCTTTGTAAGGTTCTGCTCGTCTCACCTGCAGCATGCTGACGATCTCCACCTTGTTAAAGAAGATGAAGGAGGTGAGGGTGGAGAGGAAGTTCTCCTCAAAGACGGACGGCGTGGGCAGGATGATGTCCTGGATGTACTGCACCCGGTACGTCTGGTGGATCTTCTGCCGCAGCTCTGAGTCCGTGATGGGGATCACCTCCTTGAACTTGGCCGTCTTGGTGAGGAACTCGCGGTGGCGTTTGGGCTGCACCAGCGCCGGGTCGTACTCCAGACAGCCCACCACGTCCATGATGCAGTCGTCCGAGAACATCACCTCGAACAGCGCCGCCTTGTTGAGGAACAGCACGCCGCGCACAATCTCGTACAAGTGGTGCAGGCCCTCCCGGTTGTCCAAGTTTTCACACACCTGGAAGAGCTGCAGCAGCTTCTTGATGTAGCCCTCGCTCATCAGGGCCAGGGCCAACTTCTCCCTGCGGATGGGTGAGGAAAGGACCGAGGTCACCAGGTCAGCGATCTCCTCCAGACGGGCCTGCTCACAGACGGGCAGCTCCACCAGATGGCTCGTCTCAGGCATCTCCTCGAAACGCTCCTCCTCCGACTCATCGATGGGGTCCTGGGTGATCTCCAGCGTCGGGTCCTTCCCCTGCACCTAGAAAAAACAGGAAACACAAAATGACTCATTAGTTAGGTTAGTTGGAATGGCAAATTAGTCCTGAGGGGTGTAATGAAAATAAAGTTGACTTAAGAGACATTAAGACTTTAAATAAGAACAATGTTGTCCATTTTCCAAAGGTTCCGCTGAGTCCCCCAAAAAACAAAACAAACAAAAGCCTGACTATTATAAAAATGTCTGCATGCAACATTTACACGTGACAGATGTTCTATTCTTTCAATTACTGCAACATAATAGTTTAACCTCCAGACCATAAACGAGCCCAATGATGCATCATAAATCTCTCTAAAACAGCTGTATGCAGGGGTGAAAATTAACTTTTTGGCTCACGGTGAGTCACCTGCCAAGGGGACTGTAGATGGAAAAAATCTACCGGCCAAGTATTGTTTTTTTCAGATAGCCCTCCGAAATCTAGTCGCCAATTGGACATTTTACCTGCATTTGGCCGGTGTTAATTTTCAGCCCTGGGTATGGAAACAATATGTTGTCTTACCTGACAAATCTTCTCCCAGATTTCATCACAACCAGCCTTTTCCTGAAAGCTCAGAGCCAAGTCATAGTTTTCTGCTTCGGACC
Source organism: Borostomias antarcticus (assembly GCF_949987555.1). Lineage (NCBI taxonomy): Eukaryota > Metazoa > Chordata > Actinopteri > Stomiiformes > Stomiidae > Borostomias > Borostomias antarcticus. The sequence continues at coordinate 5,795,225 of NC_140235.1, forward strand.
AAACAATCAGGGTGTCCTGGGGGAGGAGACACACAGAACAGCTCCATGAAGGAGGGGGTCTCCCCATGTAAGAATACTTTCTTTGCACTGGAAGAAACACCACATACAGTATATATCACGCATATATCACGCAAGCATATAATTAGAGGCTGTATACTCACTTGTTGTTTCTGATATGCAGTATTTGGGCTGATCTTGGACTCCAACAGAAGTGAGCCTGAAAGATGGGAGTGTTTGCTATTAACAAGCGATTAACCCTGCATCCAAAATTGGGCATTTATGTAACGAATTTACGAATGTAACGAAACCCTATTTTGGATGCAGGGACACATTTACTTAGTGATAATAAGTGAATCGCTACAATGTCAACAATAATATAGTTGGGTGTTGAACAAACGAACAACAATCAGTGATGTGACTTAACTATATGCTAGAACTAACCTTCAACCGCCTGGTGACAGCTGCATATGTAAAAACCAATGTGTTTACATAACATTACGATGTTAGATGAAAGGGAACAAAATTCATGCCCGTAGTAACGTTAGCTAGTTGGCTAAAAGTTAACAATCGCCATGGCTCACTTAGCTGCGATTGTTAATCATCAAACAGTTGGACTATAAGTAAGCTAACTTTAAGTAGAAAGCAAGTTATCCATCTTTATTGTCTGATGAGCTGATTAGCTAGTCCAACCCATGAAAGACCAAGTCAGTGGTCTTAGCTAAGTGCATGAAGTTATAGCTAGCTAGCACCAGCTAAGTGTAGCAAGTTGCTTTGCTAACAGTGGCTGGCCCAGAATGTGAGGCCTGTGTTAGCTAACTTAACGTTAACTTACATGTTATCTGGCACAGTGTTTACTGGCTAACTTCACAGTTAAGGTTAACTATGTGCGAACACAAACCAACACAACGCTTTCAAAGTGTCAAGCCACTAAATATGCAAACTAACGTTGAAGCAAAAGCTAAACAAGGGCTACTGATAGCGAGTTAGCAATATGCTAGCAAACAAGCTAGCTCGCGTTAGCTAGCCTGCTAGCAGTTGGAAACTCACCGTCAGATTCGGCCCGAACTAATAACGAGATTCCCTTCAATCGTTCCACAAACGTTGACGATACGTGTCCCGTGCCCCTGTCATCCCACTGGCGGTCTTCATTCAGAGTGTATACTTTCACCCGCCGCCGAGTATCCGACATGGCTGCCGAGGAGACGCTAGCGAGCTAGCTAGCCGCTTCACCCTCTCTCTAAAACAGGGCTTTCTTATCCTCGAGATGGAAACTTTCTTTCTACCCGCATGTTCCAGACATACGTCTGAGTATGTTATTCACGATAATAGACGAAAACTTTAACCTAATTCGCCAGCATAATACACTGAGATATATTGTATAACTCCCTCAGAAAGGCCGGATATCTGACAGTCAAATGCACAGTGAGGACACAACAACTACGTCGGCCTCTTCACTACCGTCCACAGAGCGCCATCTTGTAATCCGATCTTGTTCTTTTTCTTCCTCAACGTCAATCAAGCAGCCACCGCCGCGGGGTCTCCACTGAGGGGCTACGGAAGCCGGTGGGTGATTCTGGCTTGACTGATTTCACACACAGTTACAAAGGAAGCTATACCGGTTAACCCGCATGGTGGTGTATTTTTTTTATTTTCTTAAAAAAGAATCATCATATTGTAATCTATATCATGCAAGCCAACAATGTAAGCAGAACAAATCAGGTTACATGGTTAATTTCAGTGTTGGAAATAACTGATTATAAAGTAACGGATTACTGTAATCAGGTTACGTTTCCAGTAACTTGTAATGTAAGGGATTACATTTGAATGTGCAGTAATCAAATTACAGCTACTGACGTAATAAAAATCGAATTACTTCTGAGTTACTTATGCATGTGCCTGCTCCCTTTCATTTGGTTGATGTGTGCATGTGGTCTCTGCAGTAGTGGTTGAACTGACTGTCCTCAGGATTGAGATATGCCAAGAGTGCTGGTATAGGATCAGATTATCTTGTGTCTATTATGATCTGAGATGCAAAACTGATCCTAGATCAGCATCCTAGAACAGCACTTCCTTTCGGGTAAGGAATGATCTGGTTTTAGAAAGTAACTCAAAAGTAAGGAACTAGTAGTCATTAATTTTCATAGAGTAATTAGTAAAGTAATCTAATTACAATTTAGAAAAAATGATCAATAGCTTTTTATTTATTAACTTTACATTTATTATACATTAATGTATACAATACATACAGTACAAACTGAAGTGGACAAAGTATCACATAAAAATAAAAATGTTATGTCTGTGACATGTTTCATGCCAGTGAAATCATACTAGGTTCAAAAAAGAGGGTAAATTTTGTATGAAGAGATTTGATGGGGAGAGACAAAAGTATAGTCCGAAAAGGAAGAGAATGTGACGAGATCTATGAACAATTCGTTCCAAAATCTAAAATGTATCTATATACAGAGGCAGGCTACTCTGATTTAGAGCAGAAAGGAAGTTACGAGGAGGTGCTGGACGTTTGGTCATTCCCTGGTCCCATGGAGATGCTCTGTTTCTCACTGAGAGTCTTAACAATAGTTGCTGCGGGAGATTGTAATACCTTCCGTGAAAGCCTCATTCTTCCATCTGTTGGGTCTCGTCCAAAGTATTTCACCTGTTAACAGAGTTCCATCAGAGAAAGTTAATCAGGCCACACAGAGTGTAAACAGCAGCATATGTTTACAATTTCTACAGTGACACATACTTGGATCTGCTGGCCAACGTCTAATCCCAGAGCACTTGGATGTTTTATCTGAAAATGCAGAAAAGGCAACCGTCATGAATCAACAAGGAACAAACTTCTAAAGCAACCCAACCCACCCACGCTGCCTCTGCTACCTTTGAAACTACTGGGACTGCAGTCTTACCCGTTTGTGGTCGAGCTGAGAGTTGTGGAGCAGGACGGCGCTCATGTTGGGGTACAGTTTCACCATCACACCAATGTCCCTGAGGAGGGAGGGAGGGAGAGAGAGAGAGAGAGAGAGAGAGAGAGAAGGATGCTCACTGATTGTCTAATGTGCTGTATCAAAAAGAAAAGGTGAAATGATGCTGCACAGTTCCTTGTTTACCTTATCTCTGTGATGGTCGCAGTGTAAACAGCACCAAACTCCAGCTGCAGCTCTTGCTAAGAAGGAAAACACACATCACAATCTAAATCAGTAATTCATATTAGACTACCAAGAAGGGGGATGGATAGCATTTAAGGGATTAGCCAAATACAGCGGAATTAATACCGGTAATAATGCTTTCAGGTTAGTGACAATTCAACTGAATTAATCTATGAGATTTAGTGTATGAATACTAGGAAACCTATTAATCACTGTCATTGCCCATCTGTCACAGCAGGTGGCATTGTGACTCACATCATCCTTGCAGATCTCTGTGATGAACTCCTGTGCTTCGTTCATGGCCCCTGGTGTTGGAGCGAACACAGAGAAGGTTTCCTCATCCACCTGGCTTATCGTCACACCTGGCCAATAGGAAACAAACAAGTTGCTCATGAAAGGAAGTAATAAAATGGAAATATCTTCTACAAACTATACTGTACATAGATGTCTCTGAATCTGTGGGGAGACCTGTGATGCTTGAGGTGACTAACTCTAAACAAAGATAGAGGTCATACATCTGTGCTGTCTATCACTATGGAGTGTTACCTGTCTGAGCTTGTAACCTGCGAAGATTATAGCCGCCTGGTCCAACAAAACGGGCTCTTCTGGAAACAGGGACTCTGACATTCTCTACAACAATAGACAGGAGAGAGGTGAGGACAGAACGGTGAGAATAGAACATCTTTCCATCTGACCACAGAAATAAATGTATTCGAAAGGAAAAGGGGTTAGTAGCAAAGTCGATCGTACCAACAACAGGGCCATTTTCCTTTCTGGTACCCCTGGGCTTGGCTATGGTCCGGTTCATGATGGCTAAAATCTCTTTCTTGGCCACTGCAAAGCAACCAGGTTGATAGCCTCAGTGTTATTTGGGATGAACAAGCTTAATCTTAAAATATCCCTAATGTGACATTCTTTTTACCTGTAGCTTGCTGAATAGCCTCCATAACGAGTTTCAGAGGTAAGCCTGGGATTTTAACATCAGCCTACAGTAGGAGAAGAGAGGTAAACATAACAGTGAAACAGATCAGCCATTGAGAGGAGAGGAGGGAAATAGGGCTATTAACCAATAATTAAATAATTACATGATCTGTAATTAATTAATCGCAATTGATCGCATATCTTTTTTTTTTCCGGGAAAAGCCCCCAAATGAAGTTATTTCAATTAAAAGACATTACATTATTGTGGCAGATGAGTAAAGCATAAAGTGGAAATTACAAAAGGTGGCTTTCATAGTCAATATATTGTTTTGCGACAGCGCAGGGCGAGAGGTAATGTTTTCGGTGGCGTGTCTGTCCATACGTCTGTTAGCAGAATTACTCAAAAACCACACTACTACTCAGTGAAAGGGTGTAGCATGCATCCAATGTAGAACCCATGAAATTTGGAGCAGATCCGAATTACGGGGCGGGTCCACGAGCCATCCAAACACGGCTGGCCATTCATCTCCATTTATTTTTTTAACTTAAGGAGCGAAATATTCCCTCCATTCATTGTCAATTGGAGGAACTGAAATGGCCATATCTCAACATAGGAAGGTTACAGAGACGCAGGGTTTGGACTGGCATAAAGCTCTTGACCTAACGATACCAAACATGTCCTGCTTGCATGCACGTGCGCGCACAAAAATGCATTCATAGGCGGAGGTCTGTGCTTTCTGAGCAGCATTTCTAGTTAAATTATTATTTGCAATATCTTGTGTAAGGCTATGAATCAATCTGAGCAATTTGCCAATACGTCCGTGGATTTTCAAAACTACTGTGCCTCTTGATTCCGGGTTGTAGCTGCATCGGAGGACATAATTTGCAAAGCTTGTCTTCTACCATAGCAATTAACAGCGCATGCAGTCCATAGCAATTCATTTTGCGACCGAGTTTGTCAATTTGTCTGAGGTAGACTTAGCCTACTCATTCTGTGCTGTCTGCTCTCTGTAGCCTATAGGGTCCACTGGGCAAAATCATGTTTTTATTTATTTATTTATTTATGTATGTATGTATTTATATATATATATATATATATATATATATATATATATATATATATATATATATATATATATATATATATATAAAAAATTAGAATAATTTGCATTCATTAAATTAACACATTAATCTTTGCATAATTATTTGATCTAATTAATGCCTTCAATTGATAGCCCTAGAGGGAATTAAACACAGAATATTCAGCTATGGTACTATACCTGTAAGGCATTGATTCCCTTGCTTGTTCCTGCTAACTTGAAGTCCATATCTCCTAGGTAATCTTCTATTCCCTGTCATGGAAAAGAAGATAAACACTATCAATACAGCTCCATGCCTGAGGGATCCCATAATAAAAACACAAATGTGACATTCAACATCATAGTCTTGGTGGTTTTAAGGGGCACACATAAGATTAAGAGAGATATGGCAGACAGGGTACCAGAATGTCAGTTAGTAATCTGTAGTCCTGAATCTCTGTGAGCTTCTCGGGGTTAGGCCTGGAGATGAGCCCAACCGCTACACCTGCCACCGCTGATGAGATGGGCACACCTGGAACACAGGCATACATTGGACTGTAAATGGAGTGATGCTTAAATCCAGGTACCAATGCTTAACACTGTCCATTCCAGCACATCCAGTATCTATTTGTTGTACCTGCATCCATCAGGGCCAAACTGCCTCCACAAGCTGAGGCCATAGATGAAGACCCTGGGGGAACGAGGGGGAGAAGGAAGATGAACAGGCAAAGCAACAGGGAGGGAGGCCGAGGCGGATAGCATGGCACACAGTCAATCAACATTATTTGCTCCAATGTTGGAGACGCAGTCCGATACATTTGCCCAATGGAACTCACCATTGGACTCAAGAACCTCAGAGGTGACCCTGATGGTGAAAGGGAAGTCTTTGGGGATGACCGGTCTCAGGGCCTTCTCAGCCAGAGCCCCTACGATCGGAGAGAAAACAAAATAATAATGCCTGAAAGAAAACTACACCAACTACGATGTGAGGTTCAACCCATGAACCACTGACATTTTCAGGATTTAGAAAACTTTATCGACTGAACACTAACCGTGACCGAGCTCTCTCCTGTTCATGCCACCCATCCTGCCGGTCTCATTGGTCGCATATGGAGGGAACTGAAAACAAACAGGATACATTCAGATCAGATCAGATCACAAACAGAACTAGACGATAAATAAGATCAAATCCCAACCTTCCAAAATTGTAATGAAAACATTTTCATAACTTGAAATGTGATACTCACCTCATAGTGGAGCATGAAGTTTTTGTCTTTGATTCCACTGTTGAAATAAAAATAATAATAAAACACAGTCACACAATGTAACAGAATTTTGTAAAGTATACGATTCCTACAGTAACTTTACCTTAAAGCTGTAGTGATGATGTCAGTCTTAACACTGGATTCGAGGGAGTCGAATGTTACACTGCATAGCACCTTCAGTGAGAGAAAAGCTTTACTAACATAGCTGCGATATTACTTCACCGTACGACAGTATAATACTATTTCCTTCCTCCTAGGGACAGACAAGTTACATTCCCTACCTGTGTTTGGCCTCTCTGGAACAGTGCTGACCCATGAAGGGGTTTAAAGATGTCCACGTCACAGGAGATGTTCCTCAATGAAGTCAAGTCCCTACCGTCACACCTGCAAGGCACACAAACAGGCCGACATCAACGAGGATCTTCTGCTGTCTCGTGGTCTACACGCACATCATATCAACCAGGAAACCCGTACTTTATGGTTTCAATCCAAGTATTAAGCACCAAAAGTTCCTCTGAAATATTATTATGAGAATGGAAGGCTGGGTATTCTTACCTTCTGTACTCATTCAGCACCAGGTTACGGAACACCTCCTTGGAAACCGCGTTGAAGGACTCCATTACCTCAAAAGGATCAGCCTGAGGATATTTTTCTACAGGGAGGAGACCGTAAACAGGAACCATTAAATCACTGACAGATGTATCAAACCCATCTATGAAACCTAGATTCTGAGACTGACATACCTTTAATTTGTTCCTCTGTTTCTAGGCGGATTTTGTTGATGGCTTCATCTCTAGAGATCTGAAAGGAAGCAGTAGTAAATTACTGACTATAATAGTTAGTAAACCAAAGCATATAGTACTGTAACAGTAGTAAACACTCCGAGACACAGATTAGGTGACATTCATCTCCATTGAAGGTGCTTTATAGTCATTAGGCTTAATCTAGATTTGGGAAACAAAGACTTTAGCACTTACTTTATCATGTGAGTAGTCAGTGAAAACAGCATAGATCTTTTCAGAAGCTAATCTGGAAGCAAAAACAGTTATGTGTTAGATTAGATAAACATCACATCAGACATATGGCATCCACACATGAGAAATATCAAATGTAGATAGATCTAGATACTAGGGGATTGTTATACTGTCGTGTGTGCTCCACTATCTCGGCTGGGGCGGAGAAGATCTTGGGGGGTATCCGCTTGGTGACTTTCTGCTCTCGTGCCAGCTGCTGGATGCCCAGGATGATCTGCTGAGCATGCTTGACCCCGACTTTCACCGCATGACAGAAGTCCTGCTGCAACACGTTCTCACCAGATGCCTCGATCATCACTGCCACACACACACACACGCGCACGCGCACACGCACACACACACACACACACACACACAGAGGGTTAAGGCATACAGCCAGTGGATATACAGCATGACACACAATAAATGATGTATAACAATGTTCAAGAACAACGATCTGTCAATATTCATGTCCACAGACATTCCAATCATCCCATTGAGGGTCATATCAAAAGGGCCTTAGGCTGCGGTCACACGGCAGATTTTGCAAGCTGCTAAAGACGCAAGGCACACTGCATTGTCCCTGGCTGACACATATTGGATGGCGGAGAGGGCATTGCACAGGTCAAACCCATAGGACTAACCAACTTGGTATAATTTGGTTGGGCTGAGAGGCTGATATAAAGGACCTGAAGGTGATATGACCGGACTAACCCACTTGGCTGGAGGGGGCGCCTGCCACTATGAGGTTGAGGGTGCTGGAGGACATCTGCTTCCGTGTTGGGTTGATGAGGAATTCTCCATCGACCAGCCCGACACGAACCGCACCTGAACACCCCCCCAGGAAACAGAACATGTGGTTAGTAAGTAACCTCAAGTAAGAGGTTGGTTTTTTTTACTAAATAAAATAAAATAAAAGGGGTTGGAGAACACAAATGTTTTTTGTTTTTTTTAACCTTTATTTAGACAGGTAAATCTCATTGAGACACTGAATCTCATTCTCAAAAGAGACCTGGATGTTATAAGATGTTAATAGTACATAAGTAATAAGATGTTGTTCCTGTGTGACTGCCTTACCGATGGGTCCATTCCAGGGGATATCAGACAAGGCTAGAGCAGCAGAGGCTGTGAGGAAGAGAAACCACTTGATTGAATTGGTCGATGGCAGAATCATGGTGAGTCATTCAGTCCTCCATTCAATCATGCCACTGCTTTTTCAGGGCCAGAAGTCTCCTCACCTCCATTGATGGCCAATACATCTGGATCATTGACACCATCTACCGCCAACAGGTTACATGCCACCTACAGTTTTCACACACACACACACACACACACACACACACACACACACACACACACACACACACACACACACACACACACACACACATATATACACACACACACACACACACACACACACACACACACACACACACACACACACACACATTTAAAGACCTGCAGTTCACACACAGAGACTACATCACATGCTAAGCTTGCATAATGGTAAAATGTACACAAGCACAACCAAAACCAAAGGCTCACCTGAGTGTCATAGAAATAGCCGGCAGGAAAAAGAGGCCTGATTGATCTGTCTGAGATGAGATGATGAAAAAGAGGCAAGTATGCAAAAAACAATATACATACAGTTGGATTTGGGCCTACATCTAGACATCTTTGGTATTGATGTTATTGCCGTGGAGTGGGCTTGTCATAGCGACCTCACCTATAAGCCTACTGGTCAGGATCTCATTGTCAGTGGTGCCCAACTCGCGTCTCAGATAGTTGGTAGGGATTCTACCAGCGGCGGCTGCTTTCTGCCTGTAGTCCACCTGTCAATCACAAAGTTACAGCTCTAGTCTAATGGAACTGAATAAGAAGAAGTCTACATCCGACAGACATGTCATGTGGAGAGAACATTAACTTACAACAAGAGGCATGAATTGGGAGGGGGACGGCTTTGTTTTGCTGACAGCAGTCACCATCACTGAAGTATCTCCGAGCTGAGGAGAGAGAGGTAAAGAAAGAAAGGCAATACTGCATGAGTAACACAGATTGGTGTGAACATTAGGCGTAGTGTGGTACTGTGTTAATGTCTGATTGTATATAAAGGATGATAGATTGGATTAAATATCATCTAAAATATGTACCTGCACAACAGCAGACCCATCTGCAAACCTGGCCAGCTTGCCTGTGGAGATCTCAAGTTTTCTTCAGGGGGGAGAAGGAATATATAAATGGGTTAGAAGTAGAGTAAGTCAGTCCATCAAGCTCTAGGTGCCTGATAAACCTGGTGAAACTAAACTCAAACTGCTGAAATTGACCATCTCTGCACTAAGAGAGATTAAGCAATGGAAGTCCTGCTATTAAGTAACTAGCTAGCCAACTTCAGGGAGAAGTAACATTGTCATTCTGAATTTATTTAGTCAGTTAAGTGCAAATAAGTATGACAAATGAAAGCTAGCTAATGAACCGACACTTACTTGGGAAGGTAACGTTTCGACTATTCAATGTCTGCAGGATCAGTAACCAAACGTTACCTTACTTAACCAGATAGCTAACGTCATTGGCAAAGATGCCAACTAGACTGTGTCAACTTACTTATCCCCCAAATCCACTCCGACTTTTCGTATCGTTCCGTGACTGCTCCACACACTTTGATGGCATAACCGCACATTTAGACGGGCCAGCGAGGGCCCAAGTCTGAGCAAATGTCTCATATCTGAGAACTGTTCAAAACAATGTTGAATTGACCAGCTAGCCTTCACACAATATTTTTGCACATGGGGGCATCCATGACAGTTCGTCACATGTGCGGAAGCACGTTGGCAAACACCGTCCTGTGATTGGACAGTCACGGTGTAGCACCAAAACGAGGTGCTAAGAAATTCCCTGTTTACAGTTCCTCTCATATAGAGTGCCTTGGAAGCGCAATCTTTTTGTTGTGTAAGAAAACTGAGGCTGATTTGATTTTACTACAAGAAACACATTCTTGTGAGTCAGATACAAAATTCTGGAAAACTCAGTGGGGTAACTTGGTCTATTCTAGCCATGGTACTAATCATTCTGCTAAGGTGTCAATTCTTTTACATAAATTTAAAGATGTTCTTGAAATGGTACCCTCTATTGATGGTAGATGTATTGTACCCATGGAGATTGTACTGACAATCAAGCTTCTTTGTTACTATCTTTATTATGTTATCTTTATTATGTGCATAGTAGCGCAGCTGCTATAACCAGCTAGGCACACCAGAGGGCGCCATTACCTCGCACTTAATTTAAGGAAACTAAACTTTCACTTTCACTTTATAAATTACTAACGTTTAGATAACCTTCTTATAGAAAACCTTTATTTTGTAAATGTAACCGAGTCCCCCCCAAAAAAGTATTGTAGCTACTAACCTTACTCTAAATTTCTAGCCAGGCGAGAATATTCCCCATTCGCTATGTTTGAAGTAACTTTAGTCAATCCAAAATGTTTTTAAAGTCTATAAAACTGGTTAAACGAGTTGGTTCGATATGCATCTTTCAGGCCAGTTAATGTCGTGAGTTCCCAGTGAATTCTTGTTACATCTTTTGCCATTCTGGATCGAATTGATCTTGGTGAGTCTCCGTATTTTTATCAGGCTAGCTAGCTACAGCTGGCTAATATTCATGTCAGTTCCGAGCTCGGAGAGGCTAGCTCCAGGTAGTGCAGCTTGGCAGAAATGTTGCATATTTCACAAAATATGTGATTGAAAATGTTGTGTGTTTGTGTGTAAAGTTCCTTTGTCTGGCGATCCAAACAATGTAGAATGTGCACTTTTGCCTGTATTCGTTGGCTTTGTGGATATGAAATCTAGCACTAGCTAGCTAATGCTATCTCGGACGCTCTCGAGCTGTAACGTTGTTGTTGTTAGCTAGTTTTTTGTGTAAAGGGTTAACTTACTCTCTCCAGTTATTGAAATATTTAGGTTGTCTAATAGCCTGATGGTTTGATTTGTACGTAAATCCAATCATTCCTCGCCTGTTGGTTGATGCTATAACATTATTCCTGTATGTGTAGTCGTGTGGTAGGTCGACACTGACCCATTAGTAATACTACTACTGTACTACTACTACTACTACTAATAATAATAATAATACTTTATTTGTAGCACAAGGCACCTAATAACTGGGTATTGGCAAGGACCAGGGTCACGATACGATTGTATCACGATACATTGCAATATCCCACAATATGATTCAAATTCGGATCCGCTCCAAAATGCAATGGGTTAAGTTGTCCCACGCTACACCCCTCCACTGAGTTTCATGAAAATCATAATCATCACTCAGTCATAATCACACAAACGAATGAACACACGCCACCGAAAACAATACCTCCCACCCTGCGCTGTCACTGAGGCGGAGGTAATTAGCCGAATCTTGAAGTCCACTCTAAAAGTAGGGGAGAGCGGGGCGCGTTGGACCGTGGGGCGCGTCAGACCGGGGTTTTTGAGGTGATCTGTTGTAGCTACACAAACATATTTTGGTGAACACATCTCTCTACGTCATGTCAACCTATCCTGAAGTCGGCGGGAGTATTTGAAAATCTTTAAACATTTTCCTGGCGATCATCTATTTTTACCCCATATAAGATTTTTTTTTTTACTCTAGTGTTTTTTTGATTTATACACATGTCACAGAATCCAAATATATCATTTTAATCACTGTTTTAGTGGCTATAAGATAGAATAATTTCCGTGTTTCATGCTACATAGCACTGAGTGACAGCTAGCCAGATAGCTAGCCTCCAGTAGGTGGGGCGCTTTGGACCACTGTGGTCCAACGCGCCCCACATTCAATGATCATGCATTACTAGACATTTTTCTTTACTTTTATTCACAGTATGAGAAATAGGCAACATAAAACCGACAGAGAAGTGGCCAGGGAGCTGGCAGCCAGAGAAGTGGAGAGAGGAATGTCTGTACATGGTGCAGCTAAAAGCTACTCCATCAGTCACGTCTCCCTGTTACGCTACTTAAAAAAGAGGAGGGACATGCAAGAGACAGGCAGCACACGGCTCCCTGATGTTGGCTACTCTCTTCATGGTCAAGTGTTCAGTAAGGGTCAGGAGAGGGAGCTGAGGGACTACCTACTGACAGCATCTGCCATGTTTCATGGGTTAAGCCCAAGTCAGGTAGCCTAATTCAGGAGATAATAGTTAATTTATGAGTTAGATATTCATAGAAATCATCACCCAACAATCTCTACATTAGCCTATAATACAATAAATTAATGCAAGCTATATACAGACATAATAAATACAACTATATACATAGGCTTATGATAAAATAAATACTAAATATAGGAGTAAATATCGTATAGAACATGACATTATTAGGCCTATACATAATAAATACCTAACAGTATAAATACAGGTATGTAGTACATAACATATAGTTGTAAGAAGATAATGTTATTTTCATGGGTTAAGGCAATGTACAATATTGGTCCAATGCGCCACACTATGTGGTCGAACGTGCCTCACCCATGAGGCACGTTGGACCGTTTTCACATCCACCACTTTTGGCAAAACTGTAAGAAACTGGTAAGTGCTGGAAACCTCGTTTTGATGTCGCCAACAGATATAGATATACATGAATAGAAAAATTCATTTTTAAATAAATAAACTTAAGGCAAAAAATGGTCCAATGCACCCCGCTCTCCCCTAACTAATGTGAACACTTATTATTAGCCTTTGTTTAGCCTAATCTTATGGTATTGACCTTACATCTTCCACTGAAACTCATGCTTCATATACTGTACCTGTATGTTTCCACTAAAGTTGCTACCAAATACCTTTCATATCTGGTTTCCGATTCTTTCACAGCATAGCTCACTGCTCGTATAAACCTAGTCATGAGGTCTACTTGCCATAATGGGGGGTAAGGGATGGTGGAATGGATGAATATCTAATTCTGTTTGCTGGATATACATGGGTCATGTGTAACCCATAGTCCTCAAAAACTAGGAGGAAAATCTGGAAATTGAAATTAGACAGATCAATTCAGTCTGAATAAGGGAGTTCACATTTCACACTATTTACACACCTTGTCCTATGTGTCAGAAGCATCTCTTCACTGTCACACCCTACGCCCAGAAGAAGTGTGTGTGTGAGCTGTGGATGAGCAGAGTAGCTGACTGAAGGGAGTCTGCAGTTGTTATGGCAACAGATTAGTGTCTGCGGATTTCTGTCACATAGCCTACACACTCTCTCCAGAGATTTGATTAGGCTTACCCAGTTGCCATGGATTTTGGACAGGTTGAGGGCTCAGCGTGACATGCCACTTGCAGGGGGCACAGAGAGGAACCATCAGTGTGTAATGGACCATTCACTGAGTTGCTTCTGGTTCTAATGGTCGTGTTTCTTTGTCCTTTTTACAGGATGGCCAATATTTGTCCTATCACAATGACCAAATAAATCAAGTTTCTGTTGGCTGGTCACAGCTACTGTCAGTAAACCTCCTTTATACAAAGACCCTTACTTGATTACACAGTGGGCTACAATCTCTTCTTTACTTACACTGCCCTTCCTGTGCACTGCTCCCTGGCTATATTGGGTATCATCTCAATCCGACGCCATGAAAAGCTGGCGGATGGGATCAGGAAAACCTTGGCATGCTGTGTTGTGTAGGTCTTCACAGGAGCTTTTCCTACTGCTGTGGTTGAGCCTACTGTCACCAGGACAGGCTGCATAAGCCCCACAATGATTCATTTTCCAGTCAATGAGCTTTTCTCTAGTGGGATAAAAATGGGGGTTTATAGGCCTCTGGCAGGCAATGAGGAGGACTGTGTGTGTTCGAAAGGGATTACGCATCAAACCGCACTGAAAATTCCACTGCAAATATGTTTACAACAGGAAACCTGCAGGACACATTTTTGAAAGAGGATAGAGTATGACTCGGCTAGCTCCGAACATGGCTAGCTCCTGGATAGCCTAGCCATGTTCATAGATTAGCCTGCCACTCGCTAGCTACAGTATATTGACAGTGAGAAGATGTGTGATGGAGCAGTAATAACATAAATGACAGCATGCCTTCGAAACAAAACCTCCCCTATGGTGAGAAAGAGAAAAAGATAGAAGAAAAATCAGGAGTGACAGAAAGAAAGCCAGACAGAGGGAAAGAGGGGCAGACAGGGAGTGTGGGCTAGAGAAAAAGATGGGGGAGAAAGATGAGGAGAGCTCAGACAGGGAGTCAAGGCCATAGAGTTCTGGCTAAACACGTATTGCTGTTGAAAGCATTGGGTTTGGGGTAATTGTGGTAGGTATTGCTTGGTCAGTGGAATCAGAGATGGTTCAGTACGTTCCATCGTCTTTGGTGGAATCTTTGCCTAAGGACTAAATTAACAAGAATCAAGCAAACACATTTCCATGCACCCCTGCTTGTGCTCCACCTCTAAAGAAAGCCTGCCAAGTCTAAGGAATTCCGTAGTTTTCCCCCCTGCTGTGTGAGAGTGAGCCCTAATGCTGCCGCTGGTATTGAACACTGAAACACCGGGATGAATTATACTGCTCTAGACACATAGTTAACAAGATTAAGAATAATCCTGATTGATAAAAGACAAACCAAAACTATCCTACACAGACACACAACACAGTGAGATACACATAGCAACACAGCTCTCCCCTTGAAAAGAGAGTATTGCCCCATTCATAGCCCTCATCAATCAATCAATCAATCAAAGCTTTATTTGTATAGCGCATTTCATACCCAGAGGCAACACAATGCGCTTTACAGAGAACAAGGGAGGTGGGCATACGACCCACTCTCTACATATTCCAGAGGGAAGCAAAAAAACTAATCACCCGGGGGCCAGATAAGTGAGCTGTAAAAATTCATCATGATAATCACAGAGCATAATTGAATCAAGACTGAAGCAGCCTAGGTGAGCACATACACATGAGTCATGATGAGGATTGCGTTGAGTCCATATTGAGCTTTCATGCCTTGCGTAGGCCACACAGCATCATATTAATTTAAATCCTCATTCTGTCCTAATATGGGGTGACTAAAAACATCAGTCTTGCTTCAAGTCCCGCCCATACCAGAGAACCCATGGAATGTTTAACTGCCGTCCTGTCTTGAAGCATAAACAGTGCTCAGTTCACGGTTATTCAAATCTTTTAAACTGCTGCTACCCGGAGTGGTGGTGAGCTAATTGTTGGCATGTTGGGATTCCAATATTGATTTTAGCTCAGCCCAGAGGTGATAATTTCCAAGTCGGTGATTAAGTTATTGTGTCGCAACAGGGCTGTCTTTAAATAAAATGAACAGACTCTGCGTTGTTAGGCTAGTCTACTGCCAGAATAAACAATTTTTTGTTCATGATCTTTACGAAAGTGTGCTGCTCTGTCTGTGACTTTTTAGAAGACAGTCCTGTAGAATGTTTTTCACTTTTGAGTCCAGCGCCGTATTTTGCAAGTTGAGAAGCGCGCCCTCCAACCTATAACTTATTGTGCCATTGCCCTGAATCCCATTTATCCAGCTGGTCTCAATGGTTAATGCGTCTGGGATGAAATCAACCACCCCCCTGACACAGCACTTGATAGCAGTGTGTGTGCGCGTGTGTGTTTGTTATAGGCCGTGAACTCAGTTTCCATCTTGTTCTATCCTAGGCTACATATTTCAGTTTTATCCACCAGGTGTCAGTGCCTGCCTTAATGCCCTCAGCCACTGTAGGTAGACTTACTAGCTACTGCCAGACAATTGTATAGACATGAGAAACAAAATATATAGGCACAACTCATATAACCCCAAAACACGCTAAAATTAAAGTTTAAGACTAAACTCAAATAATGATTCCACATTCTTTTACATAATTATTCTTTCACGGATTTGGTAATTAACTGTTGTGATAGAGGTGTGGATATATCCACAGTGGAAATGTTGCCGCCGCCCTATTTTCCTGCTGTTTCGTTCTGGGGAGCGCAGTTGGTTTTGGCGGAAGAAGACACTACAGGAGAAGTAGCGGGTCTCCTGGTCAAGTACAGAGAGGCGGTCCTCAGCTCACTCAATCAGTAGCTTAGTATGCAGCCGTTACTCACTTGGATGGAAGATTAGATGAAAGTGAACGAGATATGATGCCAACTATTTGAGGAAGAACCATTGGCTTTATTTTGGTACAGAAATACGTTTCAAGACTGCACGGAGCAGAATGGGAATCTTCTAATAGATCTTGAAGGATATTCTGTTCAAACCTTCTGGAGGAATCCTGTTCAGATTCATCTGTGCATTAGCCTACCTCACTGTTCGATTTTTTTTATTATTATTTTTTACTGTAAATGGAGCGTTTTTCTTTTAAGCATAAGCTGGTAACCTACCTGGACTGTCTATGTAGGTTACCTGCATAGACGTCTTTAGTTGTAGGTAGGGCAAGCTTCCTATACGGACCATCGGCCGGATGAGACCAAAGGCTTTTCAAAAAATGTGATGCGTTCCTTGTTCTCTTCAAGGAGAGCAGCCTACCAAAGCACCTCCATCTAGTGTATGTGATCTGAGCGGCAATTGTGGATTACCTGATATTTTCAGCAAGACGGACGTTAATCAATGGACATATTTCCCCCCGTCTGCGAAATGAATGTCAGTTTAATTAAATCAACCACATGAGCGACTTCGGCTACGTCTAAATTGGGTGTCGTGAAAGGAGTCGCTGCGAAAATTCTCTCTAGGGGTCATAGATTTTTATTAATTTACATTATTCTCTGGGATTGTCGTTGCTGTCTCCGCGGATATGGAAACCGTGGTTTTTACGCCTCTGTTGGAGCAATTTATGCTCACGCCGTTGGTCTCTTGGGTAAGATTACCCTAATTAAGAATTCTTATGCATTTGAGCCCACTAATTAACGACCGGCCTCCAAAATACCAAATTGACAAGTGATATTAGGGTTAAGGTTATTCTGACACGTTTGATGTGTTGTCCTTTTTACAGGTCAAGACGCTTGTGCAGCAGTCTGCCCGTGATGGAACCCCTCTGTCGGAATACGTTGATTTGGTGGATGGGATCTATTTAAACGAGATCATGTTGGAGATGTAAGTTGTCTTTATACGAATATCTTTTCCATTCTTATTTTCAAGACAATGCCATAACCTAGTTATGCATTGAGAGTTAAAGACATAGGCCTCCTCATTATAGTGGGCAAATCAAAGCCATCAATTCACAGATCAAATCAAATGTAACCTCGGCCCTATATAGGCTAGTAGACAATGGCAAGTCTACATATCTACAGTCAGCAATACTAGTGTAGCCTATTGATTGATATGAAGCCGAACCACAGCTAGCAGGGTTAGCTGTCTACTCCAGCTCCACCTACAGTATAGCCTTCTGGAGCTCCAGGTCTGCAGTCATGTTGCCAGCAGCTTATCTTCCAGTTGAGTGGTCAGTCACAGAAAATGTCTGAACGTGAGGTGTCATCTGCAGCCTACTGGAAGACTCCCCAGGCCGTGCGTGTGCAGCGCACACTCCTCGCTCCCTGCCTGCTAGATATCTGACTGCTCCTCTCAAAAAGCCTATCCTCAATAAAACTAAACTAATAAAACTAAACTATAAAAATAGAGTAAGCCCCAAAAGGTGTGAAAACCAACTGCCGCTACCAGACCACGGACACGCATCCTAAGCAGTTAGACTCCAGTCCCCAGATATTATATTTGCGTTTGAGGTCTTCCTGCAGACTTTTAAATGACTGCGGGCTACACGTACATTACAACTACATCCCAAGGAGACTGACAGTGTAATTTGGAGCCGTCTGTGTCAGTGGTCCTCAGTAATATGACCAGAACCAGGCCCTGATTTAGGCATGCGGTGATCTCTTTGACTTCCTGCCCTGTCATCAAGCATGTGGTCTGTGACTGTGACACACAGAGAAAGGATCTGAT
Source organism: Borostomias antarcticus (assembly GCF_949987555.1). Classification (NCBI taxonomy): domain Eukaryota; kingdom Metazoa; phylum Chordata; class Actinopteri; order Stomiiformes; family Stomiidae; genus Borostomias; species Borostomias antarcticus. The sequence goes on from NC_140235.1 coordinate 5,813,550, forward strand.
CACACAGTGTAATTCTATCAGCAGGTCTTAACCCCCCAGTGATAATTATCTCGCCATTTCCTGGTTGGTCATTCTAACCTCGTAAAGTTGATATCCATCTCTCCTAGGCAAAGTGTCTGCCGCCTGAGGAGCTACGTTAGGCTAACCCAGGTTTGCCAAGGACCTTGTCAACCTCCTGAAAACATCATACTACTAACATAGAGGCAATGTGGCGGTGTTGTTTGCAGTATGAGTCTTGCAAGCTTGTCTGACTATTGTGTTTTAATGAAGTTTAGCTGTGACTGCCTGTCCGGATGCAGAAGCTGGCCAGACTCGCGTGTGTGTGTGTGTGTGTGTGTTGGGCAGCTGTTGGCACTTGTCTGCCCAGCAAGACTTCCACACAGAAGGCACATTGTCGGATGCTGTTGTGAAGCCACTCTTTGTCTTGGTCTCCCAGTTTATAAAGGCTGCGTGTTACTGATAATAGTCTCACTTGATAGCGTTGCACTGAAACACACACTCTCTTCCAATGTTATACTTACCACATTATAACATACTACTGGGAAGGTTTCTGTACATCCGCTCTACACACAGTGCTACTCTTTCTTTGGTAAACATGCGCACTGAATCATTTACTTGCCATATTCCATTGAGTTATGTGTGGCTTACACTGCAGCAAGTTTCCTGTGGTTGGTTGATTGGTTGCTACAACCTCGTTTTGAGAGATGTGGTTAATGTTAACCATGTTACCGGTTAATGGGGTTGATCTATTAGAACCTCGACTTGTTCAACAGGCTGTGGTCCCAGGCTATGGCCCCTGACCCATGAGGCTAACAATGTTGGTGCCTGCAAGGCTCACACATGTGGCGCTGGAGGAACCACTTAAAACTACTGGGTATTAAGATGAACTGCCCGGCAGTCCGCAATCCTGATAGGCTTCACATTATGAGGAACAATGTACTTCCTTTGTCTGCGCCTACAAAGTGCTGTTGTTCTGGTGCGGTATAGATTAGGCTCGGTGCTTCGTCGGTATCAACCTGTCTGTGATCGATGCATCGGGACCTTCCTGCTTCCTGCCTAGGTGGTTCGTGGTGTGCTTTTAGGATAGAACACTGAACCAAGGTATGTTTATCCTGTAGACGGCCGAAGCAGTAGAGACGCAGGCTGCATTAGACCTGCTGTGTTGGTCTAGATAAGGATGGGAGCAGCTGTGTTTTGTACTCGAATGTCTCTCCTCCGAGCTGATGACAGTGATATGAGAGGGATGGACAGACAGACACATGCACACACTGACACTCTCTCCCTCTTTGTCTCTTTCCCTCTCTGTTTTTCTCTGGGGCACACACACACACCACGCGCACACACATGCACATACACACACAAAGTTGACCGAAGACCAGAGAGGCCCTCCAGGATTATCTGACCTAACGGTTGGTTGCAGGCACAGATGGCTCGCTATACTGCCCCCCCGCCCAGTGACAACTGCCCAGCCAATTACATCTCCTCTCGGCCAATTGTCCGTCCAATTAGATCGCCCTGGAATGCTCCAGCCAATTACATTGCCCCCCTCAGTTCCTCCCAGTCAATTAGACCACACTTCACTGTATTCTGGGCACAAATGGGTATTTCAAATAATTTGATTTTAGAGATCTAGTCCACGGGGTCCACTGCACCGGACATGTGAAACCAAGCACACCTCAATCTCTTCCAATATATAAAATTGACCCAGCTCGTCTTCACTGACCACTGTCGGGCTGTCCAGCTGTCCAGCCTGTTGCTTCACCCTGAACGTGCAGGTTAGATCGGACAGGGAAGTGAAACTGGCCTCATGTAGGGAACAGAGTCACTCTAGGTTTAACTACTTCTCACACATGGATGATAACAATAGCCGAGGTGAGCATAAGTTCCATATTTGATCATGTTTATTGTGTTCCCAAGCTAAGGTGGCCTCATAATGGCTTTAATACAATTTCTATTCATCCACTATTTAAATGCTTTCCCACCAACACACGACCTGAACCCCGACAGCTCTGAGGGATCTAGTACCAACACACCACTTGAACCCCGACAGCTCTGAGGGATCTAGTACCAACACACCACCTGAACCCCGACAGCTCTGAGGGATCTAGTACCAACACACCACCTGAACCCCGACAGCTCTGAGGGATCTAGTACCAACACACCACCTGAACCCCGACAGCTCTGAGGGATCTAGTACCAACACACCACCTGAACCCCGACAGCTCTGAGGGATCTAGTACCAACACACCACCTGAACCCCGACAGCTCTGAGGGATCTAGTACCAACACACCACCTGAACCCCGACAGCTCTGAGGGATCTAGTACCAACACACCACCTGAACCCCGACAGCTCTGAGGGATCTAGTACCAACACACCACCTGAACCCCGACAGCTCTGAGGGATCTAGTACCTTGCTGCTTTCCTCTGTCAATACCTCTTCAGGACCAAAGCACCCCCCCCTCCCCACACACACACACACACACCCCCCTCTCCCACCCTGACCTGGCCAATTAACACAGCAGTAGGGCAGCTTAGCGGCAGCTAAGATATCCGATGAAGGACAACACTTTAATTAACCTAATCCAGATTAGATTGAAACTTCCTGCAGCCCCACAATCACACCCCAACTGTGCCTTACAGGCAGAAAAACGGGGATAGAAAAAAAACTGGTTTACATACAACCATAAGCCCCAGAGCAGGACCAGACACAACACACCTCTCTCTCTCTCTCTCTCTCTCTCTCTCTCTCTCTCTCTCTCTCTCTCTCTCTCTCTCTCTCTCTCTCTTTCACTTCCCTGCTATAGTTCTATCTCTCTCTTACTATATCTCTTTCTCTCTGCCTTTGCCCCTCTCTTCCCATTGCTCTTCCCTCTTGCTCTCGTTCTGCCCCTCCTTCCCTCCACCTCTCATCTCCCTCTCTCTCTCTCTCTCTCTCTCTCTCTCTCTCTCTTTCTCTCTCTCTCTCTCTGTTCACTGAGCAGCAGGCCTCTTGCTTTTGTTCTGTCTGCTGGTCTAGTTAGAGAGGAGGCATAGTTTGGATTCCTGCTGCCTGCAGGGCTGCTGTCCATCTCCTCAGTCCCCCTCGGCTCTGCTGGACTCTTCAGCCTGCACATCAAAGGGCCGGCGTCCTGACGGTCAGACACACAGAAAAGACAGATAGACCGGTCAGGTAGTCACAGGCGGACAGAGAAACGGAGCGGCAAGACGGACAGGTGGATAGGGAAGCACACGTTTTGATGGAAAGACGACGACAGACACAACGTCAGACGGAAAGACCGATTTACCGTCAGAGAGGGAAACAGACACCACACGGCTATACCTGTCATTTGCCCCAGACAAACCAACTACTTCTCCCTTCACTGCATCTCTCTTTCTCTCTCTCTCTCTCTCTCTCTCTCTCTCTCTCTCCCTTTCTCTATCTCTCTCTCTCTCTCTCTTTCCGACCTGTAGGCTATAGCAGGAGGATGTTTGGGCTGTAAAAGGTCCTGTGAGTCAGACAGACAGACGGTGACATGCAGGAAACAGCTGGTGTGACCTTGAGAAGACCCGATTTTAACAAGGCAAAAACAGAGCCTCAGTCCACAGGGGAAGACAGGCACGAACACACTGGTGACAACTCAAGAACGTCTAGAGAGAACGTGCGCTTGTGTTGTGTGTGCGCGCACATTTTATTTTCTGGTCTCTGAGTAGTTATTAAGAGATTGAGAGAGCAGGGAAGACTAACATGTCATCAGTCCACGGCAGAGTGACTCACACACTTGTCTTGAATAGCTGAGCTGTTGGCCTCTACCACGGCTCACAGTGAAGCTGCCCCTAAGTCATCATCATCCCCCACATGCCTCTCTGGTGACTGGCTAGACCTCCATGTCTCTCTCGCTCTCACTCTCTCACTCTCTCTCTCTCTCACACACACATACACACACAGCACCCCCCATGGTGTTTATACAGCGAGGCTCCATTGCTCTATCCCCCGCGCGTGCTGGCCAGCCAGACCCTTCCCTGCTCTGCTCCTCTCTGCCCTGCTCCTCTCTGCCCTGCTCCTCTCTGCTCTGCTCCTCTCTGCTCTGCTCCTCTCTGCTCTGCTCCTCTCTGCTCTGCTCCTCTCTGCTCTGCTCCTCTCTGCTCTGCTCCTCTCTGCCCTGCTCCTCTCTGCTCCGCTCTTCTCTGCTCTGCTCCTCTCTGCTCTGCTCCTCTCTGCCCTGCTCCTCTCTGCCCTGCTCCTCTCTGCTCTGCTCCTCTCTGCTCTGCTCCTCTCTGCTCTGCTCCTCTCTGCTCTGCTCCTCTCTGCTCTGCTCCTCTCTGCCCTGCTCCTCTCTGCTCCGCTCTTCTCTGCTCTGCTCCTCTCTGCTCTGCTCCTCTCTGCCCTGCTCCTCTCTGCCCTGCTCCTCTCTGCTCTGCTCCTCTCTGCTCTGCTCCTCTCTGCTCTGCTCCTCTCTGCCCTGCTCCTCTCTGCTCTGCTCCTCTCTGCTCTGCTCCTCTCTGCTCTGCTCCTCTCTGCCCTGCTCCTCTCTGCCCTGCTCCTCTCTGCCCTGCTCCGCTCTCTCCAGCTCCTCTTTGCTCTGCTCCTCTCTGCCCTGCTCCTCTCTGCCCTGCTCCTCTCTGCTCTGCTCCTCTCTGCCCTGCTCCTCTCTGCCCTGCTCCTCTCTGCTCCTCTCCGCCCTGCTCCTCTCTGCTCTGCTCCTCTCTGCTCTGCTCCTCTCTGCTCTGCTCCTCTCTGCTCTGCTCCTCTCTGCCCTGCTCCTCTCTGCTCTGCTCCTCTCTGCCCTGCTCCTCTCTGCCCTGCTCCTCTCTGCTCTGCTCCTCTCTGCCCTGCTCCTCTCTGCCCTGCTCCTCTCTGCCCTGCTCCTCTCCGCCCTGCTCCTCTCCGCCCTGCTCCTCTCTGCCCTGCTCCTCTCTCTCCAGCTCCTCTCTGCTCTGCTCCTCTCCGCCCTGCTCCTCTCTGCTCCACTCCTCTCTGCCCTGCTCCTCTCTGCCCTGCTCCTCTCCGCCCTGCTCCTCTCTGCCCTGCTCCTCTGTGCCCTGCTCCTCTCTCTCCAGCTCCTCTCCCTGTGTACCAGGGTGACAGTAACACAGGCTGTCAGATGTAGGTTAGTCCCAGAGCAGCCTCAGTAGGAGCCGCCCTCAGGCTCTGCTGAGCTGCTCAGCTATGGATCCACTATTGACTTCTTCAGCGACTCTAACTCCTCCATGGCCGCTTTATCTGGGGGGGTCAGTGGTCAGTACAGTATTTGGGTTTGGTCTCCCCCTCGCAAAAGGCCCCCTATTCAGATGTGTGCTGCAGCCAGACGCACAGGGAGCGATGTTGTCGTGTGTGTGTGTGTGTGTGTGTGTGTGCGCGTGTGTGTGTGTGTGTGAGCAGCTGAGCCAAGCTGATGCAGTGCAATCCTATTGTCACGGTGTGTCATCGGCGGCTTTCCTGGTCGTGTGTGTAGCCTACAACAGTGTGATTTTAATGAGCCTCGTCAGTCTCTGCTTCGTGTGTGTGTGTGTGTGTGTGTGGACGGGCGCGCAGCTACTTCTCGGAATGACAGGATTACTCCCCCTCTGTGGTTTTTAATTAAGGGGTTAAATGCGACCCCCCCACCAGGAGGCCGGGGTCAGGTGACGTCAGCCATTCAGACTGCCATTAAAGAGAACACTCTGTCCTTCTGACTACTGAGATGGCTCTGTTGTGTGTGTGTGTGTGTGTGTGTGTGTGTGTGTGTGTGTGTGTGTGTGTGTGTGTGTGTGTGTGAGAGAGAGATGATCAAAAGGCTGATTAACACATTTTCTGTGTGTGGCTACCACGGGAGAAGATGGGAGATGTCGTTTCGAAACCATGAATATTGTTGTTTTTAGAAGCGCAAAGTTTGTAGCGAGGCCACGATTTAACGTTCAGAGTCTGTGTGTTGCGCGTTCTCTGTGTCACATCAACAAAACCAGGGGATTTTTGTTTGTGAGACGACTGATTATTTTCTATCAGTTGCTTGGCGCCGTGCTTACTCAGCATCAGAGTCTGGCGTCCATTAGTCGTCATTAGAGAAGCATCGTTTCCTTCGCTAAGTACAGGGAGCGGAGCTGGAATATTCTAGAACACCGAGAGGTTGGAAATGGTGCTCAGTCGAAATCTGCATCACACACACACACACGACCGAAGGTTTCACGCGTCACAGATGCAGGCATGCAGACTCGCGCATGGCTGCACGTACATGCCAACATATTCCATGCTACACGCATCCACGCACAAACACACACACACACACACACAACCTTGTTTACTCGCAGTGATTTATTGACCTCAATATTTCGGTTCAACACACTTGCTAGGAACATGAGACATTTCATTCATGAAGAAAAGCTTTCCTATTCCAACCCGCCCAACGCCATAGCTTTTTCTGAGCGGGATCAGCAGAGCATCTTCTGGATGCTTCCGTCCACTTTGCTCAGAGCTCCATCACAGCCGCATGGAGGCTCCATCAGATGGTCCTCATGCAGAATGAGGTCAGAATCAGACCACAGGACAGCCATCTGTAGAGAGAGAGAGAGAGAGAGAGTTGGAGGGGGGGCAGACAGAGAGAGGGAGGGAGAGAGACAGAGATAGAGAGTTGGGGGGGGGGGGGGGCAGACAGAGAGAGAGAGAGAGAGAGACCCCAACACTACATCACATGGGTTCATCTCCCACTTCTCCTCAACCATGGTGAAAACCTTCTGCAGCAGAATCCGAATATCACGTCATGTCCTGAGCAGCCCCATGGCGGACAAGGGCACAATTCCCATGCATGATTTTCTGTTCCTCTCCAAGCACCGAATGAGCTGACATCAATATTGAATCAGAGTTGACCCCGTCCCTGCTGCGGTGCCTGTAGGAGCATTACACAACCTCCCTCAGGGGGGGGGGGGGAAGTGGGTCAAGCGTGTTCAGATGGGCTAGGGATAGGACCGGGTCGCATCCTATAGCCTGGTCTGAGGTCAGATCTATCAGCCTTTCTCTCCAGGGGATGTAATGGAAGATGCTGCGGCTGCTATATTCACCGACAGCTTCTGGATACGCGGTGACCGACTGACTCACTGAAGGCTATCGACACCAGTTCAGTCAGTTTCACAACACCGCATCACTAAATGATTACTGAATGCAGGACTCAACAGCCAGCTATTGATTGTAGGATAGATTGTTGGAATGTGCATTCCTCACATTCTGAGAGAAGAGAAGAACAGGATTGTCCGGTAGTAGCGATCAATCACAGCTGTTTAGAAGCGTCTTATCAGTGAGAGGGATATCGGTAGTATTAACATACAGGTGAATCCAAGGTGTAACTTTACTCCAGGGATTTTGAATATGCAAATAGTGTAGAACGTCTGTGTGTGTGTGTGTGTGCAGGTTGACACCCCGTGATAATATCAGCATCCACTCTCTCTCTCTCTCTCTCTCTCTCTCTCCCTGCCCTCAGGAGAGCAACACACTCAATCTCAATAGGGACGCTCTCCTTGACTGAAGTAGAGCACTATCTCTAAAACGTGTGTGCGCGCACACACACACACACACGCAGAACAGCTATTAGTTCTTTCTCTGAAATTACATACAATGTTGTGTCGCAGAAATTTGACCTGATTCTCTAATAGTTCCCCTCTTGGCTTTGATCAGTAGTAGTATACTAGTAAGAAAAGGATGGAATTTGAGATGTGCCCATGCCTTTCACTGGTCAGATGAGACCTACACAGTAGATCTCCAACACAGAGACGTCTCTCTAGGCTGGATGGTAGACTGTGGTAGAAAGGCAAAAGTATCTCTCTCTCTGTCCCTCAGGGGTACAAGCTAGGGGTCATCAACACAATCATGAGAACTGCCATGTTCATTCATCGGCTCATTCTCACTCTGCTGTTAACTCTGCCCTTTCACCCACCGTCTGACTGACTGACCGTCACACGGTCTGACTGACTGACCGTCACACGGTCTGGCCGACTGACCGTCACACCGTCTGACTGACTGACCGTCACACGGTCTGACTGACTGACCGTCACACGGTCTGACCGACTGACCGTCACGTGACGCTCGACCACTCACAAGATTCACTGCAGCTTGAGAAAAACTCACACGTAGGGATGAGACGGTATGGATTTTTGCATTGCGGTATGGTACGGTACAGTATCTAGTTACACGGTACGGTTTACGGTATTTCACGGTATACGGCATTTCACCTCCCCAACACACACAAAAAAACAAGTATTTTACTTTGAAGGAACTACAGTGCAACACATGATGGAAAATACACACTATTGTAATTAAGCTCAGTTTATAATAGCAAGCTTATATTAAATTACAAAATTAACTGTTGCAAGCAACTTGAAATGTGAAGTTTCAGCAGCGCATTATTGTGTAATACCGTAAACGTAATACCGTAAACACAGGGAATGTCACGGTTCTAATACCGTGGACATTTTATACCGCGGTCCACGGTTTTACGGTATACCATCTCACATGCCACTTCGTGATCTCGGTTCACTTTTCTTTCATAAAGCATGTCCCTTTGTTACTCCCGTGACATTTTTTAGCGGCAAACTACTAAGGTTTTAAACACAGTCTCCCCCCCCCCCCCCCCCCGCAGAAATCCCAAAGCCACGGTCCAGAGGACGAACAAGAAGGTGAACAACGACTCGACCCTGCGCATCCAGAACCTCTCCATCCTCATCAAGCAGATCAAGTCCTACTACCAGGTGAGCGCTGCTCGTGTCGAGGGAGGAGAATGAGAATGAGACCGGGGACATCTGGTGTCGGACGCCTGTTTTTGTTGTGCTGCTGGTTTTCCTCGAAAGCCGCACGTCCCTCGCAGCTGTTGTGAATCAATGTGCGCCCCCTCTCTCCGCGCTTGGTGGTAAGAAAGATATTTTGAGTTTCTGTGAAGAGATTGCTCACTATACACTCAAACATGCGCATTAATCAAGCTTCTGCTATCCCAAACGCGCGAGCGCGCACAAGCACGCGCGGCGCATAAACAGCGATATTTGAACGGCGTGGGCGTGTGATGTGGTCGGGGTGACCTCTATCCAGATGTCAGGGAGGCTTGTATAAACACGCGGGCAGGGCAGACATGTCGGGAGCACAGACTCCCGGCCCCTGATGTGGGTTCTCCATCGCACGCTTCCCCCGTTCAAGGTCTGAGATGGATCTGGCCTTCATCTCGTGAGATATCCCGTGTTCAACTGAACCCTAAATTAAAAAAAGGTTACCACGGGATAACCCCCACGGACATAACCGACTACTCTAAATTAAACTGCGTGGCATATTTGGCTTCGGTTTTGTGCACAGGAAATGAGGACCTCATGGCCTACTGCTAGTTACTCAATGGGGCAGTTTCGCAGATGAAGCCGGGACTACAGATTCGATGGAAGACAGTGAGGGCAGTGAAACTGGCTCCATAGGTTTGTCCCCACTGTAGAGCTCATGTGACTGCTTACAAGCTACAACCTGAACAGGTCTGTTCGATACGTGTGGCATCTCCAAGCACAGCTCACTGTGATGTAAGAAAAGACGCCCTATTACTCTGATGGTCTGGGGGGGGGAAGAGAGGGAGTAAGATCTATCAGTCTCTCTCTCCAGACGATGTAATGGTCTCTCCAGGGGATGGAATCTCTCTCTCTAGGGGATGTAACGGAAGATGCTGCGGCTGCTATATTCCCCGACAGCTTGTGGATACCCGATGTCCGACTGACTCACTGAAGGCTATCGACACCAGTTCAGTCAGTTTCACAACACCGCATCACTAAATGATTACTGAACGCAGGACTCAACAGCCAGCTATTGATTGTAGGATAGATTGTTGGAATGTGCATTCCTCACGTTCTGAGAGAAGAGAAGAACAGGATTGTCCGGTAGTAGCGATCAATCACAGCTGTTTAGAAGCTTCTCATCAGTGAGAGGGATATCGGTAGTATTAACATACAAAGATGAATCCAAGGTGTAACTCTATTCTCCAGGGATTTTGAATATGCAAATGGTGTTGAGCGTGTGTGTGCGTGCGTGTGTGTGTGTGTGCAGGTTGACACCCCGTGATAATATCAGCATCCACTCTCTCTCTCTCTCCCTGCCCTCAGGAGAGCAGCACACTCAATCTCAATAGAGACGCTCTCCTCCTCTGACTAACGTACAGCACCGTCTCTCAAACACGCACACACACACACACACACACACACACACACACACACGCAGAACAGCTATTAGAAAATCAATTGTTTTCTCTGAAAATACATACAATGTTGTGTCTCAGAAAATTGACCTGATTGTCTAGTTCACCTCTTGGCTTTGATCAGTAGCTGTATACGAGTAAGAAAAGGATTGAATTTGAGATGTGCCCATGCCTTTCAGACGCCCTATTACTATGGTGGTCTGCGGAGGAAGAGAGAGAGAGAGGGAAGGAGAGAGAGAGAGGGGGGGGGGGGGGAGAGAAAAAAGGAAGGAAGAGAGGGGGATGGGGCTTTCCTAATGACAGGGTCTGCTGTGCATCGGCGTGTAACATGGGCACCATGTTATGAAACAATCAGATAGGAATCCAATATATAACACACAGGACTCCACTGGGGTTTAAATCCTACACACACACACACACACACACACACACACACACACACACACACACACACACACACACACACAGACAGCCAGACAGACATGGAGCTTATGATACGTAGCTATCAGTACATCTGCCAACCTCAGGGTAGAGGAGAGCTCTGGCAGACCGACGATGATAAGAATGCCAGCCATGATGATATGATGGCCGCTGAGAGTGCTGGAGGAGATATGATCAACCTCGGGGTGTCTTCTTCTTGGCAGCCTAGAACTGTAATGAGGAAGTGAACGTGACCCAGCATGCCGAGAGCTGAGGACTGCAGGAATGCGGCGGGGTTAGTGGATGGCTGGAGACGTCAAAATGCAGCGAGAGGAGGAGGAGAGGGAGTTCCCCAGGCCTTGGTTCCCTCCAGGGTTGGGCTCAAATAGTGCGTCCTATTTTTGAGTCCAATAGCCTTTTTCCTCTCGGAGAACAAATTTGACTTCACTTCCGTTTGCGAGGGTGAATTTAGATTGAAACCCTATACCCACCCCGTAGTCCTCTGCAGATTCAGCGGGTCTCAAGAGAACCATTCCCAATCCCACGAGGCCTGTTAGGTTATTGGAGACGGAGAGGGATGTCCACCCAGGCGATTAGACGCTTGTTAACTCCACCGCCAGCCCCCCTGATACAATCTCCATTACATGTCAAACGTCCCGTCAGACAGACCCTCACACACCTAAAACAAAACAGCTATTGTATCCCCACCCCCCCCCCCCCCCTCACACACACACACACACACACACACAAAATGGCTTTTCGAGTAATCTGTAACCAAGCCAACAGGTCCTCTTCCCCTGAGTTTCCACTAAGGTGAAATAGTGGCCAGTGGGGTCAACTAAGAACACCAGCTAGCTGTGGCGCGGTGGAGCAGTAGCCTTAGCAGTGCAACGTAACAAAGGATGTGTTGTTCCTCTATTGTGGCAGCCATCAATCCTCTGGCCGTCCCTGTCTATAGGTTGACCCCATGGTTGATGTATTTTCTGTGGTCAGTGTCTATTAGGTCCGCCAGGGAACCCCCATGTTTCCTCGGCCTCTTTGTGTCCAGTCTCTGAATGATCGTTCAGGGGCTCTGCCACCCACTAATCCGCCACTCTGTCAACTGGAGACCTGTTGGCGACTCAAAAGTGTTGGACAATAACGATTGCTCCCAGAGTTGTGGTGCTGGCTGGAGTAGTAGATCTAAATGGATCAGACTCGTTACGTTTGAGTGGAGTAGACGCATACAGTAGATGGGAATTTGGTTCTTTGTGTGAATAACAAAAGCACTTGATCACTTGGCCAAATGATCACAACAGAAGAACGCCTGATAACTTTCCTTTCCTTATTTTCTGCTGTTTCCCGGTGTAGTGGGTACTGGGTAGGCTGTCAGTGATGAGGTATTTAGCAGATTACCAAACAAAGGCAGTGATTGCTGTACCAAAACAAGCAGCTCAAAGTCTTAACCAGTGGCATCATGTGAGAAATTCAGCAAAAAGACCCTGCCTACATCTTACCCTGGGTCAAAGGTCGGTCAATGGGCCAGACACACCGTCTCAGAGACCTCTACTGATGTATGAGGAGGAGGGATGGATGGAGGGAAGGAGGGAGGGAGGGAGAGAGGGGGAGAGAGAGAGAGAGTGTTTCAAATAAGTGATTCTATCTAGAGCCTTTCAGTGAGAAATATGCAACATCTTTATAACAGGCATCATCCAATGTCATCAAAAGTAAATTGCTTTATGCGGGTTCAGTCTGTTGGCTCTAACATCCAGCCCTGCCTGAAACACATCAGGACACACATGCACACTCTCTCTCTCTCTCTCTCTCTCTCTCTCTCTCTCTCTCTCTCTCTCTCTCACACACTCACTGTCTCTCTGTCTCAATCTCTTTATCTCCCCCTCCACACACTCACACACTCACACACTCTCACACACTCACACACTCACTCACACTCAATCTCGCACTCACCACCCACATCCTCACTTTGAGGTGGCCTGCTCAAGGTCTGCTCAGTCAGGCTGTTATTCAACACACATTGAGCGTTTTTGATTTCCTCTCTCTTGTGGTCCCAGTTTTCCCGTCCCTACTTAAACGCTCAAAATTAACTTTCCAGACAAGTTTTGTATGGTAGTGAAGTGGAATCCATTTTGTCCAGGTTTTCTGCTAATGCAGTTTGCAGCATAAGCCTTTACGCTACCAGTGTGTCTGTCTAGCGACAGTATAAGCTACAGTACTGCTGCTAAACCCATCATCAGGATCACATCGCTCCCTGGCTCATAGTACAGTTTGGCTTCTGTCTTGTGTCTGCTGGGACTCTGCAGCGCTCTAGTCTCTTCAAGTTCCTGGAAAAGAAGAAACATTTATTGAGTTACAGATCGGGCTGAGTCAGCACAAAGCCTCCTGGAGCCGAGCTCGGTTATCTTACTAATTAACCCTCCCCGCTAACAAGGCAGGCGTCAGGCCCAGGCTCCCCGAAACTCCTCTGGGACGTTCCTCTCTTGTCCCCCCCCCCCCCCCCCCCCCCTCTCCTCTCACAGGATCCCAGCGGCTGCGTCGACACGTGGAGAATGACTTTGTGCCGAGGTTGTAAAAAGTGGGCCGGGCTACATACTGTATTTCCATAATAATGGTTTTCATTACACGGCGTCAGCTCTCAGGGCTAGCCATGCATACAGTACTGTGTTCCAACGTCTCTGCGTTAGCGCTTATCGGTAGCACAGGAAGGACCGGCTGTCTAGACACACGGCTGCTCTTTATGTTCGGAAAGATGGAGACTGTGCATTAGAAGAGGTTTTCTGGTATTGAGAGACCATACAGGGAGGGGTAACTAGTGTGACTAAATCATGATGTAAATGTGAAGAGTAGGCCAGTGTGCTATAGGCACGTTGGGTTTGGGGTGTGGTGGTGTTCAGGCTGTAGGCACGTTTGGTTTGGGGTGTGGTGGTGTTCAGGCTGTGGCTTGAGGGTCGGTGGTGTTTTCACTGTCTGGAGGAAACAGAAGGGCCCATTCACATGTAGCTAGCTAGTCCCTCTGCCTCTCTCTCTCTCTCTCTCTCTCTCTCTCTTTTGCCCCCCCCACCCACCCCCTCTCTATCTCTCTCTTTTGCCCCCCCCACCCACCCCCTCTCTCTATCTCTATATCTCTCTCTCTATCTCTCTATCTATCTATCTATCTATCTATCTATCTATCTATCTATCTATCTATCTATCTATCTATCTATCTATCTATCTATCTATCTATCTATCTATCTATCTATCTATCTATCTATCTATCTATCTATCTATCTATCTATCTATCTATCTATCGGGCTCAGTTGCCCAGGGTCATGTGTCTTAGGGACTATACTGTTTAAAAGAGGGGCTAGGCTCTCTCATAACCCACATCCTCCCTGCTGCGGCAGTTAATCCTCCATATAAGACATTTAAAGGTGTAGTCCGCTCAAATTACATCCTAACATTATTATTCATTGCAAGATGCATGCCGATGTCTGGATGATATCTGGTTTGTAGCTGTATTATTCTGTATAGTAACTCAAGCTTGTAGAGACACAGAGCTACGACTTCTTTCTTTGATCACAGATATGTGGTTTCTGTGTCTCTACATTGATCCTCAGGACCCAGTGGGGTTAGTCTAGAGAGATCTGGTCTGGTATAAGGGAGTCTGGGCTCCAGCCTGTTTGACCCACACAAAGACGGTCTGTTAGTAGGACAGGAAGAGGAAGGCATAGCTAACCCAGCTAGCACGCTAACAGCCCAGCCCAGGCTAGATGATGATGTTGTTTTTTACTTGGACTCCATCATGGAAAATATTTCCAGGAATGCCAGTATTTGCGTTCCTTGTTATTATAGCTTTTCCCTCAAGCCAGAGGTTATTTTTATTTCTCTTGAATCGCTCTTCGGGCCTTCCTCCACTTTCATTTCATTTGGGGGAGGCTGCTGCAATCCCCAAGTGATTTACTTCCATCATGACCGTCATGAGCCAATCAGTTTATTAGGGCATGTGCTAGCTGGAGGCTAAATGCCTGTTATCATGCAGGCTCACTGGGCTAAGTGTCCTGTTGACGAGCTAGTAGCCACTAGCTTGTAAACACCCCTTAGACACAGATCCCTCACTATCCTTTCCTAGATGGCATATTGTTTCAAAGCTCAGGCCTTCTATTTCTGTCACAGACGCAGTAAAGATATGATTAAAGCGGGGCCACTGAGAGTGGAAACGCTGCTGCAGGGTGTGTCCGAGGACAACTTAGAGAGACTGTGGTGTGACTGTGTCATGTGAGTCTGTGAAGTGCGGAGAACAGCATTTTTTTGAGGGGGGAAATGGTGGATTTTTCGAAATATCTAACTTTGTCATCTACTTCCTAAGCATCACAAAGTCTTTAGGTCTTAAGCGCGCGGTATATACTTGCTATTAACTACGTGTCGACCGTGCCGCAAAATACACGCATCACTACATCACTACTAAACAGCAAGTATATTGCGGGCTTAAGAACTTTCAGTTGTCACATTCAAAACACAGAAGAGCTCAAGCAAAACCTTCGCAGATTGAAATAGCATTAACTCAAGAGTGTGTTAGGAACGCACGGTATTAAGTTCCTGTTTGCTGAAGAGTGTCCTATGTTCCGAGGGCTGCAGAATTTTGCTGTGAAAATGAACACGGGGGTGCAGTGCATTCCTTTTACAAGTGGTACACGTTTTGGGGGGATTAAATGAAAGTGTGTGGCCGTAGAACGAATCCAGTGACCAAGAACTGTCCGTGATCTGGCCAACACTGAGCCTGTGACCTACTGTCCCATCGATAACCTGGCCATAAATATTCTGTTAAGCCAGGTCAAGATAGTACAGTGAGTGTTTTTGGTAGTCAGCCTGGGTAAATGAAGCCGGTAGTTCCTGTCAGCGGTGTGCGACCGTTAATGAGTGGCAGGCAGCGTGGGCTTAGACCAGGTAGGTTCCAGACCAAGCCCCAGGGGAGGGGGGTGTGAGGGCTGTGCTGCCCCAGTAGAGGGGCCTTTGTCCTGGGCATGGACAGCAGGAGCAGCCCCCCCCCCACCACACACACACACCTAGCCTCTGCAGCCCCAGGGCCCCCTAGAAAAACCACTCTAACTGATAGACTGAAGCAGAGAACAAAGGGAGAACAGGACTAATGGCTCGTTCTCTCCTCCCTCGCATGCTGGAGGTCTGTGGGTCCATCTGGATGTGTCATCGTATTGCTTGTTAGGACCAGCTAACAGGGATCTCTGGACACTATTGACTCGGTGACTCCAGGAGTGAGGTCATCTGGCCAGCAGGCTAGATACCCTCCCACTGCGAGTAAAGCCTCGGATACACTAGAAAACTTTCACAATCTTAACAGATTATGAAATGACTGGGAGTATACACTAGACCACTGGCTTCTGCAGAAAAACTGGGTATCGCACATTTAACGACTGGACCAGATGGTGACGAGTTTACACTACACGATTGCGTCCAGAATCTGCTCAAAAATATCAAACATGTTTGATATGCTCCGATTCGCTCCGACTCAGATCGGGACAAGTCTGTTCTCATCATACACTTGCCGATTTAAATCTGTACCCCTCATACACTTATAGATTTCTGTGCCAAATTGTCACTCCGACTACCCCCAACTAGTGCAGACTGCTGCTGACTAGGACAGACTCGGCAGGATTGTGAATCGTGTATAAAATCGGGCATAATATCTTGCATCCTCAGCTTCAATGGATGTAGCCTACAGTCGATGAGCTAGTGGCACGCTGACATCTATTCAAACCATCTTACCTGCTTAAATGTGTACCTCATTTATTTTAGTCATTAAGCAGATGCTTTATCCAAAGCGACTTTCAAGAACTTTTCGAAATACAGTACATTTGTCAAGAGCGAGTGAACCGACTGTACATCCCGACTGTACATCCCAGTCCTTTTCCTTTTAGCGTTATTGAAACGAATGATTGTCGTGTGTTGGGCTGGTGCAGTGGTCACTACAGGAAGTGACCTGGTGTTCCAGCGCTGCAGCTGTTTTAATAAGCACAAAGCACAAGTGTGCCTCGCCGCCGGCCTAGACGGCCGGACCGCAGCGGCGTAACGATTCCCACCGCGCTCCAGCTCGTCTTTCCTTCCTCGACACGAGAGCGAGGCTTTCCTCGCATCGATTCAACGGTATCAGCAGACCCCGTCGCGCGTGGTGTCAAGTGCTCTGGGAGGCTGCGCCGTCCTCGCTGACGGTCAGGTGTCGGAGAGAGAAAGAGGAAGCAGGCGGCGGAGCAGCCCCTCCCTCCTGACGCTGCCGTTTCCTCTTCTCTTCTTCTCCTTTCCTCTCCTCCCCTCCTGCTACTTTCTGTCACGTTTGAGCTCTTCCGCGCGCTCATAATCTCAGCACGTCCCCCCGACAGCAGCAGGGAAGTCCGCAGTGCCTTGGAGAGAGCGTGTGTGTGTGTGTGTGTGTGTGTGAGGGAGTGAGGGGTAAAGACACACACACCCACACACACACACACACTCAGGCACACTGAACATCCACCAGGATGGGGAGAATAGACCCATCTTCCCGTTGCTATGGAAACCTTCTCCGAGTCTGCAGAATGGGTGTGATTCAGGCTTTCAGGGCTGAGCTGGCGACTACACCCCTCCTCCCTCTAACACACACACACACACCCCTGTCTCATTCTCACACACTCTCTCACACACACACACACACACACACATGTTGACATACAGTACACAGGCACAGCATATCTCTCCTCACACATTCTCTTTTTCTGTATCACTCGCTCTCCTACTCTTTCTCTCTTCTATCGCTCTGTTTCTCTCTTGCACACACACACACACACACACACACGTACGTGGTGGCGGCACAATTGCCGCCCTGTTTGACTTCTGCCAGCAGCGGAACCTGGTCGAAGGGGGAGGGGGGTAGCGGGGGTCTGCTGCTCAAACAGACAGGGGTCCTGTGAGACCAAAACACTGCAGCCTCAGAGCCAACCCCCCAGCCTCCCTACACAAACACACACACACGCACACACACACACTGGTTATTGAGTGAACAGCCACATCCAGCCTCAGCATGCTAGTAGTCTACACCCCTAAACAGCTGATGCTACAGTAGCAGAATCCTGTATTAGTGAGAGAGAGATGGGGGGAGAGAGGGAGAGAGAGAGGGAGAGATGGACAGAGAGAGAGAGGAAGAGTGAGAGAGGCTAGTACTGTCCCTGCAGAGTATTAGGTTCCAGCATGGTGTGCTGTCAGCAGCAGCAGAGTAGACTGTATTGGCGTGTAACACACTAAACCGGCCTCCAATACAGCAGTCCTGAGAAGTGGCCGTCTACCAGCCCAGTCATCGTCTGTCTGGCTGAGCGGAACACGACCCAGTCCTGAAGAGCCAGCGAACAAGAGGCTCTGATCAATAATACAGGAGGAGGTCGACCTGGCCCTGGGCCTAGCCTGGCCTGGTCTGGCCTGGGTGGGATGGAGAGAGAGAGAGAGAGGAAGGGATGGAGAGAGGAAGGGAGGGAGGGAGATGAAGAAGAAAAATCACCTCTTTGTCTCTTACCGTTTCTCACCGTTTCTCTAACTCGCACCTCTGTCTTTGTCTGTATCTTATCTTTTTCTGTCTCTGCCCCCCCCCCCCCCCCCCGTCTGCCCCCCTCAACCTCTCTCTTCACACCAACACGTCTCCGGCTTCTACCCAATCGTAGCTCAAGCATCTTCTCCATATGCCGTCTTCTATACAAGGAGAGCGTCACTGTCATTGTCAGCACTCTGACAGACGGGGGGGGGGGTTTGTCATTTCAAAGAGGAGCGCGTCAACGTGACACGCTGGGTGCGCTGTCTGTCTGCTCCTGCAGTTTCTTGCATATTTTATGGATGGACGGGTCTGTAAGCCCCAGTTAGCTTGAGGCTAATCCTAACGCCGTATTCGAACACACCCACTTTCCCTCCTGTAAATTAGCCTGGTTGTTAGCGCGGCGCTAACTCTAACGCCATTTTGTGAGCCACACTTCACGCTAGCTTTGTTTTTAGCATGCACTCATTGTTATTCTCTTTCTCTAATTCTCTATAGTCATGATGCTTTCGATAGGGAACTAAGTATGCATAATGTTCTCCTCTTGTGTTTACATTTGGCCGATATCCACCCCCTCGGCGTCAATATGAGCGTTAGCTTGGGGAACTGATGAGGTGGGTGGACAGGCTAACAGCTAACAATGACAGACTGCTTCTGTGGCTTGACCTGAATGTGCGGTCTGCTGACAGCTCACACACATGTGCCCGTCGGGGGACAGGTGTGTTTTGAAGGGTAGGGTGGGGGTGGGGGGGAGTGTGTTTGTCTGTAAGGGGGGAGGGCCGCAGATATAACTGGACAGGTGTGTGTGTGGGTGTGACCAACAGTTGCTGTGGTCTGCAGCCTGTGTCCTGACTCAGCAGCTCGAGCTCGAGGGTGTCCAGTCCCCCCTCACCAGGACTGAGAACACGGTTCTACCCAGCAGCTGGGCTGGGACACATCTGACTCATCACATGCGGAGACAATGGGATTTTGTTTACATCTATGTGGATTTAACTATACTCATAGGGGCAGCGGGGGAAATGAACAGGTCTGAACCACCAATATTTGTTACTTAAAAACTAAATCCTCTTGCAAGTTTTATAATATGTGAATTTCACACTGCGCTGCACCAGTATGCATATCTAATCGACCCTATAGAGCCAACCAATAGAAACGCTGCCCCTAGTGCCCCTAATAACCTAGAGCAAGGTCTCAAACTCACACACATCCATGTGTGGGCATCATCTGGACAATGGCATAGTGGTACTGTGTATATAGTGGTGTCTGGAAGTAGCCTACATGTTTATTCTGTCCCAGACATGTGAGCATGGCCTTAGGAGGGCACATGTTTCAGTGTAGCCCTGGGTAAAAAAACATGGTCAAATATCTCAGCATATCACAGCTTATCTACTAACAGATGACAGCTAAAAATAATGATTGTTTGTGGCCTAATTGGAATACATGTGCAGTTGTGCACTCACATCTGTATGTTTAAACAGTCTCTGAAAGGC
This sequence comes from Borostomias antarcticus, assembly GCF_949987555.1. Classification (NCBI taxonomy): domain Eukaryota; kingdom Metazoa; phylum Chordata; class Actinopteri; order Stomiiformes; family Stomiidae; genus Borostomias; species Borostomias antarcticus. The sequence goes on from NC_140235.1 coordinate 5,833,156, forward strand.
TACAGCACATCATGTCCCAGTGTAGCTCCAGGTCTGTGAGGTCAAATATTAGAAAATAGTTGTCTTTGTCCGTTTTTGTCTTTTAGTAGATCAGTGTTTTTTCAAATTATGTTCTAGCAAATACAGGGCATAAAAATTATTTTAGCAGGTTACTGTATTAAAACAACACTCTCCTTGAAAAATCAAATAAAAATCATAGTTTTAGACAAATACATTTCTCACGGGTTTAAATCAGTAAGGGGCGCAACCGTTTGCTAATGCTGGAGATGCACCCGGATCCCCCTAGCAGGGCTGGGAATTGGGATCTCAGACCCCTAGGGTCCTCCAGCCTATAGGGATAGTTTTCTCTTTCTTTGTGCCGTAGTCTACTCTCTCATCTCAACTGACAGGAAACCATGGCAGATTCCCTTTGTGTAACCTTGGAAGCGGTTGACCTTGACCCCCCCGCTGACCCTCCCTCCTCAGTGTCTGTGACTGCCGTAGCGTGACGACCAGCCTCCCCACACATCCTGTCAGGAACAACCGTGCGTGTCTGACTGCGTTCCCACATACTGTACGTCGTCTTTCATATACCGGGGGCCTGTAGCTTTAAATGTCCCTCCGCCGACAGACGGCCAGATGTGAGCAGCAGTCGGCCCCTCCCCCGCCACCCCCCAGCCCACAGCCCAGAGGATTCTGGTCTATATGTTTCAACAAACATGCGGTATGAAATGTCAAATCCAGAAGGCTAAAGTAACATGAGTAGACTACACAGCGCAGCAGCGCACACACGGCACCGAGACGCCCTCACCGGAGATGCGATTCACCTGAGAATGCTTTGTTGTTTCGGGCCACATTGAGAGTGTTTGCGGTCAGTCTGTCTGTCGTTCTGTCTGTCGTTCTTCATGAGCTAGTGATGCAGTGGGCCTGTGTGACAGATGGTCCCGAGGGGGGGCTCTCCAAAAACTCTGCATTAAATGATAAGCTTCTTACTCATTACATCAGCAAGAAAGCGCACACAGAGAGGGTGCAGACAGGAGTTTGCCTGGGCCGCCATTAAATATTGAAGGCAATAGCCCACACGTGTTTCCTGCTTGAGGAAACACTCTTTCATTTACAGCGGTAGTCGACCGTCCAGCAGTTTTGTGGAGGTGAATGTTATGACAGAGTTGTGGAAATGAAATACGATCATTCATTGTGGCTTTGAACACTGCAGATGTCGCCACTTCCGCTGATGTCATTTTGATATATGGAACGTTCTGGCACGTGTAGATATTTGTGTTAATTAAGCCTTTTATTATCGTTGGACAAAGAGGCATCCGAATCTTAAACTGTAAAATGGAGAATGCGGAGCAGCACAGATGACCAGGTCATCACCCCATAAATAGAGCCTACTGATAATTATGGTCTGTGGCTGTTTGGCCCATAGCCCAGAAGGCTACACACACACACACACACACACACACACACTCTCCACACACACAGTCAGATAGGTCATTATCACAGGACCAGCTTGGTACTGATCCAAGTGGGATGGTGCGGCCCAGCAGTCTGCTAGAGATTAGACACGCATACAGTGCACGCACATGCATGCACACGCGCGCACACACACGCACACACACGCACACACCAGGACCTCATCTCTAGTTAGTCAGTAGCTCCAGAGGCTTAATGAGAAGTTTCTTTCATTCAGTGATTTCTATGGACACTGCAGAGAAGAATTGAAGCTGATGTACCATTCAAAAGAGTACAACAGTGTGTGTGTGTGTGTGTGTCTGTCCGTTTGTCTTTCTCATGGTTGTTTTTCTCCTTGAAGTCCTATCGTGTGTGTGTGTGTGTGTGTGCGCGCGCGCGCATGTGCAGTATCCTGGTTTCATGATAGACACCTGAAAACCTTCTGGATAAGTGGACATATGAGCTTAAATGGACTTGACAAAGACCACAGTCACATCACCAGACGGCCACCCACCCACCAGCGTTGTCACAACACATGCATGTACTCACACACACACACACACACACACACACACACACACACACACACACACACACACACACACACACACACACACACACACACACACACACACAGGATGGATGACATCATGACCCTCTGCCACATGATCCTGCCGCTTTGTCCATTGTTGTTCAGATTGATACCGTTCCGGGGGGCATCCCTGTGTCACACAGTGTTTGAACACCCCGCTGAAACCCTTCCTATCTCCTATGATAGACTTGATCAGAGGAAGGTATTACAGTCTGCCTGTAAGGCTGTGTGTGTGTGTCTGTGTGTGTGTGTGTGTGTGTGTGCGCGCGCGCTTGTGTTTTAATGTCAAGCATGTGCTCTTCCAGAGAGTGGAATACATTAAATATATTGAATGTATTGCATTGAAGGTTCGTGATTAGTATTACACTGACGTTGTGGTTTGTATCATATTCTCATAACCCAGGGTGTCATACTTTGTGACGATATCTGACTGTGTTTTCTGTGTGTGTGTGTGTGTGTGTTCCTTCTCCAGGAGAGCCTCCAGCAGCTGGTGATGATGCCCCTACCCAACGTGCTGGTGCTGGGGAGGAACCCTCTCTCTGGTACGCCCGCCTCCCTCTCCACCTGGCCTGCCTCACCCCTGAGACGCCCACCTGGGTCACACTCTCTGGTCACACTCGTTTACACACACACACTCATTTACACACGTTTACTCACCAGGCATCACCAGGGCGTTCCATTCCAAATAGGCAAAAATATCATCCCAATCATTGTGGGCAAAAAGAAAGAAGGAAGGGTATTTTTTGTGCCTGGAAGCAGCTTCAATCCACCACTAAGAACAGATCATAACATAACAGTGTAAATGTCATGTAGACTAGAGGTTCACGTGACACAGAACCCCCCCCCGCTCTTGGGCGTCTGTATCCTATTGTTGTCACTGAAGGATCATCAGTCTCCATCTCAATAACACACACGCCCACACGCTTGATTATACGATGAAAGATAAAAAACATCACAATGTAATTAACTTCAGAACTTTCATTTGGGTAAACAAAATCACCACGAGTGCAAAAAATCTACAGATAACCGTGTCTGACAACATTGTGTTCCCTAAGCAGTCTACAACGGAGAAATGTGTGCAGATTGTTGCCAGGTCATTCTTTTGTGCGGTCCTTCTGGGTGCAGTCCCCTTGGCTATTAACACACTGGCCTAAAGTGTTCTGGTGACGAATAGAAAACCACACAAGGGCATCATATCTCTCCTTGTCCCCATCGATGTATATTCCCGGTCTACAGTCAACGGCCTCCACACACAGCTGGGGAGGTTTCTGGGAACACATGGCCGGCAGGTTACTCAGCTCTCCATTTATTTTTTCGGAGAACATTTGCCCACCTGGCGCTGTGTTGTCTTCCCCGGAGTAATGGAGGCACAAAGTGATTCTCTGGCTCTCAATCAATTTCGAATTCCACATCTGATCCCCCTTCAGACTCTCAACAATCCAGGTTTTGCAGAGCTGCCAATTCCTCATTGTTACTTTTTTTTTAGTCAGGCATTTGGTAGACTGATCGCTCAGAATAGTATGACTTGAATTTGAGTTTCTGTGTCGCATTCATTGTCTCAATGCGGTAATAGGGCCATTATGCAAATCCTTCGATGTGGCAAGTGGTGCTCGAGCTTCAACAAAACAAAAGAAACGTGTCTAACTCATTTTGTAATCATGAAAATGTAGACATTGTAGTATAGATATTTAGTAAAAGTCAGGGCAGGGATGTTGAATAGTCACTGAGTAATTTAAAATTGTGTTCAACAGCGACCATTGGCGTGATAAACCGCAGTTGGAGTAAATCAGCTCTGTAATCAGTTTTCCAATCATCAAGGATTTGTGTGCAGATTAGATCTCCCAGCCAGAACCACACATTCTTTGTTCTTTATAGATTTACGGATCACTATTGATGTTGCAGACGGTCATCAAAGAAAGAAAAAGATAAATAGCCATTCATTCCATTGTTACCTCTTGATATTATCCAGGACCAGACTCTTAGTGTTGTAATTGTAATTAGTATTGCTATGTTCAACCTCAAACACATGGGTCAGCCAGACAGGGTCTGGTTCCTACGCCAGCCCAGCCCAGAACTGACAGGCAACATTCCTGTGTGTTACCTCTGTGTGTGACCCTTGACCCTCAGTGTGTGTGTGTGTGTGCGTGTGTGTGTGTGCACGTGTGCCTGTGCGTGTGTGTGTGTGTGTGTACACGTACGTGCGTGCGTGTGTGAGAGAGAGAGAGAGTGTGCGTGAGTGTGCGTGCTTGCGTGTGTGTGTGTGTGAGAGAGAGTGTGCGTGTGTGTGTGTATGTGTGTGTGTGTGTGTGCGCGTGCGTGCTCCCCAGGGCCAGTGTTGGAACCAGGGCCATCTGAGAGTGATTGGGCATGTGGCTTTTATTAGAGAGCCATTAGAACTCTGGGGCTGGGGGGTGGCGGGGGAGGGAAGCTTTATCAACATGGTGGGAATCCACCCCGGGCTCGGATTTAACCTACTCTGTACAACACACACACACACACACACACACACACACACACACACACACACACACACACACACACACACACACACACACACACACACACACACACATCATCATCATCATCCCCCTGCTCTGTGTGCGTGTCTGAGCCTCAGTGTCCGGCGGTGATCTGGCCAGAGCGTCTTGAGAGCGTCCATCAGCGCCGTCCCCAGGTCCGTGTCTCCGCCGTGTCCCCCCCCCCCCACCTCTCCTCCGGACCCACAGCCAGGCCTTCTGTTCCACACGCTCTCACCCCCACTAGCCTCCTCCTACCGCACAGCCTGCTCCGCTCAGCACTGCTGCTGACAGCACCCTGACCCAGGCCTGTCAGATGCCAGAGCTGTAGATGCTGTGTGCTAGTATCCCCCGTTCTGCAATGCCAACTGTAGCAGACAACTGTTCTCTGGTGTGACAGGTGTGATGTGTGTGTTTGTCTGGGGGTCAGGCCGCTGTTAAGGGTGATTTTGGGTGTCCCCCGCAGTCCAGTGGGAGTAACGGGGTTAGGATAAGTCAGCAGTTTGGGTTTATTTATTCAGGATCCCCATTAGTTATTACCTCAGTGACAAATATTTTTCCTGGGGTGCACACAAAAAATAAGACAAGAAACTCAAACATCGCTCGCATTATGTAAAATCCACAATATCAAACAAAGTGAAATAAAAATAAGAGACAATAAGTATTTCTTGCATTCATAATATTGTCATCTTGTATTAACAGTATATTGTTAAAGCAAACCAATACTAACTAGACACACAGGGTTAGAACAGTAATCGATTTTCCATTCCATTGATTGTTGGTATTGATTAAGTAGAGCACCTACAGGGATCTGCTCCTCCCCATACCGATATCCTGCTGCATTCTCCTCATTCCTCAGGGATCAATAGTAGCGAGCTTGTTAATATTTCACTAACCCAAGTCATGCCTCGAGCTCCTCTGTTGTCGGCATAACAAACACGGCTGAATCTGACCTCTTTCATCAGTGCTCTGTGGAGCCTGAAGATAATACAGCGTTCTGAAAACGGACGCGGCCGGAAAACAAACCAGGCCAGTGCCAGGGAGTATTCTGGGCTCTGTTGTGTGTTTGTGAGAGGTTAAATATAAGGGTCTACTGTGACATATTCCTCGGAAATAGCTATTTCTTATCAGCGAAGGTCTTAAGACACCACATATACAGAGCGTCAGAGAAAGAGAGAGAGAGGGGGAGAGAGAGAGCGAGCGAGCTGTGAAGTGATTTACGAAAAGCCAATGTTTCTAAGCAGAGCAGAGGGCTGCAGATAAGAGATAGGCAGCCTGCTCAAGATGAATAATTTATATACTGGCTAACTGAACTGAGCCGAGCATGACTGAGAAGAGAGAGGGAGAGAGATGGAGGGAGAGGAAGAAAGAAAAGGTAAAGAAGAGGGGGAGAGAGATGGGGGAGGTGTGGGGAGAGATATGGGGGAGGGAGCGAGTCAGAGAGAGGGGGGAGCTGGAGGTGAGGGAGGGGGGGAGGAGAGGAGTGGAGTGTGAGGGACAGGCAGAGAGAGAAGGAGAGAGGAAGAGGACCGACAGAGGATTAAAATAGACTAAAATGGAGGATTAAAATGTCCCAGCAGCAGGGCCGTCTCTACGAGCTTTGTTATGATAGTGCTCTGTCCTCCGCCACTGCACCCTCCCTCCTTCCTTCCTTCCTTCCATCCTTCACTCCTCCCTACACACCCCTCGTCCTTCCTTCCTCCACTCCACTGACAGGAAGTGGGGAGGGGCGGTTGGGGGGGGGGGGGGGGGGGGTCACACGGACAGCGGCTAGCCCCTTGGAGATCCACGCCACTTCCTGCTAGGGCATTGTTCAGAGGAATAGGAGTGTGTGTGTGTGCGCGTGTGTGCGTGTGCGAGCGTGCGGGACACCTGCTGATAGGTTAAAGTATCACCCTGGCCATTTAGTGTCATCTAATATCAACACAATGTCACTCTCTGTCACCACGATGACTACCCAGTCAGTGTCAAACAGCAACATTGAGTACTACACTCTCAGCAGTCTACCCTGAACAGGTCTCTCTTGTAAATGAGACCCTGGGTCTCAATGAGATTTTTTACCTATGAATAAAGGTTAAGAAAATAAATAAAAATCAGTAAGAGCTTTGTCATGCAGCTTCATTGTGATGACATAGAACCAGTCCCATAGGGTTGCGTTGACAGGAAACTCCACCCAGCCTGTCTCAAGACGGACACTCCACGGATGTCTCCATCTGACCCCGGCTTGTCTGACCCTTCCCACAACCTTGCACTGTCACTGCGGACCTATCCTAGCCCTGTAACCCCCACTGGACTGTCACTGCGGACCTATCCTAGCCCCGTAACCCCCAATGGACTGTCACTGCGGACCTATCCTATCCCTGTAACCCCCACTGGACTGTCACTGCGGACCTATCCTAGCCCCGTAACCCCCAATGGACTCACTGCGGACCTATCCTAGCCCTGTAACCCCCACTGGACTCACTGCGGACCTATCCTAGCCCTGTAACCCCCACTGGACTGTCACTGCGGACCTATCCTAGCCCCGTAACCTCCAATGGACTCACTGCGGACCTATCCTAGCCCCATAAACCCCAATGGACTGTTACTGTCAGCTCTAGATACTGGGAGCCTAGATACTGGGAGCCTGTGTCTGGCCCAGAATATGGAAGTTGTAAATATAGGACAGTGGCTATTCATATCTGAGGAAGGCTGGACCAGACTTTGGCCTGTGACCCATTTGCATATATGAGATGGCAGACGGGTATATCCTGTCTTCATAGAGTAACTAGGATTTGTGAATCACTGCTATCATATGTTATTGCCTAGTTTCATGCATGCACACATCGCCAGAACATACTTTTCACTGTCATTCCTACTGTTTTACGGCTGTTTATGGATAAATGTTTTGCCTATGGTGAGTGTTTAGTTTGTGCTGTGTGGCCCATGGTGAACATGTCAGCTGCCTAAGGCTGATAGTAATCTGTGTTTATAACCTTGCATTTATAGCTTGGCTCTACCCTTGGGGCAGATGATGATGATCTGGCTTATCACACACACACACACACACGCGTACACAGACACGCATACACACACACACACACACACCACCACCACCACCACCTGCCTTGTTATTCCTCGAACCACAATCCTACAGATTACCTCAGCCATGCAGAGCCCCTGAACAGCTGTTTTTGCGTTTCATCATTTTATGACAATCTGCCCTGGCTTCCTTACAGTAGCTGAGCCTAGCCAGGTTACAGCACGCCTGGAACAGCCCACAAAATACCACACTATCTTTTGATTCGAATAGTACTGAGCAAACAGTAACACTCCTCTCAAGTAAATTGTTAGTTTAGTGTTCATCTGCGGACCCAGAAGTTCTCGCTTCTTGCTGCAGCGGAATCTTCTGGGGGAAAAACCTTGATATTCGTGGACACCAATGAAAAGGGGTTTTAATGCAGGGTTTTTCCAGGAATGCAGGAATTTTTGGCGCCCCCCAAAGAGATTTTAACCAGAGCCAAAGGAAAATCACCAGTGCCAAAAGGCAAAAAATTTAGAATAAAAATGCCAATTCAAGTTCTCTGCAAATGTGTTTGATAGCTTGTTTCAAGTGCAGCCCATCCCTCTTTCTTGCATTGTCCATGGTTTGGACCACTAGTAATCATAATCTATTTATCATAATTAATAGACAGGTTATCAGTATCTTAAACATGTTGTCTTCATATCCATTTTGTGTCATATCGGGAGATTTCCTGCGGACTGTGAAAAGTGAGCTCAGTCAGAACGACAGCAAAGAATATAGTCCTATGTGTGCTGATACTGTAGGCTACTCGGCATAAAACAGAGGTTTCCCCAAAGAACTGTGTGCACATCATCACCCTCCAAAGACCCATTCTGAGCCAGGAAAAACTCTGTAATGTGCGCGAGGATGATTGGCCCATGCAGATAGTGGGCTGATAGGAGGCCGATTTGGCCTCTGATTGGTCACTGACCGCAGCTTTCCACTTTTCCTAGTCAAGTCCTGTATTCACGAGCTGTCGACATATTTGGTACATAAATGTGATTTAGGCTACTTGGACTTTCTTCCACGTTAACTCACTTTGTTGGCAAGCTACACTTTTCTAATTTTATGGGGTGGGTCAGTTTTTAGTCCTGAATACAGGTGCATCTCAGAAAATTATAATATTGTGGAAAGTTCATTATTTTCGGTGATTTAATTTAAAAAGTGAAACTTTCATATAGATTCATTACACATGCCACGCTCCACGTTAATGCAGTAATTTGTGCAAAAGTAGCCCCCACCAAGTATTAAGTGTATCACTGAACATACTGTACAATCATAAAGATTAAAACAAAAAAGCCTTGAAATATTTCACTTAGTGTAATGGATCTAGAATACATGAAAGTTTCACTGTTTGAATTATATTTCGAAAATAATGGACTTTTTCCCACAATATTCTAATTTTCTGAGATGCACCTGTAGACCCTCCCGATGACATTATGTTCAAATGCAGCTGGGTTTGGAAGGTAGGCGCTGGCTCCGCCCCACGCCCATGCTCTGTAGCGTTTTATTCCAGACTAGTTTAGTGTTGACTGCAAAGATGTTAAAGCAGTGTTCCCTTCATGTCAACGTGATCATTCTGATTCTGAAAATAAAATTATTCTTTTTGAGGTGTGACTACCACCAACTGTCCGTACTGTGTGTGTGTGTGTGTGTGTGTGTGTGTGTGTGTGTGTGTGTGTGTGTGTGTGTGTGTGTGTGTGTGTGTGTGTGTGTGTGTGTGTGTGTGTGTGTGTGTGTGTGTGTGTGTGTGTGTGTGTGTGTGTGTGTGTGTGTGTGTGTGTGTGTGTGTGTGTGTGTGTGTAGAGCAAGGTCTGGAGGAGCTGAGGAAGCTGCTGTTGCTGCTGTTGGGCTGTGCCGTCCAGGTAAGTCTCTTCATACACGTTATAATAGAGTACCGGACCCTCTTTGGACTGGACTGGACTGGAGCTGTTCAGAATAGTCTCAACATCGTCCTCTCTCATAACAGTCTGGATAGTGTTCCTTACTTTCTCTGTACCACACTTTAGTGCTCTGTACTATGTATTGTTCTGCAATGTTTACTAGCTCTGCTGCTGTTATGAGTAACACGTCCGTGTCATACTGTAACTCCATTGGTAACCTGCTGTGAGTAGTGGCCTAAACCTTTCCTGTAGGATGACAAACGCGTGTCTCTCTCGATACCTTTAAGACAAGTTCTTACTCACCAACATTCAAACATCAGTGACCTTGCCAGCTCTATTGTTCAAGGTGGAAGGAACACAGACGCAGGTCATATGAGTAACCGTGACTCAAGCTAGCGTTACTGTAACTCTTCCCCAGTTTGAAGAATAGCACAGCTGTGAAAACACAACAGCAGCCAGCTAGAGTCTAAATCACCTTTTATTTTCCACCATATTTCTATGCCTTATGTACTTGAATAAAGTTGATTCAGCCTGATCAATT
>NC_140235.1:5848164-5950664 GCF_949987555.1 Borostomias antarcticus
CGGGTTGATTTCGACTCGGCTCTATTTTTTGGAATGCGGCTGCCGACACGGCAATCCAACTTGGATTAATGCATGTGATTTCCTGCAATGCCTGTCTATTAAATATATGTAAAAGTAAGCTAATCATTAAAAGTTAAACATTTTTATTCCCATCTCTTCCATGTCCTTGTTGTGTCGTTTAGGCCTATTGTTTTGCTAAAATGTAGGCTAGCCTACATCTATTTTATTAACGGTTATTTTAGTCTACCCAGCTGTATTACAATAGAGGAGAAAATAATTGCCGAGGTGCAGAAATATCCAATGCTATGACCCCATGTCCAAACATTACAAAAGACAACATAAGAGACCGGTGCTGGCGAGAGATTGGTGAAATCGTGGGATTATCAGGTAAAGTACTCACTATGCTGGGCAGTTTTGAGTCTTGACCATGATAACTTGATAGAGTAAAATTAGCTAGTGTTAGCTAGTTGGACTGGTGATAACTGGTGACAAGTTTGAAAAGTATCTTTAGCCACGATCATCTTCGCCTACATTCATCGTATGGAGATAGTGCTAGTAGAAACAGCACCAGTCACCAGGTCTGCGTTCAGCCCCGACAATATGTAGCTAACGTTAGCAAAACGTTTATTGAAACAGATCAGGTGGTGGATTGAATCACTGCTGATTGGGTTAAAGTGGGAACCGTAACAAAACGGTGCACACAGGTTTATAGATTAAATATGGCCCAGGTGCAGGCTGTGTCTATATGGTAGGCTATACCAGACTGCCCTCTAGTGGTGCCTACTGTACAGAATAAAATAACGTTATAACTACTATAATATTTTCTATGTGTAAAATAAGTATGAGTAGCCTACAGGTACATTGGAATTCTTGTTATCGCTTGTCCTTACAGTGTCAGTACAAACCAGTTCCTCAGTCCAGTCCTAGGTACTCCACTAGACGTAAAGGTTCCCAAACGGACAATTAACATTACTATCTGTAATCTATCAGTATCATCCTCATCTACTTATCCCATCCCTTCCCTACTTATCCCATCCCATGACTGTTTGTGTCCATGACATAGTCAGTGCAATTAAATAACATGGGTGTGTTATGTACATAGCTATAATAAATAATCCTGGGGTTGAACTATGACCAAAAAACTAAACTGCTAAATCAATATTCCTTCCATAGTAACATAACTGTAGTCATGTTCATTTTGAATAAAAAATGGCATGAGTGCATGGATTTATATAATGAATTTATTGTTTAGTAATACTACTACTGCTGGTGGTGGTGGTGGTGTGTGTGTGTGTGTGAGAGAGAGAGAGAGAGAGAGAGTGTGTGTGTGTGTGTGTGTGTGTGTGTGTGTCTGTCTGTAGTGGTGAGGGAGGGGTGAGGGGGGATTGGTTTGGTTACACCCTTCCATCCCCCAGTACAGACTGCCCTCTGGGGAGCTGAAGAAAGCAGTCAGCTTGTCACAGAGGTGCCAGGTGGTATAGGCTGGTGAGGACTGCATTACATTTACATTACATTACAATCATTTAGCAGACACTTTTATCCAAAGCGACTAACAATAATTGCATTTAACGTAGGAAAAGCCAATGTACTACTATTTGCCAGAACTCACAAGTGCATCTTCTCTCTAAAACAAGTGACTAAGAGCATGATCTAGTGCTGAAGGCAAAGTTCAAGAATAGCAATCTAAAGTACAGTGCAATACAATACAATACAATAAAATACAATAAGTGCTTAGGAGGGAAGATTGTTGTAGTACTTCTTGAAGAGATGAGTTTTGAGCCTGCGACGAAAGATGGGCAGCGACTCTGCTGTCCTGAGATCAGTGGGCAGTTCATTCCACCACTGCGGGGCCAGGACAGAGAAGAGCCATGACCGTGTCGATCGACCGCAGGGGCCTCGGAGTGACGGGGCAACCAGTCGCCCCGAGGTAGCAGAGCGTAGCGGTCGGGAGGGGGTGTAGGGTTTGACCATGGCCTGGAGGTAGGAGGGGGCTGTTCCTTTCATTGCCCTGTAGGTTAGCGCCAGAGTTTTAAACTGGATGCGAGCCGCTACAGGGAGCCAGTGTAGGGAACGGAGGAGGGAAGTTGTGTGGGAGAACTTGGGGTGGTTGAACACCAGGCGAGCAGCAGCTTTCTGGACAAGTTCCGGAGGTTTAATGGCTGACGCCGGGGCCACAGCGAGGAGGGAGTTGCAGTAGTCAAAGCGGGAGATGACCAGGGCCTGGATGAGTACCTGCACCGTTTCATCAGTGAGGAAAGGGCGAATCCTCCTGATGTTGTAGAGCATGAATCTTGAATTGAGCTTGAGGTGATGTGTCGTCATCCACTCAGAGATGTCAGCCAAACACCCAGCTATGCGTGTCTCCACTGCCTGGTGGTATAGGCTGGTGAGGAGGACTGCCAGGTGGTATAGGCTGGTGAGGGGGACTGCCTGATGGTATAGGCTGGTGAGGAGAGCCAGATAGTATTAATGGGTTTCAAATGTAGTCCTAGACCTGCCATGTTGGGACCCAACACAGGTGTTTCAAATGAATTAATTAGTTCTACTGCATAGGATTCTATGCAGTAGAGCCAATCAGATAAATTGAAACACCTGTGTTGGTCCCCAATATGGCAGGTCTAGGACTACATTTGAAACCCATGAATAGACTGGTGAGGAGGACTGCCAGTTGGTGTAGGCTGGAGAGGAGGGCTTGGTTTGCCTACACCCATCCTGCCAGGCCAAACTGCCCTATGGGGAGCCGAAGTATGCAGCCAGCTTGTCACGGAGAATGTAGGCATCCCTGGGTCCTCTGTTACACAAGTATCTGTTTTGCTCAAGGAAAAGGGACAAAACAATATCAATAGTAAATATCTAGCTTGTGTGGGAGAAAGGTTGTATGTGTCTTAATAAAATCAAGAATAATATTACCTGCATATAGGCTACACTGCTAAAATGTTGTAGGTATATGGCATTATGTGGCATGCTCATTATACTTGGATATCTTATACATAGCCTAATTTGCCTACTAACATTTGTTAACTATGTTCTTACTGTTGCCAACTTGAAAACAAACACACCAACTGCGGTTGGTGCATATTACTAATGTCTACACCAGATGTTCTTGTTAGCTACAATGTTTTTCCTACTTGAAAACAGACACTCAAACACTGCGGTTGATGCATAGCCAAACGTTAGGCTACATATTAGCCTACTAACGTCTGTTAACTATGTAGCACTAGCTACGTTATGAGTGCCAGATACAATGTTTTGCCATAAAATGTTGCCTGCTAGAAAAACGTGGTGCATAGCACAACATACCTGTACTAACGTCTGTTAACTACGTTATGTTACATAACATACATACATAAGGTCCGTTAACTATGTTATCTAGGCTAACGTTAGCACAATATTGTGAGTGCCAGATAGGCTAGCTACAATGTTTTGCCACAATGTTGCCTACTGAAACGGACACAAAAACGGTTATGTGACTGATACAGCATCAAAGTAATTGTTTCTAAAAGATACAAAATCACTTAGTGATTTTACAATCACAATAGCTTAGCTACTATCACCATTATTTTATTGAAGAAATTATAAGATTAACTTACCCATTGCGAGGTTGTTGGACATTTGTCATTGTCTGATCAACTGGGATTTATTTTTATTTTTAAAGTGCACTAGAATGCGTCGAATGTCGCAGCCTGTGTGCGGGGCTAGCCGGACACGCCGTCGTGCGCCGTCGTGCGCCGTCGTACGACATCGTGGCGGATGCGGTCTGCGGGGGGCTTAAAGCCCCCCGCAGACCGCATCCGCCACGATGTCGTACGACGGCGCACGACGGCGCGTCCAGCTAGCCCCGCACACAGGCTGCGACATTCGACGCATTCTAGTGCACTTAAAAAAATTAAAAAAAATCCCAGTTGATCAGACAATGACAAATGTCCAACAACCTCGCAATGGGTAAGTTAATCTTATAATTTCTTCAATAAAATAATGGTGATAGTAGCTAAGCTATTGTGATTGTAAAATCACTAAGTGATTTTGTATCTTTTAGAAACAATTACTTTGATGCTGTATCAGTCACATAACCGTTTTTGTGTCTGTTTCAGTAGGCAACATTGTGGCAAAACATTGTAGCTAGCCTATCTGGCACTCGCAATGTTGTGCTAACGTTAGACTAGATAACATAGTTAACGGACCTTATGTATGTATGTTATGTAACATAACGTAGTTAACAGACGTTAGTACAGGTATGTTGTGTTATGCACCAACCGCAGTGTTTGAGTGTGTTTTCAAGCAGGCAACATTTTATGGCAAAACATTGTATCTGGCACTCATAACGTAGCTAGTGCTACATAGTTAACAGACGTTAGTAGGCTAATATGTAGCCTAACGTTTGGCTATGCATCAACCGCAGTGTTTGAGTGTCTGTTTTCAAGTAAGAAAAACATTGTAGCTAACAAGAACATCTGGTGTAGACATTAGTAATATGCACCAACCGCAGTTGCTGTGTTTGTTTTCAAGTTGGCAACAGTAAGAACATAGTTAACAAATGTTAGTAGGCAAATTAGGCTATGTATAAGATATCCAAGTATAATGAACATGCCACAAATATACCTACAACATTTTAGCAGTGTAGCCTATATGCAGGTAATATTATTCTTGATTTTATTAAGACACATACAACCTTTCTCCCACACAAGCTAAATATTTACTATTGATATTGTTTTGTCCCTTTTCCTTGAGCAAAACAGATACTTGTGTAACAGAGGACCCAGGGATGCCTCTCCGTGACAAGCTGGCTGCATACTTCAGCTCCCCATAGGGCAGTTTGGCCTGGCAGGATGGGTGTAGGCAAACCAAGCCCTCCTCTCCAGCCTACACCAACTGGCAGTCCTCCTCACCAGTCTATACCACCTGGCAGTCCCCCTCACCAGTCTATACCACCTGGCAGTCCTCCTCACCAGCCTATACCACCTGGCAGTCCTCCTCACCAGTCTATTCATGGGTTTCAAATGTAGTCCTAGACCTGCCATATTGGGGACCAACACAGGTGTTTCAATTTATCTGATTGGCTCTACTGCATAGAATCCTATGCAGTAGAACTAATTAATTCATTTGAAACACCTGTGTTGGGTCCCCAACATGGCAGGTCTAGGACTACATTTGAAACCTATTAATACTATCTGGCTCTCCTCACCAGCCTATACCATCAGGCAGTCCTCCTCACCAGCCTATACCACCTGGCAGTCCTCCTCACCAGCCTATACCACCTGGCAGTCCTCCTCACCAGCCTATACCACCAGGCAGTGGAGACACGCATAGCTGGGTGTTTGGCTGACATCTCTGAGTGGATGACGACACATCACCTCAAGCTCAATCTGGACAAGACTGAGATGCTGTTCCTCCCGGGGAAGGGCTGCCCGCACCGGGACCTGGCCATCACCATTGAAGACACAGTGGTGACCCCGACTCGGACTGCGAGGAATCTGGGTGTGACCCTAGATAACCAACTGTCGTCTTCCGCACATGTCACACGCTCCTGCAGATTCATGCTCTACAACATCAGGAGGATTCGCCCTTTCCTCACTGATGAAACGGTGCAGGTACTCATCCAGGCCCTGGTCATCTCCCACCTTGACTACTGCAACTCCCTCCTCACTGAGGCCCCGGCGTCAGCCATTAAACCTCTGGAACTTGTCCAGAAAGCTGCTGCTCGCCTGGTGTTCAACCACCCCAAGTTCTCCCACACAACTTCCCTCCTCCATTCCCTACACTGGCTCCCTGTAGCGGCTCGCATCCAGTTTAAAACTCTGGCGCTAACCTACAGGGCAATGAAAGGAACAGCCCCCTCCTACCTCCAGGCCATGATCAAACCCTACACCCCCTCCCGACCGCTACGCTCTGCTACCTCAGGGCGACTGGTTGCCCCGTCACTCCGAGGCCCCTGCGGTCGATCGACACGGTCATGGCTCTTCTCTGTCCTGGCCCCGCAGTGGTGGAATGAACTGCCCACTGATGTCAGGACAGAAGAGTCGCTGCCCATCTTTCGTCGCAGGCTCAAAACTCATCTCTTCAAGAAGTACTACAACAATCTTCCCTCCTAAGCACTTATTGTATGTTATTGTATTGTATTGTATTGCACTGTACTTTAGATTGCTATTCTTGAACTTTGCCTTCAGCACTAGATTATGCTCTTAGTCACTTGTTTTAGAGAGAAGATGCACTTGTGAGTTCTGGCAAGTAGTAGTACATTGGCTTTTCCTACGTTAAATGCAATTATTGTTAGTCGCTTTGGATAAAAGTGTCTGCTAAATGATTGTAATGTAATGTAAATGTAATGCAGTCCTCACCAGCCTATACCACCTGGCACCTCTGTGACAAGCTGACTGCTTTCTTCAGCTCCCCAGAGGGCAGTCTGTACTGGGGGATGGAAGGGTGTGACCAAACCAATCCCCCCTCACCCCTCCCTCACCACTACAGACACACACACACACACACACACACACACACACACACACTCTCTCTCTCACACACACACACACACACACACACACACCACCACCAACACAACCAGCAGTAGTAGTATTATTAAACAATAAATTAATTATATAAATCCATGCACTCATGCCATTTTTTATTCAAAATGAACATGACTACAGTTATGCTACTATGGAAGGAATATTGATTTAGCAGTTTAGTTTTTTGGTCATAGTTCAACCCCAGGATTATTTATTATAGCTATGAACATAACACACCCATGTTATTTAATTGCACTGACTATGTCATGGACACAAACAGTCATGGGATGGGATAAGTAGGGAAGGGATGGGGTAAGTAGATGAGGATCATACTGATAGATTACAGATAGTAATGTAAATTGTCCGTTTGGGAACCTTTACGTCTAGTGGAGTACCTAGGACTGGACTGAGGAACTGGTTGGTACTGACACTGTAAGGACAAGCGATTACAAGAATTCCAATGTACCTGTAGGCTACTCATACTTATTTTACACATAGCAAATATTATAATAGTTATAACGTTATTTTATTCTGTACAGTAGGCACCACTAGAGGGCAGTCTGGTATAGCCTACCATATAGACACAGCCTGCACCTGGGCCATATTTAATCTATAAACCTGTGTGCACCGTTTTGTTACGGTTCCCACTTTAACCCAATCAGCAGAGTGATTCAATCCACCACCTGATCTGTTTCAATAAACGTTTTGCTAACGTTAGCTACATTTTGTCGGGGCTGAACGCAGACCTGGTGACTGGTGCTGTTTCTACAAGCACTATCTCCATACGATGAATGTAGGCGAAGATGATCGTGGCTAAAGATACTTTTCAAACTTGTCACCAGTTATCACCAGTTCAACTAGCTAACACTAGCTAATTTTACTCTATCAAGTTATCATGGTCAAGACTCAAGACTGCCCAGCATAGTGAGTAGGCCTACTTTACCTGATAATCCCACGATTTCACCAATCTCTCGCCAGCACCGGTCTCTTATGTTGTCTTTTGTAATGTTTGGACATGGGGTCATAGCATTGGATATTTCTGCACCTCGGCAATTATTTTCTCCTCTATTGTAATACAGCTGGGTAGACTAAAATAACCGTTAATAAAATAGATGTAGGCTAGCCTACATTTTAGCAAAACAATAGGCCTAAACGACACAACAAGGACATGGAAGAGATGGGAATAAAAATGTTTAACTTTTAATGATTAGCTTACTTTTACATATATTTAATAGACAGGCATTGCAGGAAATCACATGCATTAATCCAAGTTGGATTGCCACATGTCGGCAGCCGCATTCCAAAAAATAGAGCCGAGTCGAAATCAACCCGGGGCGACATTGTCGGCAGCTGTCGGCACGCCGCCGGTGTGCGGGCTTCCATAGGAAACAATGGGAGCTATTTATTTGGAACGTCGTTTTGTGTCGTGTCGTGGCGGTGGCGGATGCGGTCTGCGGGGGGCTTTAGGGACATGGGCCTTTATGCTCTGTCTTAATGGTGCTGTTCCCTTCTCATGATAGATAACATTACCTGGTTTGCTGTGGAAGTTTGAGATGGATTTATATGACTGTCACTTCCTTCAATATTAATTATAGTATTTATTACTTATATCTTGGTCATGGTAGTTATTATTTACAGTCATCCATATCATCTTACAATTATGAGCTAGTTAAAAGTGCCTTGCTCAAGAGCACAATGGTAGGCAATGATTGATGGGGAATCACTCGTCAAGTGGCCTGGCTCGGTCTTGAACCGGTCAGATGCTCTTAATCACTGGGCTACGTGTTCTATGTCCATTAGACACCACTGGGCTAACTACCACACCCTATTATAAATACTATCCTGTAGCTGTCCATTATGCAGCAAAATGTGTGTGTTTTTGTGTGTGTGTGTGTGTCCATTATGCAGCAAAATGTGTGTGTGTGTGTGTGTGTGTGTGTCCATTATGCAGCAAAATGTGTGTGTGTGTGTGTGTCCATTATGCAGCAAAATGTGTGTGTGTGTGTGTGTGTGTGTGGCAGACATTGTGTAGCCTGGCACCACATAGGGTCCAGCCTGCCTGCTATCTCCCTGGCAGCGCTCTCATCTGTCCTTGCTGTCTCTCGCTCCCCTTACCCCCTGGCTAGCCAGTCCCCTAGCTGGCTAGCTTGCGCCGGGTTGGGCGGATTCTCTCTCTCCTCTCTCTCTCTCCTGTCAAGCCACCTGACATTAGCTAGCTAGCCACAGTTGGCTACTTGCTAACGTTACCCCCTCTCTGTGGACTAATATGGACTATTGAGGCTTGCCAGACTGTGGGTGAGTGCGATCTATTTTATCAGGACTGGTGATATATTCGGATGAATGGAACTGTGCTTTCAGTGTATAGGTTGCTCTGTTTGGACTATCAATCAATCAATCAAAGCTTTATTTGTATAGCGCATTTCATACCCAGAGGCAACACAATGCGCTTTACAGAGAGGTGGGCAAACGACCCACCTCTACATATTCCAGAGGGAAGCAAAAAAACAGTTATCACCCGGGGGCCAGATAAGTGAGCTGTAAAAATTCTTCCCTGACCCCTCTCAACAAGGCGATCGAGCAAGCTCCAGGAGTATGTTTGTCTACCGGCTAAGAACATTTATAAAGCAATACATTACATTAAATTACATTTCAGAGTGAGAGAGGCTAAAAGCATCATAGGAGAGAGAACATTCTACGGACATACTACGACATCCACAGCAGACTAAGTATAGCTTAGTGGTCTACGTGTTCTATGTCCATTAGACACCACTTGGCTACCTACCACACCCTATTATAAATACTATCCTGTAGGTGGCCATTATGCAGCAAAATGTGAGTGTGAGTATGTGTGTGTTTGTGTGTGTGGGGCAGACAGTGTGTAGCCTGGCACCACATAGGGTGATTTTAATATGAGTGTGTGTGTGTGTGTGTGTGTGTGTGTGTGTGTGTGTGTGTGTGTGTGTGTGTGTGTGGCAGAGAGTGTGTAGCCTGGCACCACATAGGGTGATTTTAATGTGACTCAGAGCTGCTACGCTGCCGTGTGGCTCAGAGTTTGTAGCTCTGTAGCTGGTTTGTGGCTCTGTAGCAGGGTTTGTACCACCTTTCCTTCGCCTGCTCTGCGACTGCTGCCGCTCCGCTCCTCCATGCTACTGGTCTCTGATCCATCTGCTTCCTCTACCTGCTATCCCCTTAGCAGCGCTGCTCTCTCGCCATGCCCAGCCCCTTCCCTGACTAGCTAACCCGCTAGCCAGCCTCTCCCCTCAGCCCCAGGCTAATTCTCCCGCTAGTCCGGCTAGCCTGCCTCTCCCCCGCCCCTGGCTAGCTAGCCCGCTAGTCAGCTTCGCCCCCTGCCCCAGTCCTTGGCTAGCTAACCCGCTAGCCAGCCTCTCCCCTCTGCCCCAGGCTAACTAGCCCACTAGTCAGCTTCGCCCCCTGCCCCAGTCCTTGGCTAGCTAAGCCAGCCCGCAGCTCAGATCCCAACTCCTTTTGGAAAACAGTGAAAAAACTTGAGAACAAGCCGTCATCCCTCCCCCCCATCGCTCAGAGCGAACAATCTCATCACAGATAAGAACGCCATGACTGATATCTTTAACGGTCACTTCATAAAATCTGGCTTTGTCTTTGAGTCGCTAAATTCTGCATGTACATCAGAGAACAGTCTGTCCCCAGGTCCTTCTGTATTACCTTCAGTTACCCATAGTCCTTCAGTTTGCCCCCCCCAACCCCCATGCCCCCCCCCCTAGTTTCTCCCTCCATCCTGTTTCAGAGGGGGAGGTTCTTAGGGAACTGTCAGCGCTAGACCCCAAAAAATCTGCTGGGCCCGATGAGATTGCTGCATTTTTTGTTAAAACTGCGGCCCCCATCATTGCAGCTCCTTTGGCAGAGCTTTTCAACCTCTCCCTCCATACGGCTGAAATACCTGCAGACTGGAAGGAAGCAATTGTGCTTCCCTCGATTAAGGGCGGTGAGCAATCTGACCCTAATAATTACAGGCCTATTTCCATCTTGCCCTGCGTGTCCAAGGTATTTGAGAAACTTGTGAACAAACAGCTTACAGACTATCTGGACGTGTATGGCATCTTATCCGGGGTGCAGTCTGTTTTTTGCGCTCGGTATGGGTGCACTACAGCTACCCTAAATGTTCTAAATGACATTACATCTGCTTTAGATGCCAAACAACACTGTGCTACAATATTCATTGACCTTGCCAAAGCTTTTGACACTGTTGACCACACCATTCTTATCAGCAGGCTGATCAGTATTGGGGTCACAAATTACTCACCGGCATGGTTTTCTCACTATCTTTCCCATCGGGTGCAACACGTAAGGTTTGATAACTCTGTCTCACACCCCTCCCAGTCACCAAGGGTGTCCCTCAAGGTTCCATACTTGGTCCTACCCTGTTTTCCATCTACATCAATAACATACCACTGGCTGCAGGCAACTCACTCATTCATCTTTATGCCGACGACACAATTCTTTATGCCACAGGCCCTTCGCCCACCACTGTTCAATCCACTCTCCAGGATGGCTTCCTCCAGGTACAACATGCCTTTACCCAACTCAAACTGTCACTAAATACATCTAAGACAAAGGCCATGTGGTTCCACCGGAAGGGTGCTCCATCCCCTTCACCGTTAAACATCACTACCTCTGAGGGAGCCATCCTGGATCACGTCACCACCTATAAATACCTGGGCATCTGCTTAGACTCCACTCTGGTTAGACTCCACTCTATCTTTTTCACACCACATCTCAAAGCTACAGTCTAAGGTCAAGGCCAAACTAGGGTTCCTCTACAAAAATGGTTCCTCCTTCACCTCTTCTGCCAAACTCATCAATATGACCATCCTCCCACACTTGACTTTGGTGACACAATATACAGGTCTGCATGTAAGGGCACACTCTCCAAACTCGACACTCTTTACCACTCTGCTATCCGCTTTGCCACAAACGGCCCCTTCAGCATGCACCACTGCACTCTTTACTCCATGTTAAACTGGCCCTCACTACACACCCGACGCAACATTCACTGGCTCACCCTCATCTATAAGACCCTTCTTCACCGGTCGCCCCCCTACCTGTCTCGCCTGCTGCATCCTCTCCCTGTCACACACAACACCCGGTCCTCTCTCTACATCCAACTGAAAATACCCAACTCCAAATCTTCTCTGGGTCTTGAATCATTCCAGACTGCTGCTGCTTCTGACTGGAATGCTCTGCAAAAGACTCTAAAACTGGAC
The DNA here is from genome assembly GCF_949987555.1 of Borostomias antarcticus. Taxonomy (NCBI): domain Eukaryota; kingdom Metazoa; phylum Chordata; class Actinopteri; order Stomiiformes; family Stomiidae; genus Borostomias; species Borostomias antarcticus. Next base: position 5,859,911 of record NC_140235.1, read on the forward strand.
AAATTCATCCCACCTTCAAAAACGCCATCTCACTCACTCTCGCTGATTGGTGTAAATGCTTTTCCAGCATATAACATCCTCCCTCAGTTTGTTTTGCCATTCATTCCACTTGTACTCCTGTTCTGTGTTATGTCTTTAACTGTTTTTTTTAACTATCCTGCGTGTTTGCTGATGTGTTTGCTGCTGTTGTATGATAGAAGAGTTATGCTTAGTTGTATTATATGCTGTACTGTATGTTCCATAGGTATTGTGATGCTTCCATGTATGCTGTCTTTAACTGTCTTTTTAACTGTCTTGCATGTTTGCTGATGATTTGCTGCTGCTGTATGTCTGTGCTGGTGATTGTAATGTAAAATCTCTCGTGATTTAGTGTAAAATAAACACACAGCAATATAAAATATTAACATTTATTCAAAACGAAGCATCATTCCCTCAATTCTGCCGAGCAAAATAGTTCCTCTAACAAAAGGGTTGCCAAGCAACAGATGCATTGGATGGAATGTTCAGTTGTTTTGAAAAAACACAATGATAGGCCTACAATGCATTGGATCAAATGGGAGGCGCTTTAATATTGAAAATGGAATGATCCTAGGTGTGTGTTACAAAGTATTTTAACATGGCTTCCAGCCAATCAGAATCAAGAACCAGAACTAACCGTTGTAAAATAAAGGTTAAATTAAAAATTAAAAAAAACTTCAGCGCCGTCACAGACACCCACACAGGATCAGTACTGATGAGCAGCTTTGGTTCTGGCTGTCAACTCCTATCTTTATCCTGGCCTGCACACACACACACACACACACACACACACACACACACAGGCAGGCATAAACACATACACACAAGCATACACAAAAACACATCTCTATGCAAAGTGATGAAAGTGTGTTTGCCGTTGAGGTGTGGCTGAATGTCTGTTGACAGGAGCCATCATGCTGTGTGATTAGAATGCTCCAAACACCAGAGGTTTGTGCCTGTGTGTGCGTTTCCCCAGTACTTACCAAAAGCATGTGTACTGTAGCAGCTACAGCTGCAGAATATGGATGAGAGGTATTTGATGCTGGAAGCTCCAGCCTGTATATGATTTTAAACAGACGTGTCAGAAGAGAGAGAAACGTTTAGCTTGCTCTGTGATTGATATCACACGTATCAGCATTTTTGTGATGGTACTAGCAATGGTAGACGAGACGCTCCAGGATGGTTGAAAGGTTGAATACTAACAATGACCAAACATAGCAAACACAGCAAAGGGTTTGGGTCTGAAGGTTGATTGAGTGACCACATCCTCCTGTGATGGAGAAGAGTGATCTGTGTGTGAAGGGTCAACCCCGACTCTAGAAATTGTTCAGTGATGAGAGTTACATACGATTGTTACATTGACGAAGGGATCATTAATGGGGTGTATCCCACTAGCAGTAAACAGTTGGACTGTAAAATCATCACTCCTGGAAACCTTTGACTGGCAAATTTGTTGTCTTGTCACGCAAATTTTCCCCTGTAGTCATTCTGATTAAAAGGCAAGTTAATGCATTTGAGAATTGAGGCTTCCCGTTTTTGTGAACAAATGTCTTCCCTCTGTCTGCACTGATCTATAAAACAAGATATGATCACCTGGGCAGCGTCCTGCTGATGTACTGGTAGGTATTTGTCCTCCTCGCATCTTTTCAAATAAGGTCAAATAGGAAGATGTGGGAGGGGGCGCAGGAAAATGAGAGAAGAAGAGGAAGCTACTCTAGACTATTGGGACGTCACCATAAGGAAGCTACTCTAGACTATTGGGACGTCACCATTACGAAGCTACTCTAGACTATTGAGACGTCACCATAAGGAAGCTACTCTAGACTATTGATACGTCACCATAAGGAAGCTACTCTAGACTATTGAGACGTCACCATAAGGAAGCTACTCTAGACTATTGAGACGTCAGCATAAGGAAGCTACTCTAGACTATTGAGATGTCACCATAACGAAGCTACTCTAGACTATTGAGATGTCACCATAAGGAAGCTACTCTAGACTTGAGACGTCACCATAAGGAAGCTACTCTAGACTATTGAGATGTCACCATAAGGAAGCTACTCTAGACTATTGAGACGTCACCATAAGGAAGCTACTCTAGACTATTGAGACGTCACCATAAGGAAGCTACTCTAGACTATTGAGACGTCACCATAAGGAAGCTACTCTAGACTATCGAGACGTCACCATAAGGAAGCTACTCTAGACTATTGGGACGTTGGAATCTGACCGTCAGATGTTCAGTGGTGTGGGCTGGCAGGCAGGAGAACGTCCCTCCAGCTCTGCAAAGCACCGTGAAGCGGTCTGGCTCCACACTGGGAACCTGCAGGGCTGGGCCCTGGTCACTCCTACCACAAGCCCCGGCCTGTACCTCTCTTTTTATCCAACTATCTGTCTGTCTGTGCGTCTACCTGTCTGTCTGTCTACCTGTCTATCTGTCTGGCTTTGTGTGTGTGCGTGTGTCGGCTGGTACGGGCCACTTACTCAAGATAAGATGTTATCTGGATTCAAAGTAGTGTGCAACGAAGAGAGCAGAGGAGGGGGGAGCCATAGCCGGTTTAGACAGTTGGGAGATTTGCATGGTGCCAGGAGCCGGTCATGGGGTCGTTAGAATGACGTTAGTCCTGTCGTGTGTATTAGGTTCAGTTGAGCTGTTCAAGTCGTGCTGAGGAAAGACTTGTTTTGTCATGGTTGAGGAGGAAAGACTTGTTTTGTCATGGTTCAGGTCAGGAATAACACAGGAAGCCTCTTGTTTTCTCCCACAAGATCAGTGGCCCCTTGAGAAGACAAATATACACTTCGCAAAATAGAAACTAGTGTTTTGATGAGAACAGAAAGACAATGTACTGTGTAAACTTTGATTGCCTGATATATAATTTTGCTTACCATTTACACACACACACACACACACACACACACACACACACGGGGGTAAACGGGTGTATTCCAGGGCCGAGTAAGGTAGGACAGAGCAGGCCATGGTCGTCTGCCCAGAGGGTTAACATCTTGTTTCATGTTAACCAAAGAGGGGGGAAGTTGTTCACACCTGGGTCTTCGTTCTATACGGCTCATGCAGGAAAATTGGAAACAAATGTTGATGTGAGGCAGTGAATTTGTAAACAAGGCTGATATCAACTGAGTACATATGGGAATGAGTGCTTACACAGACGTGTGCTCTCTCTCTCTCTCTCTCTCTTTCTCTCTCTCTCTCTCTCTCTTTCTCCCTCCCTCTCTCTCTCTCTCTCTCCATCTGTCTCTCTGTCAGAGAGGAGAAGAGTGAGCAGCTGCTGGACTGCCGACAGGAGCAGGAGAACATGGAAACAGAACTCAAGAGGATTCAACAGGAGGTACATGACTGAGCACCTTACTGGGTCACAGCACGGAGAAACGGATGTCACCTCCGTCATCTCAAACAGTGGACGGATGGGATGGGTGTTTGAACCGTGTCACCCAGAATCATATCAATCCTTACCTAAACACCGGGGCTCTCCAGCTATACTATCATGCCACACACACACAGGCATCCCCACACTGGCATACCCTGGCACACACACATCCTGATGGCGCCCAATCTAGACTCACCACCTTACAGACCTAGGGGGCCCCTGGGCTGCCCTCGGCGCTTTCGAACACATCAAATCATCTCCCTCCCCTTATTTTGGATTCTTATCCTTTAAGCTAATACACGTAACTAATGACTGGCCCAGCGACTGTATATGTAGTTGCGCAACCCCACAGGATGTTGGAAAATATCAGATTTTATTTATAGTTCTCTGTAAACAAGGCTAGCTGATCCTGGGAGCAGACGCCTTTTCATGTAAGGTCATATGAAATCCTCCATGGCAGCAGATTTCTGGGTTAATGAACCCACTGACTTAACCGTAGCCTCAGGGTGTGTTTGTGCTTGAGTGTGTCAGTGGGTGTGCACGCATTGTGCCAGAAAATGGGCCTACCCCCAGACTTTACATTTTTATGTGGATGTCTGTGTGTGTTTGTGTGTGAGAAATACACATCTATCATAAACATATGTGTGTTCGTAACATGGTGCGTGTGTCTCGCGTGCGCCCACCAGAGCCAGCAGCTGCTGTCGGACGCGCGGTCAGCGAGGGCGTACCGCGACGAGCTGGACGCTCTGAGGGAGAAGGCGGTCCGCGTGGACAAGCTGGAGAGCGAGGTGGGACGATACAAGGAGAGGCTCCACGACATCGAGTTCTACAGGGCCAGAGTTGAGGTACGCCACACACACACACACACACTTAATAAAGTTTCTAGAACTTGAGCGGTCTTGACTGCGGTCATGGTCACTGTAACGGGTCATGGCGTGGTCACGCCGGTTAATATGTATTTCGGAGCGGAGGGCGGTTAGCCGCTGACTGTGGTCGCGGTGGTTGTGTTGTGGCTGCAGAGGTTAACGTGGTGGTTGTCTTGTAGGAGCTGAAGGAGGACAACCAGGTTCTGCTGGAGACCAAGTCCATGCTGGAGGACCAGCTGGAGGGAACCAGGGCTCGCTCAGACAAGCTCCACGAGCTGGAGAAGGAGAGCCTGCAGCTCAAGTCCAAGATCCACGACATGGAGATGGTGAGGGAGAGGGAGGGAGGGAAGGAGAGAGGGAGGGAGAGGGAGAGAGGGTGGGGCGGGGGGCCTTCATGTTGATATGAATGTTTGAAAAGGGGGATCATTTCCAAGTCAGTGTTTGAAAGTCAGCTTCTCATATTGTGCAACCACACCCGTTGTAATTACCATCGTTAATGTACAGTAATACGTGTAGATTAATATACATTGGCAACTTGAAAGATGTGTGAAAAAGAAAGTTATGCCGCTGGTCCGTGAATTGGGATTGCATACTGACTGCACCTTTAGTATTTGTGTCCCTGTATGTAATTTTCTCTATGTGGACATTAAAGTGTGTGTGTGTGTGTGTGTTTGTGTCCATCAGGAGCGAGACATGGACAGGAAGCGTATCGAGGAGCTGATGGAGGAGAACCTGGTTCTGGAGATGGCCCAGAAGCAGAGCATGGACGAGTCCCTCCACCTGGGCTGGGAGCTGGAGCAGCTCTCCAAGACCCCCGACATCACTGAGGGTGAGGGAGCTGTGTGTGTGTGTGGGGGGGGAGGGGTGCGGTGGGAGGGGTAGGGTGACACCCTGGGGCCTAGTTGGTGGAGGGTAGCCTGGAAGCAATGTGTCTAACACTGGGGCTCTATTCACTATCCCTTAACCACCTAGCTCCTGGTCACCTAGCTCCTAGCCTCTTAGCTCCTGGCCGCCCATCTCCTTACCCCCTAAGCTCCTGGCCTCTGTCCCTGCCTCTAGGCCCTGGGCCTCCCCATGCGACAGCTTGGCCAGGGCTTATTAACACTTGGTTTAGTCCTGTAATTAATATCTAAAGTCTGCAGGAGCTGGATAATCTCTGGGTCACCAGTATGGGCACCGTTAATGGGCTTTGATGGGCTTGGATCTGGATAAACCTCTGTTTGTTTATCTACTTTTGAACAAAAGCACTGCTATTATTAGTTTAAAGCCCTGCAAACAAAAACCTGGGTTGAGTTGATGACGATTTACCATGTCAATTCATTGTGTTGCGGTTTTAGCTCCTACAGGAGTAGATAAAGCTGTGAGTGAATACACAGTTGACTTCGTTCTAACATTCTTATACGACTCCATTTTGTGCTTCCTGCGTCCGTCCAGTCCCCCAGAAGTCCCTCGGACACGAGGTGAACGAGCTGACATCCAGCCGCCTGCTGAAGCTGGAGAAGGAGAACCAGACACTCCTCAACACCGTGGAGCAGCTGAGGGCCTCGGCCGACGCCCACGGGGACACGCCCTCGCGCCTGCTCAGAGCCAATCAGGAGAACCAGAGGCTCATCCAAAGGGTTGGTGCAGATGTCCTACACACCTGTTTCTCACGCGCCCGCTTTGCTTTTTAGGCTCGGAACTTACCTGTCCGTCGTCTACTGTACCCGTCTACTGTACCCGTCTACTGTACCTGTCCACCTGCACCTGTCACCTTCTCTGGTCCTCTATCAGTAGCATCTATACCTTTGTCCTGTTCTACCTCTACCCTGAAGCCTACACTCATCCTCATACTGGTGACGCGATCCCTTCAACACACCCCAAATCTGCCCACCACCCAGGGTTCCCAAAGAGTCCCTTTTTTTACCCACCAATAGCAGTATTTCACTCTGACACCCTGCTCTCGGGCCTCTCAGTTCAGAGAGAGAGAGAGAGAAGGGGGGAGCTGAAAGAAACGCACTCAATCCTGGAGCCCGTTCCCTATTCTTAAACCAGTCTTGACACCTAAAACGCCCTTCGCTAAGCTATCGCTCTCCGCTATTTTCGGTTGGATAAGCCTCTCTCTGTTCTGACAATAAAAAAGCATGAAAATGTGGCTCCCGGACACAAAGGGAGCAGGATAGGTGTTAAAAACCACCGCCGGGTTTGAAAAGTTCATTGAAAGAGCACATTGAGAAGAGAATCCATGCTGGATCACTCGTAACAATAGCCGCAGTTAAAATGTCTCTCTTCAGACGAGCAGCCAGTCTAAACCCTTTTTTCTCGGAAGCTGCTTTGGCAGAATTAGGTGCTTGTGAGTTGATCTTTGATTGCCAATCAGCCTGCCTTTTAAAGAATTTACCCAGCGATGTGTGCTCATGCATGCTCATGTGTGTTTCTAAATAGGGTCTGTTGTTTGTGTGTGTGTGTGTGTGTGTGTGTGTGTGGGGGGGGGGAGGTTGTTTGTGCCACAGCGTGTAGGTCTTTGATGTTTGTGCCATGGTGGGGGGTATGTGTGTATCACTTTCAAGCAGAGGGAGACAAGAGAAGGATAAAACAGCTGCTGAGAAAGGCCCAGCGATTTAGTGATCATCCAGACCCCCTTCCTCCTCCCTCTAGTGTCCTTCTGCTAATTATCCTTCTCTTTACTCCCGAGGCCCCAGCCCTCGCCTGCAGGAGCTACAGGGGAGATGAGAATGCTAGTGGAGAGCTGACCCACCATTTAACTACCAGGCTCAATATTTGAAAGAGCTGATCCTGACAATGTGTTTCCTCTGGCTCAGTATGGGTTATTGTTTAGCTCTTAGTTACAGTGTGTTTAACACAAAAAGGCTCGGGTTGTCATGGTAAGTGAATGTATATCCTGATATATTTCTGTGTGTGTGCGTGGGTGTGTGTGTGTGTGTGGGTGTGTGCGTGTGTGTGTGTGTGTATGTGCGTATGTGCGTGTGCGTGCGTGCGTGTGTGTGCGCGTGTGCGTGTGTGTGCGTGTGTGTGTGCGTGTGTGTAGCTGCAGCAGCTGGAGAGTGAGCTGAACACAGACAGGGAGAGTGTTCGCAGTGCAGAAAGCCTCAGCACCGACCTGATGAAGGAGAAAGCCCTGCTGGAGAAAACACTGGACACATTGAGGGAGAACTCTGAGAGACAGGTACACACACACACACAGTCATTCATTCATTCATTCATACACATCACTCATACACAAGAATAGCCATTAGATTGACGTTGGCAGAATTTGATTGAATCTTGTTTCAGGAAGGCTTAAATGACATTAGGGTTAATTTGAGTTCAGACCCTGGCAGCCCATGATGGACAGATTGAGTTTCCCAATTGAGAGCAGTCTTTCACCAGTTAGGGTTAGGAAATCCGTGCTGGTATGGAACTTGAACAGCAGACAGGCAGACCCACAGACACACACACAGAGAACTTCATTTTATTTAGTTTACAGACTGCTTTCATAACGGCAAACTGGGCCACATTTGATTTAGGGTGACCCCAATAGAGCTCAGAAAGACCCAGTAGAGACTACAGACACCCCCTCACACACACACACACACACGCACACACAGTTCCCGCGCTCACCCTCACACCCCCTCGACGTCGACCTCCCCCAGATGAAGGGTCTGGAGCAGGAGAACGAGCACCTCAACCAGACCATCTCGTCGCTGCGCCAGCGGTGCCAGGTGGGCGCCGAGGCGCGGGTCAAAGACGTGGAGAAGGAGAACCGCGTCCTCCACGAGTCCATCCGGGAGACCAGCTCCAAGCTCAACAAGCTGGAGTTTGAGAGGAAGCAGCTGCGCAAGGACCTGGAGCTGTCCAAGGACAGGGGGGAGAGGGCGGAGGAGCTGGAGGTGCAGGTCCAGAGGCTGGAGAGAGAGAACGAGAGCCTGCAGAAACGGGTGGCCAGCCTGGGCATAACCTGCGAGAAGGTGGGCCTCTGCCGTCTACGGCCCTGGCGCCTGGGATTTAATCGTATTCATTTAAGCATATTAAGCGTATTTTTATGCGGCCATTTTGGTCAGGTGTTGCTTGAAAAAAGAGTTCTTTGATCTCAAGCTTCTTTACCTGGTTAAATAAAATTACAAAATGATAAACAACTCTATATTGTCCTATATGGATACAAATACCAGGAGATAGAACACCTAGTGTGTGTCATAACTTGGGCCTATTGGTCACCAGTGTGTGTGATCACATACTGACCACCAGAGTTCTCCTCTCTCTCTCTCTCTCTCTCTCTCTCTCTCTCTCTCTCTCTCTCTCTCTCTCAGGTGGCCGCCCTGGAGAAGGAGAACTCGGAGCTGGAGGCGGAAGGCCGTCGGCTGAAGAAGAAGGTGGACGGCCTGAGGAACACCTCTTTCCAGCTGGAGGCCCTGGAGAAGGAGAACGCCCAGCTGGACGAGGAGAACCTGGATCTGCGGCGGGCTGCGGAGGGCCTGAGGTCGGCGGGGGCCAAGGCCGCCCAGCTGGAGCTGGAGAACAGGGAGCTGGAGAGCGAGAGGAGCCATCTGAAACGCAGCCTGGAGCTGCTCAAGGCTTCCTCCAAGAAGTCCGAGAGGCTGGAGGTGAGGATGGGGATTGCGACGGTGATGGTGATGATCCTAGTGATGATTCATGACAATGAAGATTGTGATGATGGGATGATCCTAGTGATGATTCATGACAATGATGATGGTGATGATTGGATGATCCTTGTGTTGATTCATGACAATGATGATGGCGATGATTGGATGATCCTTGTGATGATTCATGACAATGATAATAGTGATGATGGGATTATCCTAGTGATGATTCATGACGATGATGGTGATGATGGGATGGTCCTAGTGTTGATTCATGACTGTGATGATGGGATGATCCTAGTGATGATTCATGACAATGAAGATGGTGATGATGGGATGATCCTAGTGATGATTCATGACAATGAAGATGGTGATGATGGGATGATCCTAGTGATGATTCATGACAATGAAGATGGTGATGATGGGATGGTGCGACTGTTAATTCATGACAGTGGTGGTGATGATGATGATGATAATGACGATTACCATCATCCCCTTTCAGGTGAGCTACCAGGGTCTGGACACCGAGAACCAGCGTCTCCAGAAGGCTCTGGAGAACAGCAGCAGGAAGATCTCACAGCTGGAGGCGGAGCTCCAGGATGTGGAGGCGGAGAACCAGAGCCTGCAGCGCAGCCTGGAGGAGCTGAAGATCTCCAGCAAACGCCTGGAGCAGCTGGAGCAGGAGGTACGCCAGGCGGCTGATTCCACAGCAGACCTACAGATGAGGCACCCTGTCTGTAATCAACGTCTTGTTTCGAGTGTACAGTTAACTTACACACAGCCTGGTAAACCAGACTCATCGCAAACATTTTTTGATGTTTTCTCTATGAGTCTGGACTTTTCGCCTGCCCAGAGCAATTTGAGTTTTCCCAGAAAATAGGGCACCGATCAGGAGACTGCATTTAACTGCTGTTCTGCCCCCAGTCCCTGATTGGTTCCCGTAGATGATGAAACGAAATACAGGAGTACACTAGTAGTAGAACAGTAATGGCAGCTCCCGAAGCAATGAGCGGTAACGTTAACGTTAGAAGAATAAGCACAGCCATAAATGAAGTTATTGCAGAAATTGACTCAATAACAAGAATTAAAGAAAAGCAAGAGTGCACTAGCAGAGTTTCTCAGCAGAAAATATGTTTTTTGCCAGGCTAACTTACACAAAGAGTATGTTTAAAAAGCAGGCACATTTCACAACTTCAATATCATGTTCTATTCTGTTTGATTCAGTTTTATTTTATTTACTATCGTAGCTATCCGTCTCAATGTTGCTGTGAAACGAATAGCTGAATAAGGGCCATAACTCAACCACAAAATCAACACCTGAAATGTGGGATTTAAGAACAATCAAATGAATCCTCTCTCCGTCCATCCCTCGATCATCCCTCCATCAGAACCAGACGCTGGAGCAGGAGAGCTCCCAGCTGGAGAAGGACAAGAAGCAGCTGGAGAAGGAGAACAAGCGCCTGCGCCAGCAGGCCGAGATCAGGGACTCCAAGCTGGACGACAGCAACCAGCGCCTCTCCCAGGTGGAGAAGGAGAACCGCTCGCTGGGCAAGGAGATGATCTTCTTCAAAGACTCCTGCACCCGCGTGAAGGACCTGGAGAAGGAGACCAAGGAGCTGGTCAAACTGGCCACCATCGACAAGAGGACCCTGTCCACGCTCCGAGAGGTGGGCGACGTGTGATGATGCTACAGTAGCTTAGGCCTCTGAGGGAACAATGCATATAGCAGACCTGCAAACGTGTCACCTTTTGGCTACAGTCACCTTTTTTATGTTAACCATGGTAGTTTCAGTGAATCTAGAGGGTGTAAGTTTTGTATGTCGTCACCTTTTTCACTACTCCAGAGTTTGCAGGTCTGATATAGCCTCTTGTTCACCTTGGGTAAGGCAAGGCAAGGTTATTTGTATAGCACATTTCAGCAAGCAGGCAATTCAAAGTGCTTTACATGAGACATTAAAAGCATCAAGACAAAGTGCAACACATAAAAGGGTAACTGCTTCAAGGCATTCTCGTGGTAGGAATGATCCATGTAAGGGGTGAGACGGAGCATTATGATCCATGTAAGGGGTAAGACCACGGAGACGGAGCATTATGGTGTGACTTTGCTTCACTCACTTGGCCGGAACTCCACTCTTCCATTATGACCATAAAACTGGATTATTGATTAATTTATAATGGAATAGAGGTCATAATCGTGTGTGTGTGTGTGTGTGCGCGTGTGTGCGTGTGCGTGTGTGTACAGGAATTGGTGAGTGAGAAACTGAAGACTCAGCAGATGAACAATGATTTGGAGAAACTGACTCACGAGCTGGAGAAGATAGGACTGAACAAGGAGGGACTGTTGCATGATGAGCAAAGCTCAGACAGGTGACACACACACACACACACACAGACTAAACTTAATATTACATTAAGATAAACCCCCAGTCATGATTCTATAATTATAAAGTGAAGTTAAATGTAGATTGAAAGATACTCTACCACCTAATAGTCAATGAAAAACTGCCTTTTTGGTGATTAATGCTGCCGATTCTTGATACTGTTGTGTTAAACGGTGATAAATATATGTTTAGATACAAACTGCTAGAGTCCAAGCTGGAGTCTACTCTGAAGTCCTCCCTGGAGATCAAGGAGGAGAAGATCGCTGCACTTGAGGCCAGATTGCAAGAGTCCTCTAATCTCAACCAGCAGCTACGCCAGGAACTCAAAACGGTCAGTACCCAAGCCGGTGTGCCTTGCTCAAGAGTATAATGTCAGTATTAGTACTCAAATCCTAACCGGAACCCTAAGTAACACTATTCAGTATCTAGGGGGAAACTTAAAGGTATAATATGTAATATGTGGATTATTTCCCCCATCTTGTGTCTAAAGATAAGAACTGCAACAACACAACTTATTGGTTGCCAAAATGCCAGAGAATGCACTGTGTCAGTCATACTGTGATAAGATCTTCACTCTGAGAGGAACATACTGTTACACTAATCAGTAATCACAATCAAGTATTTCAGAGTGCCATGTAATAAATTATGTTAGATGCTGTAGTGTGCAGATAACGTTAGGTCTGGCTATGCAGATTCCAAGAAAGATGGCTAGTTAGCTAGCTTACCGGTCTAGTAGAAAAGTAGCCATGTCACCATGCGACTTTATCCCATGAAACTCCATAAACTCCGTCCAACGATCAAAGGCTGGCCCGATATTTATCCGACTTTTGCTCCTTCTTCGGTCACTGAGCTTTTGAGATTCGTATCGTACAGTTCGCCGGGGCTCAGGCGGAGAAGCAGGATGATGAATTTTACCAAACGTTTAGCTGAAAAGAGTGAGCGGAAGTGGACGGAAAAGCTGCCGTTTTATAGTCGCACACACACTTGATGCTAACCAACATCTATAATGCTGCTAATTCATGGAAGTATAATGTTAGCTGGCTACTGCTAATCTCACAGTGGTGAAGCTAGAATAGTAGGCTACCTGGCAACCCAGCGCGCAGTACCAACGCTGTAATACTATTGGCTGGTATGATATCAACAGAGTGTCATTGTCGGGCCGTCAAAATTTCATAATGTAATATGTAGTAATTTCAGACAATATAATTTTTTATGGAAAAGCAATACTTTTACTCTGCAGCCTTCGCAAAGCCCTATGGATGTATTATTTTTGAAAAAATGTTTATTTTAATCCACATTTTACATATTATACCTTTAAACTGTAACCCAACAGTGATGTATCAAATACAAACAGTAAAACCACCCCAGAGAACACAGTGTAGAGAAACAGCCCAGGGGACCCATTCTGAGTCTGAGTTATACTGTATAGCATGCCAGAGACGGTGAAGACTTCTTAGAGGCATTTTGTCATTATTTATTCATGAATTCTCCCTTCTTCGTTGTTTTAACTATTCATGAGATTGCAAGTTTGGATAATATTTAGAGAGTATGTGTCCACTCCTCTCAGATCTAGATGGGATTCAGGGAATTAGATGTTGTTGACCTGTTGATTTGTGTTGCAGGTGAAAAAGAACTACGAGGCTCTGCGTCAGAGGGAGGAGGAGGAGAGGATGGTGCAGAGTTCACCCCCTAGAGGAGGGGAGGACTCCCATACCAGCAAGTGGGAGAAGGAGAGTCACGAGGCCACGAGAGAGTTGCTGAAGGTCAAAGATCGCCTCATCGAGGTGGAGAGAAATGTGAGTTTCCCATCATTTAAAACCCTTTATTACAAGTCACTTTAAATGTATACTTAGTAGGATTTTCCTAAAAAAAAATAAAGTATAGAGTCATACAAAATAATCCCTCTCAATGATCACTTAGGCCTCACTAGAATGTGTGATGGTGTGTTTATCTGCAGACGCCCCTCCATCTGGCTGTATTTTGTTGTTGATAATTTTTCGGGACGTTTCTGGGCGTCAACCTTTGGGCTGTGGGGGTGGAGTTGGGGGGAGGAGTTAGGGGGAAGTGGGGTATGGAGTTGGGGGGGGGAGGTGGGGTGGGGGTACCCCTCAACCAACAACGCGGGTGGTTGAGCCCTCAATGCACAAGTTGCCATATACGCGGAGAGTGCAATCCAACTGAATCGAAGAGAGGAGCTAAGATAATGTTCAAAAACCAGAGTAAATCTGCGGTTGGCGTTCACCCGCTGGCGAACTCTGAAGCAGAGGATGGGGATGAGGAGTGACGTGGACTTGGCTTGTGTTCTGTTAGACAGGTAAGCCGTTCTTACTAGCTAAATAAACACTGATTGCAAGCCAGCCAAGTTAACTTGTTAGGCTAGCTGGTGTTGTGCCAATGTGTACTCCCGATAAGATAAAGCTATAAAGTGTCCTCCCTCCAGTGTATTTCCCTCAAGCTATTGGATGATATAAAGTGTTTTCTCCCGATATAAAGAGGTTTCCCCTGATAGACCCACTGAGGATGGGAGGGGAAGAACTCTATTCTGGTGGTGTTCACCACTAATACGGTTAGTTCTTGTCAGCTTGAAGTGAACTTTATTGTCGTCTACTTTGAATGGCTTTTCCTGGTGAAGATCATTCTAACTAAAGTGGACTACTGTAGTTCGCGCTGGCTTTGTGCTACGGGAGAAAAGCCTATCTGTGTTTGTGGATCAGTTGAGCTCTTTGGTGTTATTAGTGTGCGGGATGTGGTTAATTTCTCGCTGACTTGCAGATGTGAAAATCTGTCTGACCTGGCAACCACGGTCTGACCTGGCAACCACGGTCAGGGGGAGATGAGAGGAAGGAGCAGGGAGGAGGGGCAAAGTTTGAATGTTGCATTTGCATAACACCTGACAAATCCTACTAATTATACCTTTAATGATAATACAATATAGTGCATTACTTCAGATACTAAATGTGACAACCCATGCAAAATGCCCTCTTAGGATGGTTTGTAAATCTCTCGTTTTTGTAAATCTTTTATCTTTCGTCTGTGTGTTTTCCAGAACGCCACGCTGCAGGCAGAGAAGCAGGCGCTGCGCAGCCAGATGAAACAGCTGGAGACTCAGAGCAATAATCTGCAGGCTCAGATCCTGGCCCTCCAGAGACAGACCGCCTCACTGCAGGAGAACAACACCACGCTGCAGACCCAGAATGCCAAGCTACAGGTCAGCCCTGCACATCACACACTACCTACTACACACTATGTACTACCAAACTGCACCACAGACCCAGAATGCCAAACGACAGCCCTGCACTCTACACACACAGCTCTGATTTATTTTGTATGCCATTCTATCGGTCTTAATCCACTCCCTCCACAGTATGAGCTGGTTTCTCAGAGACAGACTTCAGTCCCAGGCAAAATCACACTTTCACCAGACTCCATAGAAGATGCCTTTTAGCCGGAATGTTCTGATGCAGTCCCTGGTTGTGCTTTTTTGTTGTCCTCACTGCTGTAATACAACAATTTCCGAGTGGGACAAATAAAGCACCTATCCATCTGTCTCTAGAGCAGTGAGCAAACCCCAGTACCTACAACAGAGGGCAAAACATATTTTGATGATTTCCCTAAACAGAAGGTAATCAGTTCATGTAAACAATGAAAAAATGTGAATCATGAAATGCTAACACTGATATTTCTATTTCTCCTCTGTTGTAGGTATTGAGTATTTTGAAGAGCTCTACTCATTGCTCTGCACCAGAACATTTGGGCCCTAGAGCTACTGTCTACCCTATACTTACAGTCAAACTCTCCCTACACCCTCCCAGAGTGCTTTTCTCTGGTCCGCGGCATCTATTTAGGCGTTTTAGCTCATGGCGGCGGTTCAGCTGTGGTCAAATCTAGATCAGGACAGGATTTGTCGTCCTTCTGCTGTAAAGCCAGAACTAATAACAACTTTCAGCATGTCTGCGAGCTGGGATTTGACCTGGCAGAAACATCCCGACCACGGAACATTCCCCCACATTCCAGCTTTAGACTGGATGTTTTCTGCTCATCTACTGTTTCATCTGGGGGAACGCATGAGAAAGATGCTATGCACACAGCGCCCCCTATAGCCAGAAACTGACACGTCAATGAGAGATTCTAAAGATGGAACCCAAAAAGAACACTTAAGCGTTTCTGAATGTTTTCTCTGGACTATTGATTATCTGAACCTTTAAATGCACGTCCGACACGACCAGCGCTGAAGTGTATCATCTGACCCCGCCCCTCCAGGTTGAGAACTCCACCTTGAACTCCCAGAGAGGCGCTCTCATGACCCAGAATGCACAGCTGCAGAGCCAGCAGACGAGCACGGAGAGCGAGAAGGAGGAGCTGCGGTCCACCTACGAGCTGCTGCTGAGGGACCACGACAAGCTGGCGGCGCTGCACGACAGGCAGGCGGCGGAGTACGAGGCCCTCATAGGCAAACATGGAGGCCTGAAGAGCTCCCACAAGAGCCTGGAGCTGCAACACAGAGACCTGGAGGACAGGTGAGATGCTGACTCACGGTCACCTCTGCTCTCTCTCTCTCTTTGTCACTCTCAAACTCCTGGCAAATTATAATGTGTGTGTGCGTGCGTGCGTGTGTGTGTGTGTGTGTGCGCGTGTGTGTGTAGGTACAACCAGCTGTTGAAGCAGAAGGCTCAGCTGGAGGAGTTGGAGAAGGTTCTGAAGGCGGAACAAGAGAAGATGCTCTCTGAGAACAAGAGTCACGAGGCCACAGCCCAGGAGTACAGCAAGCTGAAAGAGGAGAACGAGAAGTGAGCGTGTGTGTGTGTGTGTGTGTGTGTGTGTGTGTGTGTGTATAAAGTCTTGAGTGTGTGCATTGTCTGTGTGAGTGTGTGTATTGTGTTTGTGTATGTGTGTGTGTTCGTGTGTGATCCTGAGTGTGTGTGTGGGTGTGTGATCCTGAGTGTGTGTGTGTGTGTGTGTGTGTGTGTGTGTGTGTGCGCGTGTGTGTGTGTGGGTGTGTGATCCTGAGTGTGTGTGTGTGTGTGTATGTGTATGTATGTGTGTGGTTGTGTGTGTGCGTGTGGGTGGTTGTATGTGTGTGGTTGTGTGTGTGTGTGTGTGATCCTGAGTGTGTGTGTGAAGTGGGATGGTGGAAGGCCCTGGGGGTGTTATGTGAAGAGCGGAATGTGGGGGGGGCTGGTTGTGTTCGGGGAACACCCCTAAAGTGTCAGTCCAGGTGCAGAGAAACCCGTACCACCGCATTTCTTCTTGGGGGGGATGAGGGAGCCTGCATGTCTGGAGTGGCAGTTTGGAGACTTTAAGTGGAAGGCTTCCATTAGCAAAATAACTTTCTTGTTGTTTATTGTCTGACTGAAATGTTAATTGCTTTGCTCATCCCTTCTCATTCAATTCTCCCTCTTGTTATTTTAACAAGCTGAACAGTTTACCAAGGGAAAGTGTCAGCTTGAACACATGATGATCATACTGTACCCTTGTGGTATTTAGTTTATCGTGTGTGTGCGTGTGTGTTTGCACGCTCCCCCCAGGTTAAGCGTGACGCACCGTCATCTGGTGAAGGAGAACGAGGGTCTCCAGGTGGAGCACAAGAGCCTGAAGACCCAGATGAACAGCGCCACTCTGGAACAGACCCGGCTGGAGGCCGAGTTCTCCAAGCTGAAGGAGCAGTACCAACAGCTGGACATCACCTCCACTAAACTCACCAACCAGTGTGAGGTAGGGCCACACTGCTGCCCCACCCCACCACACAACCTCCAAGTCCCACCACACAACCTCAAAGTCTGGCTGTGAAGTGTCTGAGCAACCTAATTAGAGAGCTAACAACCATCCGGCGAACTGAATGCATTTTTAGTGGATTGTCCCTTTAATGGTGTGCTGGGGCGGCTGTGGCTCAGTGGTAGAGCGGGTCGTCCAATGATCGTAGGGTCGGCGGTTCGAATCCCACCTCCTCCTGTCCGTATGTCGAAGTGTCCTTGGGCAAGACACTGAACCCCAAATTGCTCCCAATGAGCATGCATGTCGTTGCTCTCTGTTCCGGGGGTATTGCTGCATTCTTCTGGTATTCCACTATGTGTCGGCTAGTGGAAGCCGGGGAACTTCACTTGCTTAGTCTCTGTGGCTCTCCGTGGTGATCGTGGGCCGAAACATCTCCGAAGGGCCATCCAGCGGTCCCTCCGGTCGCCACGGAGGCAGAGGCTTTAGGCTGTACTCCTTCAGAATTCCACAAAGCGCCGGCCCATGGAGGCCAGGGACTATAATGTACAGCAGTCCCCCTGTGGCTCTCTTTGACGGTCTTAATGTGCTGAGTTACCTCCGAGCGACTTCCTGATCGCGGCCCACTCTGATCGTCATAGAGGCAGGGGGCTAAATCGATGCCGTTCGCTCTTCCGGCACTCTGGGCCAAGCTGGCCCAGAGGGGGGGAACATCTAGATTTCGCCTCCCCCTACTATCGTGCTTTCCACATGCTGTGGAAGGCAGGGGGCCCCCTGAACAGAGCACACCGCCAAAATTTAATATACTGTATTTGCTGCATGCAAAATAAATGGGTCAATTTTGACTTAAGTGATCTCAACTGAAATGGGCAAATGAGAGGCCGTCATTGTAAAGCGCTGTATAAGTGCTATATAATCGCTACATATGTGCAGTCCATTTACCATCATGACCCTCCTAGTTGCTGAGTCAGCTGAAGGGGAATCTGGAAGAGGAGAACCGACACCTGCTGGACCAGATCCAGACCCTGATGCTGCAGAACCGCACGCTGCTGGAGCAGACCATGGAGAGCAAGGACCTGTTCCACGTGGAGCAGAGACAGTACATGTAAGAGAGAACCCTCGCCTTGAGAACCGTGATCGTGATCGTACCGCGATCTTCTGCTTTCTGACGCTTCCTCCTCTGCTCGCCAGAGACAAGCTGAACGAGCTGCGGAGACAGAAGGAGAAGCTGGAGGAGAAGATCATGGACCAGTACAAGTTCTACGACCCCTCGCCCCCACGCAGGTAAGAAGCGGAAGTACAGTCTGGCTAGTCTCGCATAGCCAGATCTATCTCCACACTTCGTTTACGCTGGTGCCAGCGCCGGAGACAGGTCTGGCTGGACATATTACCATTCTGCAATAGGGGGGAAAAAACCCCACTATTTCTTTAAACCAATCACAGTTGTCTTGGGCGGAGCCAGCCCCGGACGCAGCGACGGTGCTCTTGCAAAATAGTCTGGATCGAATCTGATTGGTGCCGAGAGAATCTCTCGGCCCGAATCAGATTAATTCGCGTCGCCAGTCTCGCCACTGATTGGGCAGTGTGACAACGAATGACAAGGTTTATTGCCAAAAACCTACATCCGTTGAGTCAGACTACAGTCTGGCAGATATGGTCCATCAAAATAAAACAGAATGGGTCCCGGGTGAGCGTTTTCATTAGTAAACCCACTGAACCGACAACCATGGATTAGTGGTTTTAGCTCAGATCATCCATATCGTCAGCGGACACCGAGATACAGTAGGCTGGAGTATGTCGTCATAGTAACAGCTAGCTGAGGCGGTCCCTAGTCGTAATGGAATGAAATATTGATGGACTGCAGTGCCAGTGGAGAGCTGCAGTTGCATGCCGATGGCTCATTCACAAGGCTTATATTGACTGAAATGGTTCATCTGAATCTTAGCTGGATGGTCAGGAGCACACCGAAGAACATGATTATATACATGATTATATCTGTGGTTTATGTCCGAGTCTAACCAATTCTAACCAAGTGGTTGTGGCCCAACCCCTGTAATAGTTAAGCCTTTGTACTGTATAGGCCTAATCAACCCTGAATTGAATCAACCCTGAACCCTCTCTGCCTAACTTTTTGCCATTTATCGTGTTCCCTCTGTCACTGATGATGATTGTGCAGTATGAATGTGTGTATATGTAGTCGGTGGACTGTAGAAACTGAATTGCCCTTCGGGGATAAATAAAGCTATCTGTATCTGAATGTGGGCTTTTATTGCAATTCATCAAGAGCTCATGATTGAGTGATTATGTCGGGACTTGACTAGGATGATCATTGCAGACTCTGTCGGTCTGTGGGGACTGGGAGTGATATTCCTGGAGGTCAGGATGTTTCTGACCGAGCCCTCTCTCTCCCCCTCAGACGTGGGAACTGGATTGCCCTGAAGATGAAGAAGCTGATCAAACCGCGGAGTCGCGAGCGCATGCGCTCCCTGACGCTGACTCCGTCTCGCTCCGAGTCCAGCGAGGGCTTCCTGGGTCTGCCTCCGGACAGCCAGGACAGCTCCTCTGTGGGCTCCGGGTCCAACTCACTGGACGACACACTCACACAGAAGAGGAGCAGCAGTGAGTATACACACACACACACACACACACACACACACAGTCAGACACTCATCCACACACACACATACACACAGTCAGACACTCATCCACACACACACACACAGTCAGACACTCATCCACACACACACACACACACACACATACATCCACACACACACACACACCTTCACGCACACAGTCAGACACTCATCTATATACACACACACACACACACACACACACACACACACAGTCAAACACTCATCTACACACACACACACACATATATTAACATGCACAGAGTCAGACACAGGCGCACACGCATCCCAAACACGGTATCAGACGGAGCAAGGGTGTGTGGTGGTGTGGTTCTGGGGGCCATCCTTCCTAACGCCTCTAAACGTTTTTCTCTCTGTATGCGAAAGGGAAGAGAGGGCAGCTCTCCCATGTGCAGGTGCAGGGTTCGACCAATGGTATGGCGTGGGGGGCGGGCGTACAGCTAGGTTGTCCTGTCACTCAGGGCATGTCGACGTGTGGTGACTCAATCATCCTTCAGTGTCCATCAAGTCGTCAACATTACAGTCAGCCTGTGCCGCTCCACAGATCTACACCTTGAGCAATGGAACCTAGATCTGGAATCAGTCCTATCCACATGGTTAGACAATCTGCTTGAGCTGCGCATCCTGACTGCAATACAGTTTTACCCTATATCTATTAATAGGTGCAATGCATTTTAAGTCATCTGGTTATGTTCAATGTAATGAATGCTGTAATGTTCACTCGCCATTTCGCGTCATACTATCATGTTGTGTGCTTTTGTTTTCTTCCCTAATCAGTCTTGTTTATTGATCTGTAGCCATGTTCTCAATCTGAAGAATCCCTCAATTCAAGACCAAAGCAGGGAGTTAAGAGGACTACTAGATGACTATTAACACCCATGTAAAATCAGTGGTACACAATGAGTAATGGGGTCATGACCCAGGACCTTTACAGATCACCAAGCGATTGAAAAGACGGCTTTGTTCCGTTATGACTCCTGCCCAATGGCATCAGTGCAGACTATGGAAGACACTGATGTACCGTTGTAAACCAGGCCAGAGGGATGTAGAATGGTGTCTCAGCCACCCCTCCCCCCCTGTCCTCCTCTCTGCCTATTATTAGTCATGGCTCCCTCAGGGACACGCCCTCCCTGGCTTCATCCTCTCACTCTCCTTATTGCATCCTTTAGTATACTGCACCCCTCATGTGTGTCTCAATAATATATATGTGAGTGTATGTGTTGTGTTCTGTAGTCTGTGTGTTGTGTTTGCACCAAGAATGGAAGTCTGATATTCTTGGTGTGGCAACCCTCCTCATGCCATCACACTGAGCTGTGTCTGTCCGTCCGTCCGTCCGAATTGTGTCCAGCTCGTGTGCTTGCGTCCACATTTATATGTGTGTCTGCGTTTGTGACATTTCTGTCCATCAGCGTTTCTGTCCCAGCTGAGCCTCCAGGGCGCGTAGCCTAACGGGTTCTTCCCCCCTGGTGCTCGGCAGCGTTTAACATCCGTCTCTTCTTCCCTCCTTCTCTTCTCCTCCGCCTCTCCCCGGGGGGTCCGGCGCTCCCCGTCTCTCCCCTGCTCTGCTCTGGCTCTTAACCCACCGCAGCGCTCAAACGGTTGCCCTTTATGAGGAGCCGGCCCAAGGACAAGGACAAAGCGAAGGCCATCAACAGGCGGTCCATGTGTAAGAGCTCCGCTAGCCCGTCCGTTAGCCCGTCCGTTAGTCCGTCCGTTAGCCTCCTCCTCCCTCCGCCTCCCGTCACCTCCTGCTGGCCCGCGCCTGCCTCCTCCACCTACAGTAGCTCCACCGCGCTCTCCACTGTTAGCTTGTAGCTACAACCTCTCTTCCTTCACAGTAGACCTTAGTAGAAACAGCCACGAATGTGTAGAATGTTAATAAGTAGTTGGTTTGATAGCCACTAATGGAAATGGCTCGCTAACTTTTGGCCTCAGGTAAGGTTTGTGTAATTTCTGTGAAGTTCGATCGAAGGTACTAACATCCCTCCGCCATGAACGTGTGTGTTTCTCTCACTGTAGTGATCAGACGATGTCATCTCTAGTTTAGTTCTAGTCTAGTTTGATTAGTTCTGTGATTAGTTGTGTTTATTACGGTGGGGAGGTACTGTATGTCATTCCATCGCACTGTACTGTTTTGGGTTTTTGTGTGTGTGCGCGCAGGCGTGTGTGAGCGCATTTCTGCCACTCCGTCTCTGCAGGCATGGCTAATCAATCACGATCACTCTGATCTCTGTCTCCGCCACAACATTCACCATGTTGGACTTGAAATGGAACATTCTCTTGCTCTTTCTCTATCTCTCTCTCTCTCTCTCTCTCCCTCCCTCTCTCATTCCATCTTTCTTGCTCTCGCTCTATCTCTCCCTTTCTGTCTCTTCTCTGTGTGAGCTCTCCTTAGCGGGCTGCGTTTCAGAGATCTTGTGCATGCCATGCTGACGTGGGCTTGTCTCTCTGCCTGTGGTTGTGCTGGTGCCGTGAATACTGTCGCTGCTCCAAGCGGCCCTGCATGTCCCGCGCTAACCCCGCCCCTGCCACTTCAGACGCCGCCCGCGTGTCCGCGGGGGTCTCTCGGGGTGACCCAAGCTGTCCCTGATGTATCCACCGCCGTGTCCCACGTCCGCTCTATTCCCGGTCGAGCGCACCCGATTCATCTCAGCGGTGATAACTGTGAGAACTGAATATCAGCAGAGCAGCTGGACAGGAAGCTCTCAGCTCGGTGAATCTGATGAGCCAGCTCAGGGATTTTCGAGCGGACGTGAGGCTACTCGCGGGGTACATGAGGAGCGCCGCCTCGAACCCTGATTCTAATCTCCCTCCCTCCTCCCCCCCTCCCTCCAGCCATGAACGACCTGCTCCAGACCATGGCCCTGGCGGGGCCCGGCGCGGGGGGCCAGTGGGCGGGCAGCTCGGAGAACCTGGAGGGCCCCGAGGAGGCGGAGGTGGGCGGGGGCAGTGGTGGCGGGCGGCGGATGAAGGAGCTGGGCTCCATGGCCTACTCCACCAACGCCATCAATTACGCCACCCTCACCCTGCCCGCAGGCCGCCGGGGCAAACACAGACTCAAGGTCAAAGGTGAGAACCAGGGCCAGGAGTCTACTAGTAGATGTGTTTATGATGTATTTACGTATGTCTCCCATCATCTGTAACTAGGGATGCCAAAGACAAGTAACCATCCTCAGATGAACAATAACGTTAGATAGATTCCATCATCAGCATATCTGAGCCTTCCTGTTTTCACTTACCCCGCCCTCTCTCTCTCTCTCTCTCTCTTTCTCTCTCTCTCTCTCTTTCTCTTTCTCTCTCTCTCTCTCTCTCTCCCTGTCTTTTCAGAGAATGCTTCGTGTGAGGACGTCCCTGCATCCTCAGACGACCCCAATGGGGTCAGGGGTCAAGGTAAGGGAAATGGAGACTCCCAGTAGACCCAGTAACACACAGGGCCAGTCCAGTACTGGAGAGGAAGAGGCAGCCTTTATGGTCCAGTGTCCCAGCATGGGATTAAACCCGCTCTTGGATTAACAAGAAGCTTCAATGTAGAATTTCGACTTCAGACGTAATCTGTGTCTGTGAAAGAACCCTCCAATGTGATTCCATCATAATTTAGATGACCCCATGTACAGTATTGTAGCCATGCACGCCCACTAATTTAAGCCATAAGTTTGGCCCAGGCATTAGCGAGCGGATGAGCCTAAATGCCACACTGTACATCAGCATATGTCCATTAACAGACAGTAGAAGCATGCGTCCATTAACAGACAGTAGGAGTCAGTCTGCTTAGCGGCGCCCACTCCATTCTCCCACACGCACGGCCATCAGTCACGCTCCATGTCCATTACCTCCATGGCCATGTAGACGGTCTACAGGGGAAACGTCCTCCCACTGTCCTGTCCTGTGTGAGTGTATGGGCGTGTGAGGACGCGGACTCAGCCGGTACTGTGTTCACTGTGTCAGGCCCGCAGGTCTGTAGCAGCGCTCTGGCGCTCTCGCCCTGTCCTCCCAACCCCAGCACTATGTGAGTCCCCTGTAGCATCTGTAGTAAGTGACCCACCCGCGTGTCCGTCCGTCTTCGGGCATCACCTTCACCGTCCCGCTCTAGCTAAATGTTACTGGCCGCCACAGTAACATGGATATCTGCCATCGCTGGGAGACTGAAACGGACAGCCACTCACGCGCCACCGCCAACTCTAGCCCCGCCTCTTTGTTTACTACCGCATGCATGGGCACATATGTCCCACCGTCTGGTTGGTTTCCCCCGGGGCCCTCCTCCCCCTTCCCTGTCGACCACCTAAACCCCCGCCCCGCCTACCAATTGATGTTGAGCAACGATGTACAAATTGACGCCACCTGAGCCGCAAGGCTCCTCCCCTCACATCCTCTCCAGTGCAATCAAGGTCAGGGTTCCTCCTCCTCTGTGGCTGTCGGCCACTCCCCCTGTCGCGGGCTCCCTTCCTTTGTCTGCGGTCACCGACTGCATCCCCTGCTCCTGTGTGTGACTGGGCATGTTGAGAGCGTTCCCTGGCGCTCTGCCACCCCCCCTGCCCCCTCTGCCCTGCATGCACCATCTGCTGCCCAGCGGGATGTGCTCTTATACCCGTGTGTGTGTGTGTGTGTGTGCGCGCGTGTGTGCGTGCGTGTGTGTGTGTGTGTGTGCGCGTGTGTTTGTCCCCTCCCCTTTGCTCCTGCCCAGTTTCCCGGCCCTCCAGCCTCCATAGCAACAAGACCACCACCAGTAGTCATAGCAATAATAACTCCCACCTCACCTCTCCACTCGAGGGCAAAGGTACGCTCCCTCTACACCCAATACCCCTCCTACCCCTCTCCCTCTACACCCAATACCCCTCCTACCCCTCTCCCCCTACACCCAACACCCCTCCTACCCCTCTCTCCCTACCCCCAACACCCCTCTCCCCCTACCCCCAACACCCCTCCTACCCCTCTCCCCCTACCCCCAACACCCCTCTACCCCTCTCACCCACCCCCCTCTCCCCCTACACCCAACACCTCTCCTACCCCTCTCCCCCTACCCCCAATACCTCTCCTACCCCTCTCCCCCTACCCCCAACACCCCTCTCCCCCAACACCCCTCCTCTCCCCCTCTACACCCCTCTCTCCCTACCCCCAACACCCCTCTCTCCCTACCCCCAACACCCCTCTCCCCCTACCCCCAACACTCCTCCTACCCCTCTCCCCCTACCCCCAACACCCCTCTACCCCTCTCACCCACCCCCCTCTCCCCCTACCCCTCTCCCTCTACCCCCAACACCCCTCTCCCCCTACACCCAACACCTCTCCTACCCCTCTCCCCCTACCCCCAACACCCCTCTCCCCCAACACCCCTCCTCTCCCCCTCTACACCCAACACCCCTCCTACCCCTCTCCCCCTACACCCAACACTCCTCCCCCAATCTACACTCAACACCCCTCCTAACCCTCTCCCCCAACACCCCTCCCCTACCCCTCTCCCTCTAGACAAGGCAAGGCAAGTTTATTTGTATAGAACATTTCAGCAACAAGGCAATTCAAAGTGCTTTACTTTACATTTACATTAAAAGCATCAACACAAAGTGCAAGAAACACATAAAAGGTCATATAAAATGAAATGCAAAAAAGGACATTTAAAACAAAATGCAGGAAAAATAAAATACAGGAATACAAGTTACAGTGCAGTGTATGAATGAATAATTATTGATTTAATAAAAAGCAGCAGCAAAAAGAAAAGTCTTCAGTCTTGATTCAAAAGAACTGAGTGTTGCAGCAGACCTGCAGTTTTCTGGAAGTTTATTCCAGATATGTGGAGCATAAAAACTGAACGCTGCCTCCATGTTTTGTTTTAACTCTTGGGACAGAAAGCAGGCCTGTGCCAGACGACCTGAGAGGTCTGGATGGTTCATAACGTAGCAGCAGATCAGAAATATATGTTGGCCCTAAACAATTCAGTGCTTTATAAACCAACAACAGTATTTTAAAGTCAATTCATCACTGACAGGAAGCCAGTGTAAAGACGTTAATTTTAAGAAAGTTCTGGCACAACCAATCGTTGATTTGTTCAATGCACTTACTCAGCACTTGTATGGGATTATAGTCCCCTGGTGATATGGTAATATACATTTGTGTGTCGTCTGCGTAGTTATGGTAACATATTTTGTTGTTTTCCATAATTTTGAGCTAGTGAGAGCATGTAAATGTTGAACAGAAGAGGCCCCAGAATGGAGCCTTGGGGAACTCCACAGGTCATTTTTGTCCGCTCAGATTTGTAATTGCCTTTAGGCACACAGTAGTCCCTGTTCTTCAAGTAGGATTCAAACCAGTCTAGCACTATGCCAGAAATTCCCCAGCCAGTTTTCCAGTCGGCCTAGTAATATTTTGTGGTCAACCGTGTCGAAGGCAGCGCTGAGATCCAGTAATACTAAGACTGAAATTCTGCCATTCTCTGTGTTTAAATGGATGTCATTGAAGACCTTAACAAGAGCAGTCTCGGTGCTGTGGTGTGGTCGAAATCCTGACTGGAAGATATCAAAACAATTATTTAGTGCCAGGAAGTTGTTACACTGTTGAAAAACTGCTTTTTCCATAATTTTACTTAAAAACGGGAGGTTTGATATGGGCCTATAATTGTTTGGTGTCTAGATTATTCTTTTTTGTGTTTGAGTGTCTTGAGGACTGCAGTTTTCAGGGTTTGTGGGAACACATCTGAAAGAAGGGGTGTGTTTACAATTTGTAGTAAATCATAGCCCATGCAGTTAGATACAGTACATTTTGAAAAAGCCTGTAGGCAGAATATCAAGGCGGAG
Organism: Borostomias antarcticus; assembly: GCF_949987555.1. NCBI lineage: Eukaryota > Metazoa > Chordata > Actinopteri > Stomiiformes > Stomiidae > Borostomias > Borostomias antarcticus. Next base: position 5,886,290 of record NC_140235.1, read on the forward strand.
GAGTATTTCAGATATTGTATAATGTCCTCCGGGGTTTTATGGTTGATCGGATAAAATTGTGTCAAGGGATTGATTTTAGTGGACACTGGGACAACACATATCCTATACCTGATAGGGAGGCACTGACTGCTTGTCTAATTTTTTTAATTTTGTCAGTGAAGAATGAGGCAAATTCATTGCAGGCCCTGGTGGATAGAAGTTCAGAGGCTACTGACACAGGAGGGTTTGTTAGCCTTTCGACAGTGGCAAACAAAGCATGTGCATTATTATTGTTTCTAGTGATGTGAGAAAAGAGGGACTGCCGTTGCCCAACACCCCTCCTCTCCCCCTCTCCCCCTACACCCCCCCAACACCACTCCTCTCCCCCTACACTCAACACCCTCCTCTCTCTCTCCCCCTACACCCAACACCCTCCTCTCTCTCTCCCCCTACACCCAACACCCTCCTCTCTCTCTCTCCCCCTACACCCAACACCCTCCTCTCTCTCTCTCCCCCTACACCCAACACCCCTCCCCTACCCCTCTCACCCAACACCCCTCCTACCCCTCTCCCCCTACACCCAACACCCCTCCTACCCCTCTCACCCAACACCCCTCCTCTCCCCCACTCCTGTGTTCTCTAGCCCACTCTCACCGGTCTCTTTAGCCGGTCACATTGGCGTGTTTGTCCCCCCCCCCCCCCCGCGGGACCCCGAGCTGTCCGTGACGCGCGTCCGCTGGCCTCTCTCTCCCCAGGAGCGCTGAACGGCAGCCTGAGCCGCCCCCACAGCGAGAGCAGCGGCGAGTTCAGCCTGAGCCTGGACGCCGAGGCGTGGTCGAGCAGCGGCAGCAGCCCCGTGCAGCAGCAGCCCCAGGCCCGCTCCGCCCACCAGAGCCCCCTGCAGCCGCGCGGGGGCCCCGACGCCCCGGGGACGGGGCCCTCCGGCCGGGCCAGGCTGAAGTCGGGCTCCCCCGGCAGCGAGGTGGTCTCCCTGCAGCAGTTCCTGGAGGAGAGCATCGACCCAACAGAGGTGACCGGAGCTTAGTGCAGACCACGCTAGGGCAGATCCATGTCGTACACGACTTAGATGGAAAATACTTCAAATACTCATTCGAGTGACTGTGTGAGAGGTGATGGAATATTGATCACCTACTACTACGTAACATGAGTAGATACAGAATTACATCGCAAATTAACAGTGTTCTCACCCCCCAGTCTGGCAGTCAGGAGAACCTGACCGTCGAGTCGCCCCGCCTGTCTGGGGGATCTGAGAAGGACCGAAGCTCCGCCTCCAGCGGCACTAAGGGGCGGGGCATCCTACGATCAGCCAGCGGGAAGGCGGCCCCGGCGAACTCCGACGCCCGCCCGCCCAGATCCGGCCAGCCGGGCCGGCCCACCCTGCGGAAGGCGGAGAGCACGCGCGTTAAGGGCTCGGCCCCGCCCCGCCCCGCCCTGTCCTCCCAGGGGAAGGCCGTGTCCGTGTCAGAGCGCCTGGACTCCTCCTACTCCGCGTCCACGCTGCCGCGCGCCAGCAGCGTCATCTCCACGGCCGAGGGCACGACGCGGCGGACCAGCATCCACGACCTGCTGTCCAAGGACGCCCGCCCGCCCGTCTCGGTCGACCCCGCCCCCTCCTCCTCCTCCGCCAAGGCCCACGCCGCACCCAGTGAGTACCCCCCCGACGCCACCGCCCCCTCCTCCCAGTCCCGGCAGCCCGGCCCCCCGCCTCCCGCCGCCCTGCCCAAGTCCATCAGTCTGCCCTGTCGTGGCGAGGAGGCGGACCTCTCCAGCCTCGAGTCCTTCTTCGGCTCCTCCTTCACGGTAGAGTCGGTCTTCATGGACTCCATCTTCAGTGAGCCTGCCTTCGCTGGGGGCGGGGCCAAGAACATCCCCTTCCTGTCCCTCAACCCCTCCCTCGTCAGCAACATCAGCGGCCCCCCAGGCAAATCCAACCCCCACGTCCGGCCCACCCCCGGTCAAACCTCCCTCAACCAGTCAAACGGTCAGAACAGGCCGAAATCCAGCCCAACTGACCAGAAAGAGTATAAAGAGGGTTTAGATACCAGTCATGTGATTGACGCAGACCAATCACCTTCGCCTAGCCCAGAGGACAGCCAGTCGCTGTGGTATGAGTATGGGTGTGTGTGAATGTGATTGCTGATCTGGATCAGGACTCGTGGCTGGGATGATGGCGAGAGAATGAACCCTCTTCTGTTCCGCATGTCTGGTCAAAGCGCCATCACGCTCCCGGTCTTTTCTGTTGAGCTTCTGTCGGACGTCTTCATTTGGCTGATTATTTTGTGGATCGCTGTTCTTCTCACCTCTGGCGTGGTCTCTCCCCTCTCTGTGTGCTGGTGTCGGGCTCTATGGACGTCTCTCTGCCATGGTTCATTCATTCATGGAGTCTCTGTTGGCTGGCTAACACTATATAACGACTATTATCTGATGTTTTAGTGGAGTCATAAAAACGGTTATGGTTTTAGTCAAATCAACAATCAAGCATTTCAGATTTGCTGACGAATCATACATGATTGTACAAGAAATGTATCTCTTACAGACCTCACACACGAAGCCACGCAGCACTCACTCTTCGAGGGAAAATGTATAGTCATGTAGATGTTTGAAGTACATTCAGCTAAGATCTCTCGTGTCCCTCGAGTGCTTGTCACGCGAGGCAAAAATGCAGTAGCTCTCTGTCAGATAGAGAAATGAGGCTTTTGGAGCAGGTCCCACAGTAGCTTGTCCTGAGTTCACAACCAATCGCCTTTATATAATCCCGGTCCTCAGAGGAGAAAGCTATTTTTAACAGAAACCCAGTTTCCTCATCTATTAATGTCACTCAGATAATAGATTCAGTCTCCCATTCTCTGTCTACCTGGTGCGAGACCTCCTTGTCCTTTCCGGAGTGCTGTTGTATGTATTGCATTGTGCCCCTTCCTTTCACACCAGCCTTATTCAACTGTACCAACGATGCATATTCACTGACCTGCATGGCTTTGTTCTGTTTCTGTGACCTTTGAACCCTTCATTTTGATTGTTCTGATCAAAATGCTTATTGTCTTTTATTTGTCTTTTGGTGGCGTTTTTTTGGTGTATTTGTGGATAATCACACGGTTTTGTGTTCCTTTTCCTTTTTGATGAACTAATCAGTCAACTTTTGGTGTTTTTGATAATTGAAGAGGAGGAGATGAAGAGGATTCATTCACTAAATGATCTGATGGGACAGGTTCAGTTGGGGTAGAGGAGGTATGGGAGTAAGAAAGGGGGGATGGTGTGTTCACCCGTTGCTAGCCAGTGTCAGTCAGTGGGTGCATTTAGCAGGTGAGAAGGTTTTGATGGGACAGTTTGTTTTGTGAATGAAGATTCTTTCTCTCAACAAGGTTGGTTGTTATAATATAATGATGGGGACCTGTGGGTACATACACCCACTCACTACAAATTAAAACTGCACGACAAACGATCCTACGATCAGACTGATTAGCTCTTGTACAGACTATTATGAACCATATTAAGTTATGTTCCAGGGCAGACGGCACTGCTTTATGCACTGGCAGTAGGAGTAGGTCTTCTTAGCTTTGAGTGTCTTAAATTATTTAAACGTTTTGGTTTTACCTTAACCATTTGAAGTATTGTTTTGATGGTATTTATCTTGCGTGTGTGTAGACGGTGGGGCCTAACCCTCTGCCTGTGTCCAGACGTGTGTCCAGATGTGATGACCCTGCCTTTGTTCTACAGATGTGGAAGGGTTACAGGAGCGCAGAAAGTCTAAGAGCAGAGCGGGGGAGCAGCAGAGCTCCTAAGCGTTGCTCAGCGGCGCCCGCTGCTCGGTCGGCCCGTGTGGTGAGTGACGACCTCCGACACGCGGAGGAGGGTTCGGAGGAGGTGGCGGAGGGCGGGGAGGGGGGGTCGTCGTGGTAACCCCAAGTGGTGTAACATATCCTCCATCCTGCACGCGCTTCCTTGTTTCAACGCTGCCGCCCCCTTCCTACCCCCACCCCACCCACCCCTCCCCGCGCGCCCCGCTAGCTGGAGCCTGTGGCCTGTGCTTGTGTAAGGGCACACGAGAGGACCGCGGTCTGCATGGCGTGCGCTGGGACGACGCGCCTCGCCCACGTCGTGTTTCGGATCCCCACCCGCACCGCAAAGATGCTGCACTAAGGGGGCGGTAAAACTACATGCTCCTCCTCCCTCCCTGCCCCATCGGTGTCCGTGTGTTTGTACAGGTGATGGCAGGTCTCTCCTCGACGTCTCTCTGTCGGAAAAGAAGCTGCGCTAGTGGCGCTCCTGTCAGGTTGTGGTCTTATGTGAGCGGTTATCTGCAGTACTGCATGGCTTTGGTGTCACGCTGAAACCCTTCCCCTCTCCCCTTGCGGTGCATGTAGATTCAGCTGCTTTCCTGTGCGTCTTCTTAAATGGCTCCTCTCTGATGTCATTTCTCTTAACCTATTTTTATGTCCCTCTCTCTCTCTCTCTCTCTCTGTCTTCTACTTCTAACCTCTGCCCTTTCTCTTCTTCTCTGTTTCCTGTCTGCTCTTTGCTCAGACAAGTGACCTTCAAGCTGTTTGTCTGACCTGAAGCCTTTTAGATTTGGTCTGCTGAGATGCTCTTCAGTGAGAAAATGATTGTAAATCTGTTTAAAAAAGGAGAAAAGAATCAAGGATGCTTCAGTAGAGAAAAGTAAACATACTCTTTTTTTTCCTTGAATCAAGGAAATGGAAAACTCCCAAAACATTGTGTGGTGTCAATTGTTTTCTATAACTGACTCTGGCTACTTGCACTGCTGTGGCGGTGTGACAGACTGCTTAACGGGCACTCTGTACAGAGCAACTTCAGGTGCCAACGGACGTTCATGTTAAGCCAAAAGGTTGAGCCTAGACTAGACCCTGAGGACTCCATTGTGTCCTGTGTGACTCTGAATCAGCTGGACTCTTAAGCCACCTGTCATTTTGATGATGATGATGATGATGCTTTTCTCTTTGTAAATGAGCATGCACATGCAACTTCTCTACTATGGAACTAACGAACGAACCAAGGGCTGACCTGGACACTCAGCCATCTGCACAGGACAACCAATTAAAACGCATGCAGACACCACAACAAGATGGCCATGTCAACTGACCCAACCAATCACAATCCGCATGAGGCAATCAGTCACCATGCTTCCCTATCCAATCAGAGTGGACCGTGTTCCAACGTGTGTGTTGCTTCTTTTTCTCTGAAATGGCAAAATTACTATGGTGGGAAGACATGCAAACTGTGTGATTGACTGCCAATCTAGTGAAGGTTGTGTGCGTGCGTGTGTGTCAGAAGGCAGTGACCTCAGTTCTGTGTATGTATGTATAAACACGCTCACTGTCAGAATACTGTGTCTGTGATGATGACCTAGTGTTCTATTCCTTTTCCACTTTTACATAAATCCATTTGATGTGATTAAAATTACATGACTCTTGTGCGTGTCATTTCATCAGCTCAAGTGTTTATTTGATCGTTCTGCTACTCGAGGATTATGCATTCATGTATCAGATGTAAATGTGGATGGAAGATGGCTTACATTCACTATCTTTATGCAGGAAATGTCACACAGCTCATCCTGAGGAACTAGATGTTTACAGTGATGACGGGATGGTCTGCACTCTCTAAAATCAATCTTATATAAGCCTCTGTCTACCCTTAAAGCTGTACCCCACCACTCCTCACTATGGGAGGCCTTAGGGACTAGTAACTAGGAAGTAACCATGACTAGACGGCCTAATAAAATGGCACATTGCTAAAGGATTATCATTTCCAAAGTAGATTCGCACAAACTGCACTTCGGGCATCTATTGTGGTTGATCCCTGTCAGTAATGTACTGTATATCTGAAACTAATGTCATACTGTTATGCTTAAAATATGTATATTATATATGAATATATTAATCATGTACCAAGTCTGCCTTTTATGCCCAATACCAATAAGATTCAGTGTAAACAACTAATCTGATGTTCCATTTAGTGTTAGTAGATAACGATATACTGTGGAAATCAAGCATTACAACACATTGCCTTTGTGTTATCAGTTTATTTTGTACAGTAGTTCTACACATTGTATTGTTGTAAAGTACAAAGAATAGAATTGATGAGTACTTGGTTGTCTGTTTCACTTGTGCTAAGATAAACACTTCATCCACTCCATTTCATAACTACAACACCAGCAATGAATTGTACTGTAGGTGAAGTAGGTCTACTTATACACGCACATGCGTAGACAAGCGCTTTTGCAGTAGGCTACGTTAATTCTGAGGACCTGTGTAGCTTCAAAGGAACACAGGAGACACACGTAGCCATCTTTGCTTAAAAGCAAGTATAGCCTACCGTGGGCTTACAAGTAACACATAATTCATACTAACTTAAAGAAACCCTGTTTAAATGTACAGTGACATGTTATAATACAGGTCATGTAGGCATCACAACATTATACAAGGTACATGTCAGAGGCATGACATGGTCATTGAAGGCATTTATACATTTATCAAATCATTTCTAGTCAAAGCTCTGGAGGACCGGCTCATGTCCCGTCTCCTTGAGAAACTTCAACAGATCCTCGGGCTTCAGTCCCATGGTCGCTGCATTGGTCATGGGGTGGAAGTAGACCCTCTCATGTCCTCCGTTGACCAGGTCACTGTCCAGGACAAACTTGACGCTCTGGTCCTTGTCAAAGAACAGCGATAGAGCTGTGGCACATCCCTGCCCCACCTTCAACTTCTCCAACATGGCGGCCTCCTCTGCGAAACGCAGGTTGCCGCTGCCAACAGCCAGCTTCTTTGCAAGGTCGTTGAGGTTGACCTGGCGGTCATGGCGGACGGAAACCAGCCACAGGCCCTTCTTCTTCTTGTCCTTCAAAAAGAGGTTCTTGGTGACGGCTCCACTGATGTCCTGGAGGTGAGGCATCATCTCCTCCACAGTGAACACCTGGGAGGTGGGGGCGTTGATGGAGGGAGAGAGAGGAAGGAGGAGGAAGAAGAGGGCAGAGTCACAACAATAAAGTACCTCCTACTACTACTGTCAGAGGATCTGATTTTCTAGAAGAATTTGGCTGTGGTGAACAAATCTTCCAATGAATTACGAATTATTATTATTATCATTATTATATGCATGTTCCAAATGTGTACACTAAAAACTATACAGGTATACACTGATGGTTCCCCCATGAAGAAGTTTAGTTTAGTTTTAGAATATGTAGTATATTTTACACTGTATTACATCAATCACATCTGTATTACTCTCATGTAGTAATCATATTAGAATAATGAATAAACTTCACTTTAGTTGGAACTGTGTTAATACATGTGAGAGACTCATCAGTGAAACTAAATCAGATACAATTCGTAAAGATGGTCTCGTCTGCCATCTGGTGGTGGTCAACAGTGCAGCAAACATAGCTTACACGTGTCAACTCGTTATAACAAATCTCGCGATAGACTGCAGCTGCAGGATTCGTTTTATAACACGCCCTCGTTACACCGAAATAAACATAAGCTATCGTTACAACAGGAAACGTCTGAAATACTTGTTTTTAATATACTGTACATTTACAGCTATATACGCGACACGAGCCAGTTAGACTGCATCTTACCGGCGGATGATCCACGCAGGTCGTTTCAATATTCAAACTCTTTAGATATTCCTCCAACTCTGTCCTGAGTTCAGGGGCGGCCATTGTAAGTTTATTAGACAATAACACTGAAATGTTCTTCAGGTAATGTTTTATCTGGAGACCTCCACGTGCACAGCTGTTCATTCAGACCAGCTCTTTACTTCCTCTACTGAGCAGACGCCCTTGCGCATGCGCTATTTTTTTCATAATCTTTATTTAGCAGACGCTGGTCCATAAATCACATACAATTAAAAGCACCACCAGATATAAGGATTTAAAAAATTACAATAAGTGTACCATTCCAAGTGTCCTTGCGCCCTAGAGGAACAATATTCTCGAGTTGGATATCTTTTTTCTTCGAGCAGCATAATTTGTGCCTGTCCTGGCCCCGCAGTGGTGGAATGAACTGCCCACTGGTCAGGACAGCAGAGTCGCTGCCCATCTTTCGTCGCAGGCTCAAAACTCATCTCTTCAAGAAGTACTACAACAATCCTCCCACCTAAGCACTTATTGTATTATATTATATTGCACTGTACTTTAGATTGTGATTCTTGCACTTTGCCTTCAGCACTAGATTATGCTCTTAGTCACTTGTTTTAGAAAGAAGATGCATTGTGAGTTCTGGCAAGTAGTAGTACATTGGCTCTTCCTACGTTAAATGCAATTATTGTTAGTCGCTTTGGATAAAAGCGTCTGCTAAATGACTGTAATGTGCCAGTTCCGCAACTTTACTGCTACAGCAAAGGCATCATGAAATCAAGTTTGGAGCTCCCAGTGTATAGAGCAGGAAGAGAAAGGCTCATGGTGGCAGTCAGACCATTTAATGTAGTAACTCACAGCAATATCTATCTACGTAAAAGTAAATATTCACATATTTGTGACCGATCTAATAAAGTCTAGACCCCACCACCCACCCACCAACCAACCGCTCAGTAATGATAATTTCCCGAGAGTGAACACAATCAAGACCATTGCAATGCAGACTTTGGTGAAAACATTTTTATTGACCCCGTTCCATGTGTTTACTTGTCCTCAGGCTTGTTGAAGCAATAGGTGAGGCAGCATTTGCCACAATAGTGCCTGTCGAAGTGGCTGGCCATGAACACGCCGGCGCCACACTCGTCAGCTGGGCACTCACGGCGCAGACGGTGGATCTTGCCGTTCTCGTCAACCTGGGGCAGAGAGAGAATGTATATGTATGTCACACACACAAAACATACCTGAACGACGCAGTTTAGTTTAATAAATAAACATTCAGGATTTAAGAAATTGATTTGGACAGCTAGGAAATGTACTGTTTATGTCTTAAAACATTCCTGGTGTACATACACAGCAAAATCTATCCAATCTGAACAAATGTCCATACATTTTTCAATTTCACTAATGCATTTGCAAGCTGATGCAAGATTCTGTTCAGTACATAAAACAGTTTGAAATGTTCCAGTGCCACACACACACAACACTGCCCTCCATCAACAGTTAGATATGAACTTTATCCCTGTAGAAGGAAATGTGGCATTTCAGCAGTGGAAAATTACAGTAAAAGGTTGGAAATGCAGAATACAGAATAAACAAAGTATACATCCATACAAACAGCATGTGTTAAGTATAGAATATGTACATCCATACTGTATAGATATGTCTAGTAATACTCACATGCATACATCCAGACTGTATAGATCTAGTAATACTCATACACAGACAGGTTTTTACCTTGTAGTACTTGAGCACAGCGAGCTTGACCTTCTTCCTCTTGTGCTTGTTCTTCTTGGGGGTGGTGTAGGACTTCTTCTTCCTCTTCTTGGCACCACCACGAAGTCTCAGCACCAAGTGCAGGGTGGACTCCTACACACACAGCAAAGGCAATTAAGCAAAAACAGACACCCGTTGCTGAAGCTTAATTAAAATGATGGTATATAGCAATTCCTGTTGGAATTAAACACTTAAAATACAGCCCAACATCCAAGTAAACAACAAAAACAGTGATCTTCTCTTCCAAAACAAGTCAAATAAACAACCCTGCACAGCACAATATGCAACTTAATGACAACACACCTACATTTAATCACTGACACTGCAGACTTTCATAAGCTAAAAGCTTGTTTGAATATTCAGACTGTCTCACACAGTGTGTGCGAGTGGAGTGTGCAGTCCATTTTCACCTTCTGAATGTTGTAGTCAGACAGGGTGCGTCCATCCTCCAGCTGCTTACCAGCGAAGATCAACCTCTGCTGATCGGGAGGGATACCTGAAAGGACAAGAAACAGATGTCAGTCATGATAGTCCAACAGGCAGCTTAATGAAACTCAACTTCAGTAGAGCTTTTGGTTCATCTTTAAAACAAAGTTTGGCTCATTTACCTTCTTTGTCTTGGATCTTAGCCTTAACATTTTCGATGGTATCTGAAGGCTCAACCTGAAAGGGAGAACAGTCCGTGAGTCCTGATACCAGATTAGATGGTCAACTAGCCAATACCCGTCAGCTAACGTTAGCTAGCTACCTGCCAGGATTCTGAAGACATGCAATTTTAAGACAACTAGCAAATTCATATGCCTTTACATTTTCAAAGCGTATTCCAAGCCAGCTAGTCAGAATACTACACACAGCAAAGGTGCATCCTGTGAACCGGTCTTTCACACGTGTTTACGCAGAGCGGTGGGGCCCAGTGGCTAACGTTAGCTACATAACGTTAGCTAGCTAGCTGCTAACATTATCCCACGGACACCATTTCTCTCAACTGACAAGAGTACAATTAATAAATGAACTCCCATGCGTATCACAGTTCGGTATGGGTAAAATAATTAATAAGCAATATAGCAAGATGGTCAATGAGTTGGGTCAATGAGTTGGAAACTGTGTTACAACCAGCTAACAAGAGAGTCAAAAGGAAAGCAACATGCAGCCCTTCATGGCGAAGTCCGCAGTAATGTTAGCTAGTTAACGTTAGGCTACCCACCTCGAGGGTTATAGTCTTCCCCGTGAGGGTCTTAACGAAAATCTGCATCCTGGCGTCCAATCCACCTGAACAATTAGAAAGATAACGTTTTCTTGTTTATTAAGCATGTGTCAGTGTATTCTGTAACACCATTATTACGGCAAATTAATCTTTAAAACAGAGAGCACGATCTTACCACAGGTCTCCTGCTAATGGCGGATCATGAGAAGAGGGCTTGCGGAGCGTGCGACGGGGTTTTCTGGGCGCTTTTGCAAGGAGTAGGTGACCAAAAAGATGCCTGTTTAGAAAACATCTCTACCTAGAAGAGAACGTGTGGTTTTATGATATACATTCACATTCGGCCTTTGATTTGTACATGCTTTTTTTTTTGTAATAAAAATGTTATTTTCTTATTTTAAAAATGTGAGAAGAAAACAACCACATTATTACCCAAACATATTATCGGGGTATCCATAACAACCTTCCTGTTTAGAGCAAGGGGTTCCTGCAGGAATGTGTGAATCCATACTCTAATTTTAAGGAAACTGGAATAAACTTAGTTATTATGTCTGCGACTGGAAAACCTAAACTCGCAACTGTTAATGGACGTAAATCCCTGCCATCCATAAAGTCTGTGAGTGACAAGAACTTCTTGGACTCCCTCTCAGAGTACATTGAACGTGAGAAGGAACGCCTCCAGTGTCCAGATGAGGGACCAGATGAGCAACGCTACATCATTTACAGTTCTGCATTTGATAAGGTATCTGAAGAATTTTATAACTAACGTTAGCTCTACAGTGCCACTGTTGGCTCAAGTTACGGAGCCATTTAGAGTAGGCTAAGTATAACAATTCTTGTTATAGGGTAGCTTACTGAATCTTTTTCAGTTTTTCCTCCTTGCTTGATTTTATTCAGGTCATTGAGTATGCAACAGCATACAAGACAGTCCTCACCGCCATCAAGAAAGAATATGATGACTTCATCAGTGCTATAAAGAAGAGTGACCGTGATGCCAGGCTGGCATATGGCAAACTGAAGGCCAGGGTGGCTCAACCCACCTCTGTCATGTATTGCCAGAGGAGAGCTGTCCAACTCCAGGAGAGGCAAGAGAAGAAGAAAGAGAATGTCCATATACACTATCAGTCACTCACTGAATATAGTGTTGATGGTAACTTTGTTCTTCCTCTTCAGGATTGCCATCATCCAGAGAGACACAGCCGAGCTGCAGGCTGAGCTGAGGAGACTGCAGGATGCCGGGAGAGACCAGAGACCCTCACTGCAACAGAAGGCATCTAGCAGCAAGGCACTGCGGCCTGTTGGACAAATACCAGGCACAGGCTTTCAGAGATCTCTCCCAGTTTGTTCAGAAGACATCACACATTTCATATGCAATTACTAAAGATTCCTTCCTCTCAGGTCTGACTTTTGACGAGTCGATGAACCCAGCGGCCCTGGCCAAACACCTGGAGTACCTGGAGCAGAAGAGAGAGGATCTGAAGAGAAAGAGGAAGAGCCAGTATGTGTCTGTGCAAGTCAAGGCAGACTTGGACCAGAAGATGAGGGTCGCCCTGGACCAGAGGGACGAGCTAGCCGTGGACAATGAGAGGCTACAGCTCAGGTCAGTATGGGCTAGTCTCCCAAGCTAAGAATAAGCCATGTCCTGGACTTGATTGGTACATTGAGTGCTGATTTTACACAAATTAACCTAAATCTGGTTTAGTAAAAAAAAAAAACATGTCAATGGATATCCTGGGAGAAACCAGCAAATATGGTCTCTCCCTATAGATACAATCAGCTGAAGTTTCTGAATAATGCCTTCAACACCTTGGAGAAGACAGGAAGAGACGTTCCTCTGTTGGAGTTCCTCACCTCCAAACTGGAGAACATCTCCAATCTGAAAGGTCTTGTACCACTGTATTTGTTGGATTATGTGACTGTCTCACTGTACATGGAATTTCATTGATGAGGTTGAAGAATACAGCAGCAGCCTCACTGAAGTCCTATGATTTTACGATTTTCCGTTGTAGTGACTGACACTGACTACCATGGAATCAGCTCAGTGGTGTTTGAGGATGATGACCCCAGCAAGGTCAATGAGTCTGAACTCCTAGTGGACTACATTGAGAGGTACAATACAAGACCACAACTGTTCAGTATTCCTATATTACTGTATCATTAAAATATGATTGATTTCTTCTCTGTCTCCCTGCAGATTCATTGACCTGTTTGAAGGAGGAGAATACGAGGCAGCAGCGTTCCACGCAGCCAAATCCCCTCATGGAGTCCTCAGGAACATGGAGACTATGGAGAGGTTCAAAGGTAACCTACAATAGCTACAACCATGAAGACCAGGACTATACTGTATATACTGTACATCTGACTGCAAACTCAGATATAGAGTAGGCTACATGTTTTATGCATACATCAATCTGACTTCTTGACATGAAGGCCATGTTTGGCTACCACATTACAGAATTGTATGCTTTCTTGGTGTGCACAGACTCCAAACTTGAAAGTGATGTTCTGTGTGCTCAGAAACAGACTACCATGTGATGTAATTCAATTCAAAAGCAAACTATTTCTGATCCATAAGGAGAAATGTGCAGCCGGTATTTGGCTTAAACTTCACACATATGCATTTTTTAAAAGAAAACTGCAGTTCATAACCATACAATGTGTGTGCCTGAATCTCACTGTTACATTCCTATTACAATGGTATTACCAAAGGGGTATGGTGAATAAGAATATAACAGTCTGTGTATAACACAGCTGGTAGATGGAACGTAACACGATACTCTGGGTGTGGGGCATTCAAAACACAATACAATGTCCCAATCCAATGTAGCATAAAAAATGATTTATTTCAACACAAAACCCAGACAAGCAACAAGCAATGGACAGGACAAAGGGGAAGAAAATAAACCTAACACTCCTCCGGACACTAACAAAGGGTAGGAGAGGGGGGCAGGGAGAAAGACCATGCGGCGGTGCCACACCACAAACACAGCCCTAAACTTCCCTACCCTTTCTAACCTACCTACTCCACACACACTAACTAAATAGACCTGCCCGGAACCTAACCTACCTGCTACAACAAGTGCACCACACGCGTCTTACCTAATGTGTATAGACAATGGTTACCTACATGGTGCAAAATGTAGACCCCAGGGTGTCTTACCTAGCCCTTCTCCCTTGGCCAAGATGACAAAAGACTAGGGGGGCACAAACCAACAATCAAACTAGGTAAAACAAACATAACAACCCCTCTCCTCCAACTCCTACACAGAACACAGGACACTCTTATAGGAGACAGGGAGACACATGATTGGACAACAAGGAAGGTAGATAATTGAACACAGGTGGGAAATCAATGAGGGACACAAGGACTGCACACACTGAGGGCAACGATGATTGACAGGACAAGGCGGGACCAGGAACCACATGCACCACCGCTGGCCAACACCTGGGGGAGACAGGAAGGAAAAACAAACACAAAAACAACACCACACATCCTTTCCCGTAACACTCACAAAAAGTAAGTTTGTGAAGAACCAGCACCCCCCATCTTATAGAAAGGGGCAGATTCAATGGGTGTTCCGGAGACAGGTTGTGTTTATTATGAGATCATGGGGAAATAGGAAGTGGAATCCATTTTGTGTTTTATTGCCCTCTGTATGACGATCTGAGACAGGTAGGCTATTATTTGAAAGAATGGTTGGTGCCTGCTCACCCTGAAGTGTTCTGGCTACAGGATGAACTCAGGCTTGAATTATTCTTTAAAAGGGAGTTTTTGATGTTACCAAATTTATCCTCAAAGCGGGGAGAAGAACAAGTGTGTTTTTTGTGTAGTGTCTGCTGGTGATGCATATGATTGTTAAATGTAAATAAAATTATGCAATATATATTTATAAAAATATCTAATTACATTATTTTGGTTTGCTTGTACAGATGTGTGTATGTAAAATGAAGTACCAGCAATCACGTGTAATCCAAGCCCGTTTGGATTACATTTGAGTGTTGGTACTTCATTTTATCTGAACGTTTACTAAACCATGCACCCGACAAAGACTGTTTTATTTGTTTTTAGTCGTGCTCGCATCCACTTTGATCACCAATTGGCATGTGACATGGAAATAAAACCAATCAAATAACCAATCAGTCAATCATGTGTCATACTGTGATGTTGTATTACACATGCAGTGTTCCATTGATTGCAGTTTTTTCTGCCCATTTGTTAGGAGCTTTGTTTTCAGTTTAACTTGTATATGTCCTCCCTGCACCCTCTGCCCCTCAGCGGTTACGGTGTACCAGGGAGAGCTGCCCCCCCTCCTCCTCTTCTTCCAGGCCCTGATGATCTCAGTGCATGATGGGAAATGGCTGCCAGGGGAGACCCTGTCAGTGGAGGGGGTCCATTGTGCCTTGGAACACAATTTTGCAGAGCTGGTCACACACTGGGTCACTCAGAAGAGGTACTGACAGCCTGGGACTGAGTGGATGTTAGGGTGTAAAGTGTGTGTGTGTGTGTGTGTGTGTGTGTGGGTGTGTGTGTGTGTGTGTGTGTGTGTGTGTGTGTGTGTGTGTGTGTGTGAACTGTGTGTGCTAATGGATGGGTTGTGTTCCTAAAGCAATATTACACTAACCAGATTTGCACATATGTATAGTGTTGTGTGTTGTACAACTGGAAGTAATGGGACTTTTATACATGTCTGATTGTTCAGTATGTACACATTTTCAGAGGTCCGTCTGCTGTATGTTCTGTTATATAATCTCCTCAGGCTGACATATAGCGAAGCTCTGGGAGATGTTCTCTGTGAGCATGGAGACAGGAAGC
Organism: Borostomias antarcticus; assembly: GCF_949987555.1. NCBI lineage: Eukaryota > Metazoa > Chordata > Actinopteri > Stomiiformes > Stomiidae > Borostomias > Borostomias antarcticus. The sequence continues at coordinate 5,901,668 of NC_140235.1, forward strand.
CGCGAATGGCTGATGCGTGTCTAGCGCTCGCACACATCGTCTACAAGGCCTGCGGCATCCACAGTAAGGCTGCACTGAGCATGTGCAAGAGAGGCATGACCACCGCGGTCTTGGAGTACATACATCAAAACAAAGACTTCACTGCAGGTGAAATGTCAACAAACTAGTTATGCTAGCCTGCAGGTTGAACATACAGCACACACACACACACACACACACACACACACACACACACACACACACACACAAACAGTGAAAGTGGGTTGGTGCAGGGAAAAGTACATGCTGCATCCATTTGACCAAGTCATACTGTAAAAGAGAATGTGAATTCAAGTGATTAATGGTTTGTTCATGTACTACATTGTTTGTGTGCAGATGACTGTGTGTTTGTGCTGAGGGGAAGCCCCAGCCTGGTCCTGCTCCAGGCCCTCACCCAGCCCTACCAGGCCCAGCCAGCAGTGCTCTCAGTGGGCTTCGTCTGTCACGCTCTCCTCAACTCTGACCTGGAGGAGCTGGCCCTGCGGCTGCTGGAGAAGATCACCTCCACAGGACCAAGTACGCACGCACACACACACACACACACACACACACAGACACACACAAACACAGACTTGCCGCTAAGCTAAACAGACTATCACACTGACTATGCCGTGTTTTCTCCAGGAGAGTTAGAGACGGTGATCCTGGAGGACGCGGCGTGTTCAGTGGAGAGCTGGACCCAGATTGCCGGTCGCTGTGCTCAAAGGAACCGTCCACTGCTTTCCCAGGAAATCCTGTCCATCCTGCTGACCCAGTCTGGGGCCATGAGGCTCTCCCCGGGCATAGAGGGAGCCAGGCTGATGGAGCATGTGTTAATGTAGACCTGCAGACGCCAGGGGGTGCACTGGGACAGATGCACACTGAAAATGTAAACCATAGAAAACACTAGATAGCCTGGTCTGGTCCCCCACAGGCCAGACTATTCAGTCCACTGGGTTACTCTGCTGAGAGAGCAAGAAAAACACACACAAGCATAAATACATCCATTGAAACATTTGACTAATTATTTTTTATTATACATTAAACTGTATTTTAATTTCACTTCTCATTAGTAGTTTATCCAGTTTTATTTTCACGCTCAGCGCCATTCTACCTGTATATGATAATAACACTTACAGCGTCACACATCATCTCCCATCTCTTTGATCTGAGATGTCTTGAAGACTATCTTCAAGACTATCCTCATAATATCAAACACACAACCATTTACCTTTTCACCTCTGAAATGAATGACATCTATATGGCTACTCAGACGACCAAAGTACTTGAACCTGAAAGCACCAGCTTTCTAGAATATCGGATTTCCTCTCATCAATTCTCCATTTCCTGTTACCAGAGAGCAGTGATCAACTGCCTGTTAGTCAGTGATAGGGCCTGCTAGCCACTCCCTGAGTGGGAGGAGAGTGGGTGAACCCCTAGACATTTATCTGGGCTCGTTTTGATATCATCCCAATTAGTGGTTGTGGTTGTGGGGGAAAGCTGATCCTAGATTTGTACTCAGGAGTTGTGGAGGACCTTAATGTTTAGCATGTTGTTATGTCACCAGTAATAGGAGGAAGACACAATGGCAGACAGGGACAGCTCAGAGAAACACACACACTGAGGGTTCTTTGTTCCAGTGTAGGCCCCCATCACAGCCAAATCACAGTAAATGGAGTCTCACAGCTTCTACAAGCGCACACCCACACAGATACACACAAAAACAAACGACGCCCACTCTCAGTAAACACTGCCTTCAGTCTCCTCGGCTGCTGTCCTCGGAGGAATGAAGCCACACTGAGCTGTGAGTGTGGCCATAGATCCCCACCGTTAATCAATTCTGGTCATGTTTATCAGCACATCTGTGGTGGTGTGTTTATTGTATCTGTTAATGGCTTTCTAATACACCGGGTATGGTAGACTATAGCCTTGAAAGCAACTCCAATGCCAAACCAGTTAGTTAGTTTGTGATATTATGATACTGAGCAGTACAGAAACGGATGTACGTTTCCTGTTTCAATCTTTAGAAGCATCAGCAGTGTGCTAATGATCGGTATCATTAGCCAAGTCAGCTCTCCAGGCAACTAAAGAGCTATGCACCCGAAATATGTTAAAGCTCGCTCAGTCAATCTATACTCTGTGATGTCATTGTTCCAGTTGGAGACCTTTGCTACATCGTAGCATTGTATTTCTCTGATGCTAGCGCAGTATCGACAACACAATACCAGTTATTCAGGTAGTGCTGTCACTAGACTGCACCAGACTGTGGGGGCAGCAGGTATACAAGGGAGATTTGGCTGCCAAGAGGGAGAGGGAGGGATGGAGAGGAGGAGAGAGAGGGAGAAGGAGGGAGAGGAGGAGAGAGAGAGGGGAAATGGAAGCGAATGAAGTGGGGTTAGAAAGTGATACAAGTGAGAGCGGTGCTGTGTTGGCTAACCACAGAGAGTGTGCTCTACGCATAGCAAGAGAGAACAAAGAGAGAGAACTAGAGAGAGGAAAATGACTCAGAAATGTGTAGAAAGGAGGAGAGAATGACTGACCATTAATACCACAATATGAATAGAGAGGGAGACATAGAGCAAGTGCATGAGAGAGCGAGCGAAATAGGACCCCAGTGCTGAGTCAGCTGTCCGTAGCTCCACCCCTGCTCTGCTGCCTGAGTGGCTATTGATCTCCTGCAGAAAGAGGAGCTGGAGCCGAGGCCGGTCTGGCCCTCTGCTGCTGGCCCTGCATGACACAGCTCCCCGGAGAGCCTGCCGTCCTGCTCCCTCAGCTCAGAGACCAGCCCCTAGAACCCTGAAGGTATTGCAAAGATGGAATAATGAATAAATGGGCTCTAATTCTGTGATCAGACTAGTACAGACTGCTGTTTCCTCTAGTTGACTGTCGTCTCCTCTGGCTGTTTGTAAGGGAGACTGCGGCAGTTGTAACATCTCAAATTGCACCAATCAGAAATGAGATAGAACCATGAACCTCATTCTGCACATGGTCTGTGATGATCCCTCTCTGCCTGCCAAAGGACAAATTGATATCTCAAACTTGTTGTTCTGCCAAGATTCATTTTTTGGGTATGAAAGTAAATATTTTCAACTACAGTATTTTCCTCATAGTGTCTTAACCTTTAACATCTATTAATTTAAATCTGTCTAGTTTTGATGACTTCTGTTGTCTAACATTTGATATCTTTGTCAAATGTTAGCTCCGTTGTTTCTAGCCAGCAGGATAGCCTGTCATGGGTAATTTAAGAAAAGTGGTTTGTGTTCAGTTTAAATATCTCCAGTATGTATACTCTATTATATTTTTGAGGCATAGTGGTTAAGTGTTTTTCCTCTCAATCTGGGGTGGGACAGGTTCAATTCCCACCAAGAACCAATTTCTCATGCTTTCAATATGTTTCAATGTCTATATGAATCAAGAAGGTTGTCTTAACTTACACATTTTAAACAAATTGCACCAATCAGAGACAGAACCATTTTTTGAGTTATTGTTTTAACTCTGGTCTATATTCTTGGGAGTGATTGTGGTTCTTGGTATTTATATTATATTGTTACAATTACCCCCATATGCTGTTACAATCGCTGCACCTGGGGGCAGTTGCAACATTTGACTTCTAGTGTGTCAATTAATATTGTGACTCTAACATTGCTGGTAAAAACATTTGTTGACTGTTAACAAGTAGAACACAGTTACCTACCTACAAATATATCCAAATAGTTGTTACAGGGGTAACTAGGCAACACGTGGCAACCAGAACCTAATAATAATAGGAATTGAGTGCGCTGGTGCAAATAAAGGACACAAGACAAGAGTAAGGGTGTATTGTGCACCTGACCACCGGCAATGTCATTCCCCAATATGAGGTTTATTTCCGGGACTGGTAATGCCGCACAGAATGCTATTTTGAAACAGCCGGTCACTAGGCCCGAGCAGAGATGTATGCTGTGCAACGGAGCCGTCACCAGCGCCATCTCAATCCCTTGCACAATCACCTCCGTGCCGCAAGAGGTTGCCTCAGATAGGGGCAACACGCTGGCCAACAAAAACGATTGAGACGCACCTGTATCTCTCAAAATCCATACGGGTGCCTGAACAACAGAATCCCCGGTAATAGACAACCCCCTTGAAACGGCTCATAGCCGCTGGGATCTTTACGACCAGGAGTTTCTTTAGAAACCGTTTTGATAAAGGCATGTGGCTTAGGGGGAGTAGGAGCTTTCTCCTTTCTTTTTAACGAAAAACACTCGGACGCTATATGGTCTTTTTTATGACAGGAAAAATATTCCCTCTCCTCCTTAGGACGTTAGCTACCGTTCGCTGGGGAAGCTTTAGAGGACTTAGCTGACGACGCACTGAGTCGCGTCTGCGGCAAACATGACAGCGCTCAGGAATGCATTTCTTGAACTCCTCTAAGAGGATTAACTCGCATAAAGGCTGGAAGTCGTTTGCTTTGTAAGCAGTGAACCATTTATCAAAACACAGGTTGTTTCACTTCACACTTCGTGTTAGTAGGCCCATCAGAGACTCAAATGTGCATGCAAAAACAATGAAAAAGTTAGTTTTACAAACTTAGACCCCTTTAATATTATCACCTGACTATTATGATATTACTACTACACTATTACCATTACACTATTACACCCCACACAGTATTTCCACCAGGACACTCAAGATCCCGGACGAGCCCCCACTTGTTACAGCCTTGGTCTAGGGGTAACTGGGCAACAACAAGTGGCAACCAGAACCTAATAAAAATAGGGCTTGAGTGCGCTGGTGCAAATAAAGGACACAAGAGCAAGGGTGCAATAACTGAAGGTGTATTCAATGTAATAAAAAGACAAAAGGGGTAAGAAATGGCAGGGGGGAAACAAAGGAAAGCCCCCACAATAGGTACAGATCTAGGAGCCTGGCGGATGTATGGCAAATAAACAAACTCAACACAACTACTAGGAGAGAAGGTACAAGCTAGACTGACTAAATAACCCCTTCCCAAACCCCAGAGCAGATGTCCCTAACCTAACTAAGCTACTCTAACCAAAAGTTACATCGGTGGCATACACCATCTAACCTGGTGTGTCTAACAAACGTTTTCCTATAGGTTAAATGTATAGAGGCCTCTTGTTTGACCTGACCTGGACCTTTCCAAAAACCACAGTGTACAACTAAACTGGTGCATGTCAACTCAACAGAAGAATCAAAGAGGGAGAACAGCAGCAAACTGAGGGCTTTTATACTCAACAAGAACAAAGGAAAAGAGGTGTCTTGGGGGCGGAGCTGGGCCCTTACGGGCGGTAGGTGCGGCAACAGGACAGGGAGGCTGGAACTTCCTGTTACTTCCTGTAACAAAAACAGATAGCGCCTCCCAGAGAATAGTTCAAGATGTTTTGGGGTAAAAAAACAACAACAATTGTTACAATTGCCCCTGGTTGAGGCTATTATGTAGAGTCTGTAGATAAAGAAAGCAGCTATACAGATGTCTCTAGTTTAAACAGCTATACAGATGTCTCTAGTTTAAATTCCAGAGTCCTGTAGCCTGACTTTTTCCGGTTTATGTTACTAATTTCCTTTCTCCTTTATCAACAGAGTTTTTGTTTTACGTGTTTGCAGATTGTTTGTCGGGATACTGTTTCTGTAAGGATGCATACAGTACACACATACACACTCACACACAAACACACACACACACCCTGTACACACAGTCCTTCTAGCACTTAAGGTTTTGGGAAATGCTAAAATATTGATGATAGGCCATTAGTGACACACAACCTACTCTGGTTGTATTGACGGTTCTGCTCTGGCCTTACCCAGAGCAGTCAGTTGAAAATGCCGTTTGTCTGTGTGTGCTCTGCCAGCCAGTCTACCAGCCATCTTGTCAGGCCCTGTTTAACAGAGCAGGTCTCTCCCTCCCTCTCTCTCTCTCTCTCTCTCTCTGTCATCCGAGCTCCCGCATGCTTGTCTGCCAGATTGTGGCACAGATCTGCAGCCTCTCCATTTCCCTCCTCAGCCCCAGCTGCATGATGGGAACTGACAGTGCTGTCTAGCACACAGCCTCCGGCCAGTAGAGCTCCACGCCGCAGACCAACATTGAGAGAGAAAGAGAGAGAGACAGGATATGAGACAGACAGAGAGAAGGAAGGAGATAGATGAACTATTCAAAATGAGAAAGACAAGAGAGCGAGGGAGAAAGAGAAGGCGGAAGAGGGGAGGTGAATTTTATCTCACACACGATTTTGATCTGAAAGGTGTCGTCCTCTAAGGTCATCTGTTTTACCATGATTATGGCCACGGCCACCACAGACTAAAGTCTGTCCACCTCTCTGGCCACACCCACACAACTTAGCATAACTTTTTTGCGGAACCATTTCTCTATGGCCATTGTTCCCATAGGCCTACATACAAATTTTAAGAGCACAACCACCTCCATTCACCCGCATGCGATCCGATATTTAGATCTTATCCATTTCTATGCTGTGCTCAGCACTCACCCCGCGCGGTAAACATAACAAGCGATGCATGGAGCAGAAATGGAGCGAGCCAAAAGATCACCCTTTCGATGACTTTTCCCTCAAACTACACCGACTAGTTTAACAGCTGCTTGCAATATTTGCAAAGTCAATGTTCCGAGGGGTGGTGATAAAACTAACTTAATCAAGCTTCTCAAGCTCCGGTATTTATTCATTCAATCATAGGCTACAATTCACATTTCCATCAGTCCAGTATCTAGCTCACAAAACTAGCCTACCTTTCAGACTGTTTGCTTATGTTTGCAAACGTTTGGTACGAAAACAAACGTTATGCTGAAAAAAGTTTAAAAGAGTTTGCAAATAACGTTCGCGGGTGACAGTGAAAGTCTTGAGTTGCATGCGCTGCTCGAGTAGACAGTGACCGAGGATTTCCAAAAGCAAATGCGCCTATTTGGCAATATTTCGGATTTAAACCCAAAGCTAATAGGGGGACCTGATAACATTAATGAGGCAATCTGTAAACTAGAGCCATTCCTCCCTTTCTTGTCGTGTCATAGTGAAATATGACACTGTTGCTCTCTACTGAGGCTGAGAGCTGGGCTACTCTGTTGCAGGTGCTGAGTGAGTTACAGGAGCACAGAGCAGACATGTCTCTTTCCAAGCGTCTATTTTAGGCTAATTATATTTTACAATGTACTTTTTATTTGATGAAAGTTAGCGCTGATATGAGAAAATGAATATATATACTAAGTAGGATTCAAGGATTATTTCATTAGGCCGACATCCAGTATACAAGCCATATGTTGGGTAAAATTGATGCATAAAATTATGTTTTGGCTCCTCATCAACAAGATATAAGATATCCTAATAATAAAAATAGTTCAGTGCAGTACAGTAGCAATACAGTAAGAATATGGTGTGTGCAATGTGTATGTTAATAATAATAATTCAGTTAATGATAAATAATTCAAGAAAAAAGCGCTGGTATCGGTATCGGCAGATGTCCAAATTTTGGTATCGGAATCAGATCAGAACTGAAAAGTGGATCTGTGCATCTCTAGAACCAATCCAAAGTCTTTAGGGTGTAGATTTGTTCTGCCACCATATGACTCTGACTTGCATACACTTGCAGTATATTGTACCCTCAAAACCCCCATGGTTTGTGCCCTTGAACAGGGAAATGATAACAGGAGAAAAGAGAGAGATGACAGTTGGCTCTTGCTTTCACTCATTTGTATTGAATGAGATTTTTAACAATGCAAATAAAAACAGTTACCATATTTTCCTACATCCTTATTCAGTACACATCAACCCAAACAACCTAAACATGAGCTATATTGTACAACAAAGTGGAGCGTAAGGTCTTTGTAGCTAACTGAAACAACGGTTACACAGGGTAGCTAGCTAGCTTCTACATTAAAGGGATATTCTGGAATTTTTGAACCAGGGCCTTATTTTCGATTTACCTATGATGTTTTGACTGATGGAGATCATTTTCAGTTAATTCCATGCTGTAGATAGTTTTGGGTAGTTCCAAATTCCACTGGTGGCTAATGCTAGTGCAACACAATGAAGTCAATTTAGCCTGTCCAGAAAAACACCCCTAAACACAAATTAAATACGAGTTAAGTTTCTCAGGGATTCTTTTGTGTCTATTTACCATCCGTTTTGAATTCAAACCATTGTGTAATCCGTTCTGGTTTGTGGAACTTATATTTCTGTCTGTGAGTCGGCAGGTGGACTAACACTCAGATCCCTCTGGAGCCAACGCTTGTCAAACAGAAAATAGGTCCCCAAACCAGAACGGATTACAGGATAGTTTGAATGACAGCTTTGTGAGCATTTTCTCTTGTGATCTCATACGTTTCTTCCATACCCTGCTTCTACTTTCCATGTAGTTGTGATGGTTGTTGTCTCCTTGTTCTGAGGACAAATTGAATGTCAACTGGCAACCGTGGGGAGCGACCATACAACCAGAAGGGCGAGGAACCAGGTCACTTCACTGCGAGTACAGTTTTACGCGTAAGTCAGTTTGTTTAGTGAGTCTTTCTCTCAGAGTGAGTGAGTCTTTCTTTCAGCTTGTCTTTTGTCTCTGTGCGGGTCTTTAACATTAGAGCAGGGTTCGGTTCGGTCCGTTCCCTTGGTGGTGTTAGGGTGTAGTTCTCGATCCAGCAACTCCACAGTACTTTCTCAGTTGGGTGAACAGTTGATTTTCAAATTCACTACCTTGATCATGGTGTATTCTTTCTGGGAAACCGAATCTCAGTGCATAGTCATTAAAGATTTTTTCTGCCACTGTTTTGCCTGATTTGGAAGTTGTTGCGTACGCCTGGGCGAAACATGTAAAGTGGTCAATGATTACGTATATTCATACCCGCCCTTGCATTTGTCGAGGTGCAGGAAATTAATTGAGATGAGCTCAAACGGTTGAGTGGTGACGATGCTTGTCAGTGGTGCTCTTGTCTCATGTGTTTGAGGCACCCACATCTTGTGACTTACTCTTCTATTTCTCGTTGCATTTAAGGCCAGTAAAAACCGTTTCCGTATTAATGATGTAGTCCTATCTACACCTTGATGGCCCATTTAAAAGGAGTTCCCTGAACACTGTACTTTTATGTTTATCTGGGAGTACCAACTGTTTTCTGCTTGCAGTTATCCTGTACAACATTCCACCCTCATTCCACTCTGTCCCACCCTCTAAGAAGACATGTGATCTGTGGATCGAGTTGCTTCAGTTCTGGACCTGATGGCTTTTTTTTTCTGCCAGTTTGTACTGAATCACTGGTCCGATAGTACAGTAGGATCATTTCTTTGGTCATGTTTGATTTGTCCTGCTGTTAGTGGGATGAGGGACGTGTCGGTAGCTGTTGCCGCACATTTGTCTGAGACACCAGTTTTTCCACTGCTTGGGTCGATGTTCCAATGACATCATATGACATTTCCTCAACGCACTCTTTCATCAATTTTTCCATATCTAATGGCATCCTGGACAGACTATCTGCATCAACGTTTTCCTTGCCAGGAAGGTATTTAATTGTGAAGTGGAAATCTGGCAGTTCTGCTGCCCATCGACACCCTGTTGCAATCAATTTGGCAGTGGACAGTACATAGGCAAATGGGCTATTGTCACTGTAGGCTGTGAAAAATGGTGCGTAGTATAGGTAATCGTGAAACTTCTCTGTGATCGCCCATTTGAGGTCTAGGAATTCTAATTTGCCGGAATGCAGATGATAATTTTTCTTGGCTGTAGTTAAGGTGCGGGAGCCATAAGCAATCACACAGACCTTTCCATTCTGGTACTCTTTAGTACAACACCGCACCCAGTCCCTGGTTGGAAGCATCGTCATGAAGAACAAAGGGCTGTGAAAGCTCTGGAATGCCTTGGACAGGAGGCTGAATGAGGCAGTCTATCAGAGATTGACTGGTGCAAGTCAGTCCACACAATGGGTGTGTTGGATGGAACTCCTCTGGTGTCTCACTTTGTTTGCCACATTCTTTTGGTTTTGCTCAGTTTCCACAGGCGCTTTAAGAAGGTCATACAAGGGGCAGGCGATACGTGAGAAATCCTTGATGTATTGACGGTAATAACTCAACAGTCCCAAGATTGCTCTTAACTCTCCCACAGTACCTGGCTGTTTGTTTTTCAGGGCCCTCACTGCTGCAGTATCGGCAGGATCCACACAGCTTCCTTCAGCAGACACGATCCTTCCAAGTTACCGTACTTCTGCTTTAAATAGGTCACATTTTCTGGGTTTCAGTTTCGTTCTCTCAGCCATTGCAGTGCCCTTCTGGCATCATTGCCACAATCCTCAAATGTTCTGCTAAACACAAGGACATCATCAAGATAAGGCACACATATTTCATCCCTCAAACCCTCTAAGCAGCTTCCATGCAGCGCTGGAATGCCGCAGGTGCATTCATGAGCCCAAACGGGATTCGAACCCATTTATATAGGCCCCAGGGGGTCACAAAAGCGGTTAGATGTCTACTGTCCTGGGCCATGAACCCCTGGTGGTAGGCTTTGCCCTGGTCCAGCAGTGAAAAGAGGGTGTTTCCTCCCAGATTGTCCATAATGTCCTGAATTCTGGGGATTGGGTATCGATCTGGGCGAGTTTTCTTGTTGAGCTCCCTGTAGTCTACATAAGCAGAGTACCATCCTTTTTTCATACACAGACAACTGGAGAAGAGTAGAAAGAAGTAGACTTTTCAACCCACCCCTGTGCTATCAAGTCTTGTAGATAGTCCTTCATCTCCTTGTATAAGGGCCTTGTAACAGAGAGATATGTTCTAGACACTGGCTTTTAGTGAAATGTTCATTCGTCATCACACGTGGAGAATAACTACTACTAGCTACACTAAACCTCTTGTTTGCTGTCCTCACATCATGGACACACATCTGCCCTATACACTCACTGTATTAATAAAGGTTTTTGCTTTGTTTTTCTTAAAAACGGAAACGCCATTTTCACTGTCTTCACACGTTTTTCTTTGTCCCCATGTTTCGTTTGGTCTTGTAGACTGTCGAGCACAAGTCGTTCAATGACATTAAAGCCGATAATAAGACATTGCAGTTGGTAGTCTTTTAACGAGCATTATTTTCTTTACATTTGGGTTTCCCATGCGACTGTGTTGCCTGTTTAGCCTATTTCTTAATACCTGAGTGTGTGTATGGTGTACATTGTTTTTTTTGTGTACAAGCCAATGGGTTCTCTGACTTTCTGTTGAACAGTATAGTGTAGTCTTACAATCTAAACATTTTAGTTCCTCACTTTATTTTGCTTCATAACAACTTGCACAAGTTTGTTGCCATCACCGGTTGCCCCATGGGAGCAACCTGTGTTAGTTTAAAGGGCTCTGCCTAGTGGGTTCTGCTAGTCTCTGTGCTCCAAACGTTGTAGGGGAGAGCCGGGACGAAAGTAACGGAGGGCAAAAGTAACACAAACATTTTCTCAGAAACTACAGAAGATTCAATGATGTGGTTGTGGATGTGAGCATATTTGGTGGAGCTACTGTCAGAAACCTTTTTTCCACACAAAAAATGTCCCGTAGGTATTTTTCAGTGTTGTGTTTACTTAAGTTTGCAAACATATGTCATTTTCTTACCACATCTGATGACTAAATTATAGCATAGGTTTCAAGTTTCAAACTTGCAAGTCTTGGATGCTAGCCAGGGAGAAGTGACAGAAGAGAAGGGAGGGACTAAAGTAACACAGTTCTATCTGCTATCCTGGTACCATGCAGGGGTTTGATGAGCTGTGGTGTGGTCTTTAAACTTGTGAAATCAGGGGTGAACCAGGCCAGGTCCAGCCTGGCTTATGTGCGTGACTGGCTTGTTTCTGTTCAGGGTTGAGTTTCCCAGAGGCATCGTAGCGCTACGTTCATCGTAAGCTACGGCATCCATCGTAGCACTACGATGAACGTAGCGCTACGATGCCTCTGGGAAACTCAGCCCAGGACTGGTCGAACGGAAGCTAGTCACACCACTGAAATAGCTGTGTATTGAAATGACATGAATCAGCCATGTCTGATAAATTAAGATATGTCTTGTCGCCTGGACACATCAGTTCCAATGCTTACAATTATAATCCAGCACAATAAGAGCGGGATAGCCAGTTAGCTCATGAGCTCACAACAACTAGCAGCAGCTTCCGTAACATTAATGGTAGTGGTCAGTGGCTAAAGCAGTTACACTGATGATTCCTGTAATGTTAGCTATTTTGCTGCAATTGGTTCAACTTCTGTTTCTGGACAAAGGTAAGGGATAAAAAGATTGGAGTGAAAGGATGAACGTGTGGACTTTATAGTCCCATAAAGTCATCCCCACCATGACAGGCCTTGAACCCCTCTCTCCCGGGTGGGAGTCCTATGCTCTCACCACTACTCTACTTGTGCAGCGGAGATCAGCAGGTTGGTTTTGGTGTCCTTCTTCCGGTCCCTAGTGTGGGTTGGGGTTAGAATAAGGGTTGGGGTTAGAATAAAGGTTGGAGTTGGGACAGGATCTGACCTATAAGGCAAGGGGTAAAGGTTGGAGTGAAAGGATGAACATGTGGAGGTTTGGGGTATAGTCTCATAAAGTCATCCCCACCGGGTCTTGAACCCCCGTCTCCCGGGTGGGAGTCCTATGCTTTCACCGCTACTCTACTTGTGCAGTGGAGATCGGCAGGCTGATTTTGGTGTCCTTCTTTATTTTGGTGTGCTGGGACTACTGCCTTTTATGGTGGCAACAGAGAAATGCAGGTCAACATTGACCGGAGGGAGGGAGGGAGGGAGCGATAACCGGACAAACGCTTTTCTAGGTGCGCTGGCTTAGAGCCATACACAAAAACCGCTGCCTCTTGTCTAGGTGCGCTGGCTTACAGCCATGCACAAAGAAACACTGCCTCTTGTGGTAGCAACATAGAACTGCAGGTCAACAACCCGACGGAGGGAGGGAGGGAGTGACAACCGGACATTTGCTATCTTTGGTGTGTCGCCACGTACGAAAAAGACAGCTCATAATACATTCCAGTGAAAATGTGATGAGGAACTGATGGCTGCTGTAGCTATTAAGGCCATATAGGATAATCTCCTCTTATCTTGTAGGCTATCACAAAGCATTTTATGGTTGTGCAACATTGCAAAGTATACGTACGGTTCAGACAAGGATTTCAAACATATAGCATTTATTGACTCAATACAAACATGAAATTACGTCTAAAAGTACACGTGTTGAAAGTAAAAATAATTACAACCCTGAAAAACAGAGATACGAGGACCCTTAGTTTACTGTTACTTCTGCCCCACTCCTGTGTTACCTTTGTAGGGACAAAAGTACCGTTGCACTCGGTCCATTCTCGGTGTATTTATATTTAAGTCATATTTCCTACAACGGAAATTACAGCTGATAATAGTGTACAAGTTGTCTGTCATAAAACATGGAATCTCTACCGCTATTAATTTCGGAGTAAACGAGATCAAACAGAAAAGTGTTACTTTCGTCCCGGCTCTCCCCTACCCTCAAACTGGGGGTTTGTGCCCTTGAACAGGGAAATAATAGTGGGAGAAAAGAGTGAGATGACAGTAGCTCTTGCTTTCACTCATCTGTATTGAATGAGATTTTTTAACAATGCAAAGAAAAACAACATTTACCACATTTTCCTACATCCTTATTCAGTAGCCTACACATCAACCCAAACAACCTACTATAAACATGATCTAACATGTTGTGGAGCGCGAGGACTTTGTAGCTAACTGAAACAACGGTTACCTGTAGCTAGCTAGCTTCCACATTAACGGAGTTAGCCCGAATCTTTCGACCAACAAAATATGTAATATAACTATTATAATATAGAACAACGATTACATGGATGAGTACTCATACATTTATAGTGCTTAGAACGGTAAATAGCCTACCTTGAACAGGGAAATAATAGCAGGAGAAAAGAGAGATGATGCACGCAGCTCTTGCTTTCACTCATCTGTATTGAATGAGGGGGGAAAGAGCGCAAACTCCCTACTACAGGCTAGGCATTACTAATAGATTGACGAACAATGACCAGTAGGCTACTACATGTAAATCTGAAACCAAGAACGGCATTAGTTTTCTACATTTGTCTTACTCTGAACATTAATTATCTATTTCATTATCTATTTTGTGCTATTAATAACAGATCAATAACAATTGAACAGTAACCATAATAACAGTAGTTTTATATTGTTTTTCTTAATCTGAATTATACTACTTGTCAGTTGTCACACATACACTATGAGATATGTATCCAGCAGGATAGTTGAAATGACATAGTTCTTATTATATGAGTCATGGTGTAGCTACTTCTACATGGCAGTCACTGTTGCCTGCATAAGCAAACGACAAAGATAAATTGAGTATTTGGCCTGCGATTTGACATGCAGAAAGAAAAATTAATTATCAGTTTCTGTGCCACTCCAATGCGAGTCTCAGCCTGGCTACCCCAATAAAAATTGTCTGGCTCTGCCACTGAGAGGAGCAGGAGGAGCAGAAGATGTTTGGAAAGTAATGCAGCCAAAAATAAGTTGATGTGTCATCTCTTTTCCTGAGCCGTCCCGGCTTGTTGCACATTCGAGCCGACTGCATTGAGTGGAGGACGGGATGTCGCTAGGATTGCACAGCGTTTCTCTAACATGTTTTATCGATGTCTGTCTTGCTGGCTAGTCGTCAGGCTGTGTATTTTTAGCCACAGTGGCAGTGGACCGTCCATTTTGTTGATATTTCCATGGATTAGAACAGCAGTGTTACAGAGTTTGTGATGGGAATGGAAAATAGGTCATTGATTTCCAGAATGGCAGATGGGCAGAGGAAGCATCATTGTTGAACAGTTGTTGTGTTCACATTGGTAACAAATGTCTCCTCTCTTGGGCTTTGTCTCTATGGCAGAGCAAACAAAGTGGGTTGGAAGAGACGGTGTTCATCCTCTCAGAGTAAAATCACTGTGGATCTAAATTAAATCCCCCATGAGTCTTTGTCACTCGGGAGATTAATCTCTTGGATTGTTAACAAATGTTGGGGCTGATGATCTGACAGCATGTTCTGGAACAGTCTACTACTCGTGTCTTAGATTATCTTTTATTGTATTTATCTTCTTTTTTACAGCTCTATAACTGTTTATCCTTTCATCTTCCACTTAGCCTCATCTTCCGCTTGTCATGAAGGCCCATGCCATCATCTGCCTGATCCACAGAGCTTACACCTGAGAAGGCCAGGAAGCACAATGATTCTTTGACTTTTCCAGTGCATTCAACACCATCCTGCCCCTCGCGCTGGCAGAACAGCTCCTAGCCATGCAGGTAAGCCACGACATGGTGGCCTGGATCATGGACCACCTCACCGAAAGGTCACAGTATGTCCAATGCAGGGCTGCCTGTCTGAGGTGGTGATAAGCAATACCGGCGCCCCCCAAGGAACCGTTCTGTCACCTTTCCTGTTCACTCTCTACATCAATGACTTCAGCCACTCATCGCGGAAAAAAAAGACGTTTTCACAATCGTGAAAGTGATTAGTCTGGCTTCCAGGCTAAGGAAAACCAGCTCTAACTCAACTCAGCAAAACCAAGGAGCTAGTGGTGGACTTCAGAAGGAATTACAGCTGCTGCGCAGCACTGAATCGGGGCCGGACATTTTGAGGAGGAAGAGGAAGGAGGAGACAAATGACAAATACATGAGGGCCCGTACCCTAATAATTTACAACTTCTTAAATAAATAAAAAAATCTTAAAAATCATGTGTCTAAAATCCAAGCAGTACAATTGTCATGCCCCGCCCTGCCCCCTAGGTCATGTGTTTGTCATGTGTGGTTCTCACCTTCCTTCTCGTTTCAGAACTCCACCCCCTGTTCTTCAGCCTGAGTGATTGTCTGCCCCGCCCTGATCGGCTTCACCTGTTCTCAATTGTGTTGGTGCCTATTTAGAATGTGTGTTCCCTGTCTTCTGTGCCAGAATGTCTTTATGTGTTCGTGAGTGTTTTGTATGTCGGCCTCATCTGATCGGTTTATGTTTGAAAGTTTTTGCCTTGCCTCAGTTTGGACTTTTTGAATCTTCTGTGTGTTTGCCTGTTTCTGGCCTGGATAATTGTTTGCTTTTTACTCAGTAAAGACTTGAGTTTTGAACACCGTCCTTTTTTCTCTGCATCTGAGTCCCTGTTCAGTTGGGTTAAAACAATGCCTGAGTAGAACTATGACCTAAACTATAACTTAAACACAAATATCATGCATGACTATAAACATTCATAAAGAGCTTTAGAAAGGCATATATGTGCATTGTGTTGTGAATGTGCTTACAATGCATTACAAACGTGACATTTATAGAAAGTCTTACCCAAATTTGCTTTGTATTTGATTTGAGTATTTTACATGAGATCTTATAAATATTTTTCAGAGTTATAAGACTGCAACTTTAACCAGATTCTCTGTTCTTTATTCTGCTGTATTCCCCCCACTGCTGCTATACTTTTCCATTGCTGAAACACCCAATTTCCCCCATGGGGATTAAAGTACCGATCTATCTATCCCTAACAGCTGCATCTCCTCCGTTCTCATTGACAATGTGTGTGTGTGTGTCTTTGTATCTATGTCTCCGGTCTAGGTATTCTGTGTGAGACAGCAGAGATTCCTCTACTATGTAATTACACTCTGGTGTGAATCCTCAGGAGAATAGCAGCAAACCAGGAGCCTCGAGGCTTCAAAGCCTTATTCAGTGAATCATCACTTTCTGTATTTAAAGGCCTCTGCTGGTTCACACACGCATAAAAAACAAAATACAGTTGCTATGGATTTGCATATAGAAGCTATAACAAGACATACCAGTTATAGAAAACTCCCTAATCATCCACACAGCGTTTTGTGTTCAGGCCTGCAGAGAATCCCCTCGTTTTGAGAACATGTTACATACGTGTTTCCTGGTTCTATTAGTATAGCTGTGTTCCTGTGGCTGGGCCCCGTCTAAACAAGGACAGGATGCTTTTAGCGGAAGTGTAGATAGATTAGCTGCACCCCCCCGCATGTATCCATCAGCCTTGTTGTTCCATGTGTAGCAGAGGTGGTTTGATCACTGGCCTTGCTGGTGTACCTGGCCCGACTCCTACATTCTTCGTTGAGTCATAATAGAGGGTTTGATTAGGTATTGCATGTATACACAGGCCATAACACATCTTCGCTGTTGTTCTCTTTAAGAGCTAAAACTAGGAAGTGGATATGCCGTGGTGCATCCCTGTGGTTGTGTGTGAGGTGAATACTGCATCGACTGTAGCCAAAGCACCCCTGGTTAGAGTGCTAACTACAATAAAGAATGATCATTATATTCTCACAGCTGATGGGGTTAGTGATGGAAATAACTGGTGTGTGCTGTTGAGGGGGTGATGGTGTCTCAGCAGGACGCTTGGGTCTTTATGACGCAGGTCTCTTCTGGCCAGCAGCCTACCCAATGCACCAGTCACCCACACAGCGCCAGGAAGTATGAGAGAGAGGGGGGGAGAGAGAGAGAGAGAGCGAGGGGGAGAGAGAGAGAGAGAGTGAGGGGGAGAGAGAGAGAGAGAGAGAGAGAGAGAGAGAATGGGGCAGGCCCAGAAACTTCTGAAATATTGATGAGATTTTTTTTAACAGTGACCCTCCGCTTTTTGCACACACACACACACACACACACACACACACACACACACACACACACACACACACACACACACACACACACACACACACACACACATAGTGATTACTATTACCTTTATATTGGTCTGTCTCCATCTTCCCCCTATTGCACAAACACACAGGATGAGGCACTAGAGACAAGAACAGAAATGGAGAGCTTACAGCAATTGTTGCACTTTATGTATCATACGATACGATTGTTCTACCTGCATGTGTATTGTACTACTTGTATGTGTATTGTGTGCTGTTTTGTTCTGACGTTTGTTTTGATGTTGATGAGCGAACCAAGACATATTCCTATCAACTTGTTGGCATGGCAATAAATTATTGAATTGAACTGAATTGAATTGAACTGAACCATCAACTGAGAAACCCAATAAGGCCAAACGTGGCTTTGAATCACGCATAAGGTACTTGTCATCACTGTTAGAGCTCTGCATAGTCTGGCACCTGTGCACATCTGTGACCTGCTTCACCCCTACATCACTAGCAGGTTTCTCAGGTCATCTGACCAGGGCTTGTTGGTTGACCCCCGCTCAAGGCTAAAGCCTAAAGGTGACCGAGCCTATGAAGTTGTGGCTCCTAAGCTGTGGAAGGCCCTTCCGTTGGACCTACGATCTGTGGCCTCTCCTGACCCTTTTAAAACGCAGCTAAAGAAAGGCTTTTGCCTAGCCTCCTGTGTCTTTTATGTGTTATTGTTTTTTTAACCATTGTTTTTAATTATTCGATGATTTGTGAAGCTCTTTGTGACCTATGATCTGTGAAAGGTGTTATAGAAATAAAACTGACTTTATTACTTGTATCTCCTTCTTTATTTTAATATCAAACAACATGTTGACGAATGTATCCCCTCTGAAAGTATATAGAGTCATAGCTTACAACTAATCTGATTAGGCATAGTCATTGAGGCAGCTGAAGGAAAATATTCCTGGCATTCCTGATGCAACCCCATTGTAATTCTGTTATGGGAGTTATTACAAGGGTGTGGAGAGGTTGGTGCTCTGTGTGGCTGATTCTGTTTTACCTCACCAAGACGACAACTTGAGCTAACAGTCACAATGTTTAACTGTCAACATTATCTGAGTGTCCCTGAGTGATGTGATAAGAGGTGGTTTGATGACCAGCATCATGAGTGAGAGACTGGATGAATACTTGCACTATAGCTCCTTTAGTTGAAGACTAGTTGTTTTGGTTCTGAATATACTATATGAGCCATTCCCTCCAACAGATCCTGATCTCTCCACCTTAGCCAGGCCATGAGTTAGTGATACTAATCAGGAGCTCTTGTAACCAGGCCTGTAATGTGGCCACTTAAATCCCCTCATCATCAATAAACCAGCGTGATGGCGTGTCATCCATATGGGCCCAGGTACCACGGTGAGCATGTACCAAAACAAAGTGGAAAGTCATGCCCGGTATGTTTCCAGCGAATCCTATTATTTCCTTTCTGCTTGTTATTGACTGTCATTTCCAGTCTCGGCCTCTAAGATGGCCATCTCTGTCAGGAGGATTAGGTGTGACTAAGCTGTCTGGGTGCCGAGGATGACATCACCCTCAGAGCCTCTCCAGGCCATATCCTGCAACAATGGAACAACGTCATTGTGATATTCAGAGGAGAATGATCTGGTCAGGCACAGCATTAAGGTCCCCTGCTACCACCAACAATGAATCAACAGGCTAAACCGTCACTTGGCAACACTCTAACCCAACCCCTAACCAGGCCACTGGCGGACACAATGTGAATTATAGCTGCCGCGCAGCACTGGGTCAGGGCTGGGCGGAGTAAGAGGAAGAATGAGGAGACAAATATATGAGGGTTTAGATGTAGACATTATACACAAACTGGTGCAGGCATATGCTTCCCTTTTAAAGGGGTAGTGTGCTATTTTGGACATTCAGCCCTATTTGTGGTCTGTCTACCATGAACCTGAAACATAGAGACCATCATTTCACTGATCGTTCCAGTATTCAGTTAGCTCGGAAAAGCACATTTATCATAGTTTTCCGACGCATTTACATATGCCCCATTGACTTCGACGCATTTACGTATGCCCCATTGACTTCCATTGTAGCCCAGTGAGAGCCTGCGGGAAAACTGCAGCTAGCTCAATACTGGAACCTCAATTGACCAAAAAATGTGGGAGGAGTACGGTTTAATAGGTTTTAGTTTTGGAGAAAAACATAGTGATGGGCTTCATAATTCCTGTCAGCTCAAAGCACATGAAGTTTCTGCTCACTTGGGCCTATATGTTGGTAGTGGTTGCAAAGTGATAGCACGTATGGCTGATTTGTTATGATATTTTTTAGCTTTAAACTTTAGACGGTTGCTGTAGTACCACCATGAGGACTTCTGGCATAGGACTGGACCTATGTGCAAAGTTGATTGGTGATTTTTCATGCATGGGAAGTCAGACTTCCAAGGAAGAAGAAGATTCAGAATATTGGGAAATACAAGAGGGACTGGCAGCTGAGGCCACCCAGCCCCTAACAACAACAACAACAACAACAACAACAGTGTCAAATTACTCCAGTGTTAACCATTAATTGCACTGCTCTGCTGTATAACCATGGATTGAGCAAATCTTTCCAATATGTCTCTCTGCTTGATGAGACTCATTTCACACGGACACATGCCACTCAACTCTAGACTGCTGCCAATGTTTTTTGGATGAAAAAAGATTGCAGCATGCCTGTCTTATTAAACATAAGCTCAAGTTTAGGCTTGCCAAGGGTGTCACTCCCGTTCTTTTGAGTATTACCCCTTGGTACTACAATGGCAGGGCAGTGTAGCCCTCTACACACACCTTGCCAGCCTGCCTCCCTGTGTGACTCTACACATTAGGCAGCACATCTGGGTGTAGAGCTATTTGAAATATGCCGAAGTACTCAAGAAACACTTGAAATACTGTAGCTCTCCCAGTGCAGTGAGCCCCATTGGAATGATCTCCAGTATGCACAATATGACATTTAAGTATTTGACTCTGACAGTCAAGGCCACATAACCCACGTTATGGCACAGTGTCAAATTACTCCAGTGTTAACCATTAATTGAACTGCAGAGGGCAGTGGAGATTGCTCATGAATCTAGCACCGCTTACTTCACCACCTGGGTGTGATTTTTTTCCCCTTACTTTGAGGCACACATCATTCCCTTTTGATCCATGTATGAGTTCCCTTTCAAGTCACCACACACAACCACACGACCTTCCTCCAAGGGCAGCCGGGAGCAGATAGCAGGCAGCATGCAGGGGACACGCCCGGGGGACCAGCCAGTGACGGACGGCGTTAGCGATCTGTTCTTCTGCATGTTTTTCCTATTGGGCTATTTTGGGAGGAAACCTTTGTGAACACAGGGAGAACATGCAAACTCTGCACAGAAAGGCCCAGGACCTTCTTGCTGTGAGGCGACAGTACTAGGTCGACTAAGATTGCCGTCTACTGGAGATATAGGGAGAAAGAGAAGGAGGGGGAGGAGAGCGAAAAGTGGGACACGAGATTGGTTCCAATCACCCATTCTTTAACCACACCTCCATACAACAAAAAATGGAGTGTAATAAGAAATAGGCTTAGTACTCTGCTGAGTGATTTTTTAAAAGACCTTCGTATTATTTTTCACCTTATCAATCAATCAAAGCTTTATTTGTATAGCGCATTTCATACCCAGAGGCAACACAATGCGCTTTACAGAAAACAAGGGAGGTGGGCATACGACCCACCTCTACATATTCCAGAGGGAAGCAAAAAAACAGTAATCACCTTAGTCGTTTTAAATGTGCATTATAAATAAAGTTTGTGTTGAGTAATGAATTGAGAGAATTGAGAGAAGAGAGGTGGAGGCAGGGAACGAGAGAAGTAGGGGTGAGAAAGTGGGTGAAAGTGAAATTGGGACTGAAGAGTGACAGAGACTTGCACTCCTACATGTGACCCTTGTCTTAGACTGGGCCTCTCTCCCTCTGCACATAGCAGCTACATGTATCCCTTTACAGGCTTTAAAAATAAGCAGAACTGATAGGTGTTGTACGAGCACCAGGGGTGGGGGGAGGGGTGCGGGGCTAGTGGCTGAAGGAGAGGTACACGTATCAGGATGTCTAGTGTGTCTACTTCAGAGCAGGTTAAAAATCACATGACACAAAAGAGTCACATGATGTCGCATAATGATGCACATGTGCAGCTAGGCACTGCACCAGGGTATTTCATGGCAGGCAACGCCATTGATACAGTTAACTACAGTTCCTCCATGCATTGCCTACTCTGACACACTGAAAATAAACAATGATAAACCTGTCACCAGTTTTTGACATGATAATCACAAGTACACAGAGAGTCTAGAGAGTAGAAAAGCAAAGAACAGTCAAACATCTGTTGCTGATGTACTTCACTTCAAGTTATGGCCATTGTCCAGGCAGACATGTTTTTGTGAACATCCACTTGAAGATAGGTCCAGACGGGTCCAGCAACTCCCAACAGGTCTGAATGTGAAGTGGGCCCGTCAGTGGCAGGCCCTGTGTCTGAATCTGTCTGAGGGTCTGCTGGCTCACTGCACATGATACGGTATCTCTGGCAGATGTAAACATCTACTATAGGCAGGCTTTTTCAGGCACCTTTACGTCCTTCACTCCACTCTCAGTGCTATAGGCCCCATTCCTCAGACTGGACTACCAGGAAGTATCAGGAGGCTGGACTCCCTTCTCACTGCAGTCAATCACATACGTACAGGTACATGTGTGAGCAGAGACATTTTAATTAAGAGTACTCTGGAAAAACCTCATACGATGAGAGGTTTATACTGCCTGAAAAAATGAACCCCAACCGGTCCTAGAGTTTACTCACTTTGTGTGGGAGGTTACAGTGAAGAAGAGTACAGTATCCGCACCACTGTTTTCCATGCCCCCACAGTTCCACTTCTTATTTATATAATTTGTTTTTGCTGTTGAATATCCTGCACCTGTTGGAATTAGTTGGATGTGTGCGTGCATTCTCTCATACAGGCTATGTTACAGTCACAGTTTATGATATGTATGTACTGTACCTCTTGTTCTCTGATTAGTTATTTACTAAGCTACTTTTCCCTATTCATGCGTGTGCAATATCATACAAAATAACTACACAGCAATTGACAAGACTAACAGTCCTGAGGGGGAAATTTTATTAAAATCTAAATGACACAATGTTCAGTGCAGGGTGGGGTAGAATACCGCAATGTGGGCTCTGTAACACAGGAACTTCCTGAGGTTTTACACATGGGTAGCCTCTCTGTACCAGTTCTAGATACAGTTCCAGCAAGCTAGCTCATTTACTGTACCATTAGTCTTCCCCTCCATAGACCGACAATATACACACACACGCACAAGGGCACAGGCACATGCATCCACACCAACATACATACACATTCACTAACAGAAACATACACAATAATAAACACACACACACAACATACACATATCCACCATGAGCTTGCAGTGCTATGTCAGACATTGAAACTCTACTGTAGGCCAAAGTAGGACTGGACAGCTGAAACGCCTCACCAACAGACATTTATAATGCCTGTGGAGATGAGAGGTTACTGTGTGCAAATAGCACCCGTGGCCATGTTAGGTTGTGACTGTGGACAAAGTGAAGAGAAGGAAATGTTGTTATGGACTCGCTTATCATATTCTTGCAAGCTTCATGCCCTGAGGTCAGTTTCCCCCTTGGCATAGAAGTCTCCAGAAGGAGTCCTACATCCCATGATGACTTGTTGGCAGAGATGGTGGTAACCAGAGATGGACCTAGGCCTACATGTTGCAGTAATTCAAGAGCCATACAGCTAACAGGAGAACTGTCCTTCTACACACATTGCTGGACAGTCTTTTTTATATACGCCTAGTCTTATTTCTAAATTATATACTTCTATAAAATGCTTGCAATTAAAATGTGTAGTGAGGAATGTAACCTAGTATTGTAGCTTTAGAATAGAGTACATGGAATATGGCATCTGTCAAGACTGGCAAATGTCCAGAAGGCAGGAATTGGTAAGCAACGTTTGTGCTTTCTTGGGGAGTAGTTAAAAAAAACTGCTTCTTCTTTCATGCATCTCAGATGAAACCACTGTTTGCACAAACTCAAATGCCAGAATAAGGTGATGTGTCCAACAGACATGCAACCTTTAGGACACAAAAGTAGCACATGCAGACCATATATACTTACGCTTTATTTTTAGAGTTGGCTTGGTGCATACTGTAGCTTGCAGCTCTTTAACCTAGTACATAAGATGCAGTCGTTGGTAAATTAAGTTACAATCGCGAAAATGAATAGTCTACTTTATAAGCAAACACCGAATGAAAGCTTTATACAGCCTGGATAAACTTGTTTTGGGCTGACTTAACATTATGATATAACTTATGAAGAATCTATAAGTCATACTGCTTGCCTCTTCTTTTGCAGCTTTCAAGCCTTCAGGAAATATGTTGATGCCACATTTTTTGCTTTCGATCATCATTCCAAAGCTAATCGAAAATCTCTACAAATAGTAGCCTACAGCGCCGTATATTAGTTTTATTTATGGGCTATTCCAGTAGTTACAGCAGTGAATAGGACTATTTCTGTCTACAACACGTTGCGGGCATGAGTCTATTTTTACATCGCTGCAGAGTAACTGTATCTAGCTAAAAAGGAAAGACAAAGTTATATAACGGCGTGCCACACAGTGAACTTTTGTACCGTGCAACTGCAAAGTTATGTCATCCAATGGCTGACACTCCACTATGTGCTCCCCAGCTATTTCAGCCAACACGGTGCAAGGTTTAAGGAAGGGGTGTTAACAAATTCAGCGACTACCCATTCACGGGGGCGGGACCATTTACGCTCACAAACACTTATTGGTCATACGTGGCATCACTCAGGGGTATTGGCAAGTCATTGGCCATTTGATTCTTCTTTCTACTGAAACTTTGTGAGAGGGTGTGCGTTCTTCCGAAGTTGGGGCAGGCCAAGTATTCGGTTGTTCCGTGGCAGGAGCCGTGGCGTATTTCTGCAACTTTGTCCGGACTCAGGTAACGAACAAAGGTCTATATTTCATTATTTGTTGGTGGCATTTTGGACACTTTCCACCTAGAGAAAGAATTAAATTGGAAACTTTTTCCCGCAGTTGAAAGATGGCAGAAAGTGAACTAGTATCCTCAACAACTCCGATGGAAGAACTGGACAAACTTCATGACCACGGAATGGATGATTTCAACGAGGCCATAGCTAAAGACGTTGTCTACGTAGACGATATTGTAGATTTAGTTGGTGGAGCACAGGATGCAATTGACAGGCACAAGGCCACTTCGTCACACGCAGAGGTTATCCCTAAAGAATTTACGGAAATTTCCTCAACTCCAGACCACGAGCCCATGCTACTCACGGAGCCTGAGCCTGTGGTAGTACCGGAGCCTGTGGTAGTACCGGAGCCTGTGGTAGTACCGGAGCCTGTGGTAGTACCGGAGCCTGTGGTAGTGCCTGAGGTAGTGGTAGTGCCTGAGGTAGTGGTAGTGCCTGAGGTAGTGGTAGTGCCTGAGGTAGTGCCAGAGCCTGAGGTAGTGCCAGAGCCTAAGGTAGTGCCAGAGCCAGAGATAGCGCCACCGACCACCGTAGTAGAGGATGCCACGGAACAACTGACAAAAGAGGCTATTCCAGATTCCACTGTTGCGGATAAAGAACCGGAGGAGGTCGCACATATTATACAACATACGGAGCCTGTTCCAGAACCAGAGCCTATTCCAGAGCCCGTACCCGAGCCTGCCCCGGAGCCCGTCATCGAGCCAGCGGAACCTCCGAAAGCCGTTCAGGAGGAAGACCTTCTCCCCAAAGCGGCTCCGGAGAAAGAAGAAGCTGCAGCACACCCACCACCAGCATCATGTGAGTAGATAGCTAGGCGAGAATATCACTTTAAATTAAATGCATTCGCCGTGGTGTTTCTTAACTTACTTATACATGTTTTTTTGTCAAATATTCAAGATGAATGTTGCTGCGGAATTACATTTATTTGATGTATAGATATTGTGTAGCCTTGCTTAACCAAACGTTGGCTAGCTAACGATGTATTTCCAATTTTGCTAAGCGGAGTTAGCTGGCTAGCTAATTTGGTGATGATGTTGGTAGCCAAATATCGATGATGACGAGTATGTTCCAACATATTATTATATTTAGCTAACGTTAGTGTGTATGAAAGGTTAGTAAAATGTATTGAAGCGAGCTGGCTAACGTTATTAGCCCCGAAGATGATGCGGCCCACCTGTTTTGACAGACTGACACGAGGACGCCTAGTAGTGAGCCGTCTTTAACGCACTATCTGAAATAAATACGTGTTACTGTAAAGGATGTGTAAAAGTGACACTTTTCATACACCAGTATGTGTTTAGTGTATTTCAAATAAGATTTCATTTTACATGTGGCTTATTGGAGGCGTCCATCCGACTTGTACCTGGCTTATGGTCGTCTCGCTAGCTTGCTGCGGCGGTAGGCTATGTTCCGAGATGGGTTCGATGATTAGTCAGAACAAAGGAATCTGGTCTAAAGTGAACATCCACTCCCTTCCTGCGTTTCAGATAGCTTACTGAACGAAGCCAAACATTTTCTCTCTGCCATTTCCATGCCAGCTACGACAATAGCTCCTTATGCGGTTTTAGCATTGCTATAGCTGTACCAGTCAACCATTGCCAATTGTCTGGGGTTGTATTCATTTTATTCAGGTTACATTTTATTTTGGGCGTGTCAGTCAGAGCTATGTTGATTGAGGAAGTGCAGTACCGTTACACACTTTAACTGTTCTAAAGTGCCTCTTTTGCTGAGATAGATAATGATTTTGCCGGAGTCAGGGTGGGGTTGGGAGTGGAAGACAGACCAGAGCATCACAAAGAACTGGGTTGACCGACAGGCCATTTAATCGCTCAGGGTTTGGGGAGGGGGTTGCTGCTGTTGCTCGCAATCTTATTTTTGGTGCCTGCATCTTTCTCCCACGGCCTGTAATTTAGGTGGAGGCTGTTGCATGGATGAGAGATGGGCTTCTGGCCCTGGAAGTATGTTAGCAGGCCCTGTGTGTGCCTGGCTACCCACTCTGTTTTGCTGTGTTGTATACTGTATCCAAGGAAGGAGTCGAGGAGCCCTGCCCCTTAACAAGCTGCTCATGGCCAGCGCAGCAGCTGCCTTTTGGCAACAAGAAGGCTGCAGTACCTACAGTATACCACAATCATGGTCTCTAGCTCTAAAAGTTTGTGCTACTGTGGTGTTTGGCTAAACTGGCCCAGTAGACCCTTTGTGGTAACAGGTTGAGCATGTTTTGCCATTACTTTGAGTGAGAGTATTGTGTACATGCATAACAGAGTGATGCAGTATTCTTGTTGTATTATGCAGTATTCAAGTCAGACTTTACCTTTGTTGAAACTTGCCATCTCATTGTGCGAGTGAGGCTATCTGTCCAACCATAAATGCATGAACTGCCAAGTCAAGTGGTACTGTTTTCACACTTGGAGTTAAGCTAATCACACACTTAGTTAATTTGATCAATTTGCTCATTGAATCTATGCCAGAGGAGTGAATGTAAAAAATATTACATTTAACCAGGATGTAGACAGTGATATGGTACAATCATGTAATGTAATTGTGAGAATATTCTGACATTGATTACTTTAGTACTGTGCGTGTGTGTGTCCGTGTTCTGTGCGGCACACCTAGAACATGTTATGTCATAGGGAGTGAGTTTGACTCAAACACAACACGTTATTTGGTTAAGATAGCAGTTGGTGAAAGATTAGCCCAGACTTGGCTAATTAGATGAGCCCAGGGGATCTTTCTTTTAGTTTACTGTTGGCCTAATGTTAATGTTTATTCAATTTTAGGGTTACTTCAACGCTGGAATGTAGACAGCAGAGGTAACTGGTCTAAATCAGATCTAATCTGCTGAATAATCATCAGATTGGAATTATCTGAAGAAATTGTTGCAATGGGAAATATTGATAACTTTTGATGTGCATAGTTTCTTTTGATCAATCAACTGATGGTACACACTGATGTGTACTGATGGTACACACTCGCTCAATCTGGCAATGACTAGTAATGGTCAGTTGTGTAGCTTTCATGATCGTTGAATCATCCAAGTTTGACTTGCGCTTTCCTTCACACAGGATATTCTGCTGCCCTACTGTAAGATAATATTCCAGTATATAAATTATGCCATGTGCACATCATGATGTCAATTTATTAGATCACCTAAGATTATTTTCCTTTTATGTGATTTTGAATGTATAGACATTCTTTCAAACTATGACTGTGTGCCTTAGGGCTATTCTCTCCTGCCGTCATAGTCTTGTTCTCCCTAGGATACAGGATCTTATACATGTCATCATCTCAATAGCATGACTTGCTTCCTGTGGACATCACTGTCACCTTAATTCTGCGTTGCATGCATTACAGCTTCTTACTCTGTATGCTCTAAAAGCTGCTCGTCTTTCTTCACAGCGAACCTATCTGCAACAGGGCACACTACTCTACCCTGGTCTATTTTGCCCAGTCCCAAATTGACTACCCTACACATTAAGTCAAATGATAGGGCAAGTGTAAGCTTTATGGTAATGCCTATACCTTGCCCCTTGTTTGGCTATCAGTCTATCACTTACACTTGTCCAATGCTTTCACATGGTATCAGCGGGTCCTTAAAAAGTCTTAAATTAATTTAACTAAATAAAAGGCCTTAAGTCTTAAATTCATTACTCAAAGGTCTTTAAAAAAATCACCTGGCAGAGAAGCCTATTTCTTATTACACTCCATTTGTGTTGTATGGAGGTGTGGTTAAAGAATGGATGATTGGATGAGGATTTGTGATTTACTTCATGAATGTAAGGGGTTTTTCACATCCTTATATCGACAACTCAACAAACCTCAAAACAAACCAATCTCATAGTTCTACACAAAGCGAGGCCTGTGTACTTTGGTATCACAAAATCGCTATTACCAGCTAAACTCATTCTTCCATGCATTTGTCACATTGTAGAATTTTGAAATGTGCAAAAACGGCATCACAAGCAAGAGAAAGATATTTACATTATTTCATGATAATCTGACCAAATGAGAGAGCAGAGTGCTGGTACTGTGGGTTATGTGGGGTGAGGGGGTGCCGACAACACAGTTAGAGAACAGAGCACAATGGTAATCATGTGAGACAGTCATTTATTTTATGAAAGGCTCGCATAGCCTAATTTAAGAGAATCACAACTTAATAGTCAATATACTGTAGCACATAAACCCCTGCTCCCAAAGAACCATCCACTAAGATCCAGAAATATCAGTAAATGACAGGAAATTAGACTAATGTTGGAATCTGAAATTTACATGCACATAGGCAAGGCAAGTTTATTTGTATAGCACATTTCAGCAACAAGGCAATTCTAAGTGCTTTAAATGAGACATTAAAAGCATTAAGACAAAGTGCAACACATAAGGTCATAAAACGAAATGCAAAAAAATACACTCTTTATACTTTCTTTATACATACTGCCCCATCCATCCACCACTGGTGCAGTAGATTACCTAGATAAAGGTTGCCTTGTAATTTGTTTTTAAATTAAAGGTGAAACCTAATATGATTAACCTTTTTGAAATTTGACTCATCTCTGCAGAGTGCTATCTTTTATCAATCTTATTTTATAACCATTACCTTTCATATCTGGAAAAACATGTTTTATTTTTGCTGACTTCTACAGCATATGACCTGACCTGCTAGCGGTGTCACAAATGAGGAACTAGCAAAATAAAATCTGAGCAAGGACCCCCGTTCAGTCCTTTTCAAGATAATCTAATAATTTTGTTCACCAAAATGATTAAATAGGCATTTACAAATAACGTTAGGCTAATCATATAATCTGCAGATTTTACTCTTAAAATATATCAGCAGCTCTTGGGCATTAAGTTAAGTCTAACTGACTTCAATAAATTAGGTCTTAAATTGCATTCCAAGTGGCATTAAAACGTCTTAAATTTAACTTGCTGAAACCTGCAGATAACCTGTTTTCGAAGTACAGAGCATAGGGTCCGTAGATTGATTTGGGATAGGGCTATTCTCTTCAGTTGATATTAACTATTTCACTCTTTCTTTCAGATGAACCTTTTCCTCCTTCTGCTCCGTCTCAACTTCTGATGCAATTCCCTACAGGCAAGTTCTCTCTGCCGGCTGTGTCTCCTAAATCTTCCAACCCTGCATCTTCTTGTTCAGTTCACAGCTTTTATACCTCAATTAGTTTTGAATGTCTGGTTCTGAAATGCATGGTTTGTCGATTAGCTGTCATTTGCATTTCAGAGTAGTTTTAAACCAGTTTGATACTCATAACAATCTCTTGTTTGTGTGACAGTGTATTGTGAATCCCTGTGATTGTGGTCCCTTCGAACAGAAGACTAGATTTAATAATAACTAATTGGTGGCATTTGTTTGAGTGATGGTTCCCTGCAGTGATTGCGCTTATGTTTAGCCTTTCGATTTGGTTTAAATAATTCAGAATTTTGAATTCCAAAACTTTTCAAAACTATGACTAAGGCAATTTTTCGATATTGCAGATGGTTAATCAATTAGTTTAAATCTCTGTTGGGAAATCACCATCTCACCTGACTGCTGGCACTGCAGCATGCCAGGCATGTTACATAGGCACTGACTGAAGGAATGGAGTGTGTCTTGATGTATTGCATTTTCCCCTCTTTACTTAAGCACTTGGGCAGAGGGGTGATTGCCCTGCTCCCATCTCTCCTCTTTCTCCTCTACACTCTCCCGACTCCCTGGAGGAGCTCTCTCTGTCTGAGAGTCCCAACCAGCCCCCTACCACAGCGTCTGCTCCATTCAGGCCTTCTCCAGAGCCTCCCAAGGTTTTGTCCAGTGATATGCCTTGGAGAGGTGAAGAGGAGGGTAATGCCAGATTTGGCCATAGTAAGAATGATCAGGATGTTGCAAAAGGCATTGAGTCTGATACCATCCGTTTTGAGTTAGAAGCAGACCCATATTGTAGCTCAGTGAGAGATCTAGGGCCCGAGTCTCTGCGTGAAGACAGCGGAGTGTCATTTTCCCCTGAAGAGAAGCATAGTTCAGGCATGTCTACTTCTCCCTCTCAGTCTCCTATTTCACCCCAGATGGTCCCTGAATCTCACATTGCACCTGCCTCCTCTAACCCAACAGAGCACTGGGATTCTCCATTTCTAGCCTCTCAAGACAACTCCAGGGCCTCCATGGATACTTTCTCTAAGGACACAGCCCACATTGGCTCGTCTGGGATCGAGCCAGACATGCTTAGTCGATCAGATGATGACTTGATGTTTGAGGTGAAGAAGAATCCATTCCAGGGCTTTTCCCCAGTGGCTGATGCTGGGTTTTCTCATTTCGGGGATAGCAATTCTGACAGCAGGGCATCCAAAATGTCTGAGAGTCCCACTCCAGACCTGGTCCAGTACGGCCAGGGTGGTGACTCTCAAGATAGCCCTCCCTCTTTTTATGACGAGACCAAAACATATGAGTCTGTCAAATTCGCTGCCGACTCGCTCATGCAGCCATTGGGCCAGTTCTCCTTGGCCCCCAAGGAGGGTGAGGACTCTGCTCTTCTCCCCGACATCTTAAAGTCATCCCCACTGAATCCAGAAAAGTTGGACTCAGGGTCCTCTGAAGGAAGCCCTGAAGGAAGCCCTGAACAAAGCCCTGTTCTTGAGCGCAAGCTGTTGGATTCACCCAACATCCCCTTCAGCCTGTCGGCCACAAACCCGTTTGCATTTGAATCCAAAGTTTCTCTGCTGAAGGAGATGGCTGAGGAGACGGAGGCAAAATCAGCCACAAAGGATGAAGATGATAACGGCTTTGGGGCTTTTGACCTTGTGAAAGAGGCGGAGACCACACCCCTGAACAAGGAGGAGCTGGTCCAGGTAGAGCAGAAAGACTGGTTTTCCAGTCACGATTCCTCCAAAATGGCCAACAAGCTTGAGCCACTCAATTTCCAGAGCCGGAAGGACCAGGAAGATTCTGATTCTGAGAGCCCCACCGCCGATTCCCTGTCACCTGTGCTGGAGGCCATGGCCAAGAATCCTGCCATCTTCCAGGTGGAGATGGAGAATAACACATGGGTGGAGGAGGCAGACGAAGGAGAAGAGGTCTCTGAGCCGGAGATCTCCTCTGAGGAATTTGAGTTTATCGAGAGGCCACCTCGAGGTGTGATTGATGAGTTTCTGGAGGCACTGGATAACTCCAAGTTTGCCAAGGGTCCAGAGCTTGGTATGGATGATGATCTCATCTTTGGGCAGAAGGAGATGGCTCCTACAAATGTGTCTTCAATGGTCCATGAAGAAGAAGCTCCTAGCTCCCAGGCCTCTTATCTCCTCCTTACCCAGCCCCCAGCCAAGGCCTCCCCCCAGAAGGCCAAGGCTAACCTGGAGAAGGCAGACATCAAAGAGCCTCCATCCCAGGCACCGCTCCTCCACTCCCCTGTTCTCAAACCTGAGACGCTCTCTATGGACACAGTGGCTCCCAAACCTGCTCAGATGCCCAACTTGAGCACCAAAGCAGGTAATGTCTGGCATGGAAGGTCCCTATCTTTCTCATTGGTGGTTCATCTTCATCATCCCATTCTCTTGATTGTCCTCCCTTACCAACCACCATCCATTTTTGTTTCTTTTGGTTCCTTCCACATTCACTTCTACTTTTACATCAACCTTTCTTCTTTGCATTGTTCCTTTTGCATTTTTAGTTGACTTGTGTGTTTTGAGTTTGGTGTGTTGTGTGATTCTTTTTGTTTATTTTGTGTGTTTGCATGAGGGCCGTATTCTTTTCATTATCAGTTGTCCATTGTCAGTAGAATGGTTTAGCATTCCAGTTCCATCATACTGTTAATGTTGTATAATACTACCTTTTCAATTTGATGTGGTAAGTGTGCTTAGATTTTTTCATGATTTTCCTAGATTCAGAAATGTCTTGCATAAAACACAACCCACCAGTGGCACATAAAGGGGGAGAGATTCTTTCAGCTTGCGTTGAAAGTGAATTGGCTACATGGTGGGCAACATGTGCACACTTGGGGATATAAGGGTTGAGATTTGGGACTCAGGATCCACTCGGCTTCACCTTTTCCCAAGAGGGTGGGGTGTTGGGCAGGTCCAACTCTGTGCCCCCTCCCCCCCTAGTGGGTTTGAATCGCCCTGAGTGCTTTTGCTCTGTCGAATTAGATTACCTCAGTGTGCAGTCTGGTTTTAGCTAGACTAGAAATAACTAGAGATGGAAACCCTGTAACTCAACACCACCTTACAGAAGCCACCGCCTTCTAGCCGTTAGCCATACCCTGTTCTGAATTCCACACCTAGACTACTTTTTGCTGTGTTCTCTGCCCGAGGACTAGTTTTCATGTGAAATATGCATAATTTTATTTTATTTAATAGTGGAGTTAAAGCCCTAGGCCTGTGATTAAGCAAGTCTGGTATATGAGACTTTTTGAAACTGATTTATTACCTGTCATTTAGTTATTTTACCAGTGAAGAGCATAGCCTGCAGTTGATCTTTACTAATAAGTCACTCACTGTACCTGGCTGGTTGTTTCTCACGCATCTACACACCACCACACACAAAAACAGTGTGTGTGAGAGATCTCCCTAAAAGAACAGCCCCCCCCGCCCCCCCAACCCCTCCCCTGCCTGCCTGCATTGCGACATTGGCAGACGAGGAGAGCACCAAGTCAGCAAGTGTTCCCTCATCTGTTTGATTTGAGATGCAACGGTGTGATCTGAAACCTCACTGCCCTAACCTCCCCTGCTCTTACCTCCCCCTCGGGGAGATTAGAGGCAGTATGAGAACCAACTGAGATTTCTCAGGACCCACTATCGATACTCATTATCTGCGTTCTAATAACTGCACCTTTATTTTTTATTTTTTTTAATTTTTTTTTACACCGGTGAAGTGGACCTTGTACCACTCAATTTATCTACATTTCTTCAGTTCTAATTCTTTGTGTGTGTGGAAACACTTTCTTTGAGGGGACATAACTAATTTGCCAAGTCCTGAGACGTGATTGCAGTGATTGCGACAGTTATGATCATTCATTGATGATACTTTCAAGGACTGGATAAATTGCAGGCCTAGATGTAAATCATAAAGAAGGGAGTGCCCTCTACTGGACTTACGGGTCAATGACCCACTTTTCTCACTTTCTCAATCTCAACAGAATTTGACACTCAAGCGGATGGATGATTGTCTCGAGGTGTGAGGGTTTTGCTTAGACCTGTTAATTGACAAGTTACCTACAGTATGTCATTGCATTAGGTTCATTTCCGGGCTGTCTGCTTTTGGCAATGTGTCAACCTCCCACTTGCTTGAGCGAGGTATTTGTGCAGTCACAGGAGATGGTCTAGCCTAGTTTAATAGAGGTCTCCGGTATACACATTGAGTGCTCCTTTTTATAACATCAAAGCTGGTAGGTTTACTGTAGACTTTACAGAGATTGGTTGAAGTCACCCAATGACCCAGTCTCTTGACTCATCTGTGTGGGTGGCGTGGGTGGACAATGGAGGTATTTGTTGATTTGCGGAGAAGGGAGGGAGATTGTCGCTGGCAAGAGGATCTAACTGGAGGGAGGGAGGGAGGGAGGCAGAAGTTTATAGCCGCTGCGTCAGAGCATCAACCGTTCTCCGAGCAAGCAGACAGTCAGCTGACCTTAGTCCTGCAGCCTGGGAGAGTGGGAGGGAGTGTGTGTGTCTGTCTGACAGGAGTAGAGAGAGGGAGGAAGAGAGAGTGAGTGAGAGAGAAAGAGCAAGATAGGAGTGTGTGTTCACGGGAGAAAAGAGAGAGGGAGCAAGCGTGCTGCAGATATCTCTAGAGAGGAAGGTCTGGTCCCCTCCCTCCTTCGACACCTCAGTCCCCACAACCCCACCCACCTCTCCAGTCCAGCGCACCGCTTGGCTCGGCGCATGCTGCTGTCTTTCTGGAATGCCCTGCTGGTCTGTTCCGTAGTGC
The DNA here is from genome assembly GCF_949987555.1 of Borostomias antarcticus. NCBI lineage: Eukaryota > Metazoa > Chordata > Actinopteri > Stomiiformes > Stomiidae > Borostomias > Borostomias antarcticus. The sequence goes on from NC_140235.1 coordinate 5,936,282, forward strand.
AAGGAGCCTCTCGCCAAAGATAAAACATGGAGAACAATACAGAATGCCTGCCATCCTCCTCGCACTGGAAAAAAAAGGGTATCCCTGTCTTCTCTACTACTCTCTCTGGCTGCCTTTCCTAGGATCTAGGATCGTTCTACTAGCTCTGATAGACGGAACTGTACTGTAGCATACTAGCAGTAGGCTAGTTTGCTTTGGCATTATGGACAATATTTGTGGTTGTTTGCTCCTTTTTAATAGGATGGTAATTGATCCACGGATATAATAGGCTAGCTATTGGGTGATTATGGCATTGGAGGTTTTTAGTGCGATGTTTGAACTATCATTGCAACCTGTCGTGCATGTGATTTGTGAATGCATCTGCGACTGAAAATGAATTACTGATTGTTGGTTATTGGAGAAACACTGTTGAAGTGGCATTCATTTTTCTGATTCTTCTAATCTAGTTTGCAATCTGTAAATCTACTACTAACCACACCAACCATAGCAGATGAACCTTTGGACAGTACTGCTGACAAGTCTGTGCAAAGGTTCTTGCACAAGGGAAGTTGGGCTAGTGAAGTTAGCAGTTCAGTGATTGGCTGATGTGTCTCAACCATGCTAGTGAGCAAGGGGTGACTCACTGGGCAGGGGACAGAACCAGGGGCCTCTATTTTTAATACAGGGACTTAGAAACTTGGCCTCGCAAGACCATTCTGATCACACAAGCTCAAATTGTTTCTCTACACGGATCAGTCTGGCCAGGCTCAATAGAATCAGTTTGTGATCAAAATGTACTCTGGCCAATCAACGTCCTATGAAGGCCCAAGTACTGGCAGCTATGGACGTGGTTTAGGTGTGACAAACGCTGTGATGGACAGATGGTCCATCCAATCACCTGCCACGTATTTATTGAAAGTGGCTGCTCTTTTCCAAACGTTTTCCATGAATGACTCAAATGACTCACAGATGATTCTGTGTAATAAACCATCTGGTGCCTCAGGGATCCCAGGAACTGTCCCTGGCCCCTTCATCCATGCATTTGTTTTGGGATCTTGGATGGAAGATGTAAGCAAGGTTATTGATGCTTAGGGTGTACCAGGAGGTACCACTGTTTTTTGTATTCATATCTAGACTTTACAGACCTGAATAAGTGGTCGCCGGTTGTCTCTGTTCTTGGACAGGGCTTAGTTCTTCCTATCATCAACTCTGGTCCTGAGACCTTTCGTCGAGGGGACCTATCCATGTGCAGAGTCGTGCTTAAACTGGGTTGGAGTTAGAAAGAGCAAGCTGCTGATCTAAACTTTGAACTTGACCACTCTTGGCCAGGGTTCCTCTTTTATAAAACATATTTTGTGAGAATTCCAATCAAATTGAACCAGGCATCTAGCCTAAAATAGCTTTCCTATGTGATGGGACTTTGTGCAAGGGCTGTCTCAGTGGAACTCTCTGTGCTTGTCCTCACGTCTGCTGATACTCGTGTGCTACGCTTGCATCTCTTATCCGAAGATGAGGCGCAGCAATTGGCACACATTAAAACAGAGAGGCTATTGTGAGCACGAGCTCTCTGGATCCATGATGTCATTGTCAGTCTAACTGCTAGGCCTCTGCCCCATTTATCTTTACAGTGCTCCCAATAGTGAGGTATGAAGGTGTTTTACTGCTGTGCCACCATCAGACATGTTATTTTTTATTATTAGATCTTTATTTAACCAGGTAAATTGGTATTGTGATGGCATAGGGTGTACTACTAGTGTATGAGCATAGGGTGACTAAGCAGTATTGGCCCTGGCTGGGAGACAGACAGGGTGACTGTAGCAGTATGTTGTAAATCTAATGGCAAAGTCATCACAGCACTGCAGAATGAGTCACGGTTTTGACCTCTCACACACTAGGCTAATAGAATGGCTATTGCAATGGCCTAATTGCTACATAACTGCACATGGTCCGAGTTCTGTGGTCAGACTTGGGAACTACAACCTATAAAACATATCGCTCAAACGATCTCTGTGGACTTGGTCCTTGGGCACTGAAGGCTGCCCTCAGAGGAAGGACGGCATGGATGGGAGAAAAGCAGAGGATACATTTCATCAGTGGAAGCGTGTGTGTGGAAGTGTGCGTGTGTGACGAATAAACAACCTTCAGGGTCCAGTGTAATGTTTCATCTTTATGATCTAGAATCATCGATAGTGCTTATCTATGCACGTAGTGCATGGTTTTTCTAAAACGTAAATCTTATGAGGATCATATACATTATCTATAGTTATTTGTAATGTTCCAGCCGTATCTCGTTCTTGTATAAGTGTGCAAAGTTATCTAGATGACGAAAAATGCTCTGCACTGACTAGTTATGTAACACACTTTCCCCCCCATGTCCGTTCTGGGCTATCCTGTTACACATTCAGATACTGACCATCTACCGATATTCTTTAAATTGATTGACACGATGTAAACGCATTCATTACAATCACGGGTTAATTACCATGGTCCGGGGAGCCGGGGAGCCGCAGAGCTGCGCATATGAGCGGCCCTTCAATCGACAGAGCAGGAAGTGTCTGCCTCCCTCTCTCGCAGCTGAGCTAAGCGCTGGTGCTGCATGCTAGGAGGTTCAAGATGGATGCCAAACGGGGTTAGTCCTGTCAGAATATTTTGTTTACCGATCGTACCTTTGCATATATCGTTTGTTATATTGTGTCTCTGTATTAACGACTTTGCCTTAAACAAAATGTCGTAGGGAGGGTGATGGGTAGGATCGGAGCGGTGAGGCCCCGCTAGGTCAAACTGGACATTTTATCGGTGGGATAGCTAGCTAGTGCTAGCAGGCATTGATCATGACATTGAATTATTTATCGCAATTCCAATACACCTCCCTCTTTTTAGATATTTAACAACAGTATTTAGTAATGGGAGATGCACGAAAGGTCTTGATTAAAACATGGCGTGTAATTGGATGAGATCAACGGGGTTTACAATGCGTGGTCTATTTTTAGGTGGTCGTGATGCTAGCTATGCTTATTGCCATATGTAGACAGCCACATTTGAGCTGAACAAGCCCCTCTTTCACAGCACTATTAGCAACGTAAGCTAACTGTTTGTGGACAATGGGCTGCGGCGATGAGCAATAGCGTTAGCGATAACTAGCTAGCTAGACTGTCCTTCACCTACTAGCTACCCAACTAGTTGTAGCAATCGGAGCTGTGCGCCTTCACCGCCCTCAATTGCACCTTGTACTTCATACATTAGGCTGTGTAGCTAACGTTAGATAGCTGGATTGGAAATATCCAAATATCCTTCTGTTTCAACCTTCACTTAGATTTTTGGATAGCTAATGATCTCATTTTGGCAGCAACTTGTAAAATCTTATTCAGGCGTTAGGCCAATAGCTGATTCATGCTTGTTAAGCCATTTGAAATATGGTGTTCTGCCAAGTAGCAGAGTGCAGCAGTGCACGTTAGACTCCAGCAATGTCTGACTGACTGGCTTGGTTAAAACGTGTAAGTCACCACGTCTAGTAGGAAATCTCTTTCCCTTCTAATATGACCTGCTCGGAATTCCTGGTGAAACACAAGCACCGTCTGTCCTGCCCTCTACAGCTCAGCTGTCTGCAGACTCAACCAACCCCCCCCGTCCAGAGACCCTGTGCCCCTCATAGAACTGACTGGTACATTAGGCTAAGCTATACCATGACTCCTAAGGACAGACAGGCTGCTGGTGGGGATCAACCTCTGGATTTTGCTGACTGTGTGGTTGTGTTATTCCAGCAGCATGCTAAAATGTCAGCAGCTCATCGTAGCACAAAGGGAATCCTGGTTTGTAAAGTGTGGCTAGAATTCAATTCAACTGTTATTCCAGTCTCACTTAAAAGAGGTCTATATCAATTAAACAATTCCAGACTCACTTAAAAGAGGTCCATATCAATTAAACAATTCCAGACTCACTTAAAAGAGGTCCATATCAATTAAACAATAAAAAGAATAAAACATTACAAGGCAAATTACATTAAGGCATTAAAATTCCATCTGGGAGTTTACATGGAGCCTCTACAGACTTGATGAGGCTTATTCAAGGCAAAATATTTGAAAACTGTCTATATAGCAAAGGTAGACCACATCCCATCCTGAGTTCACACAGAGGGTTGTTAAAACAGAGGACACATTTCAGTTAAAATCAATGAACCTCATATTAAAGCATTGCCTCCATCTCTCTCTCCTCCTCGCTCTCATCAGTGGTGGAGCTCCTGTACTGGCGTGATGTCAAGACCACGGGCGTGGTGTTTGGCGCCAGCCTCCTGCTGCTGCTGTCCCTCACTGTGTGCAGCATCGTCAGCGTGTGCTCCTATGTGGGCCTGGCCCTCCTCTCCGTCACCATCTCCTTCAGGATATACAAGGGCATCCTGCAGGCCATTCAGAAGTCCGACGAAGGGCACCCATTCAAGTGAGTAGCCGCATTGAAGAACTGATCTAATGTCCGATCCCCTTAATCAGGACGTTTAGTGTGATAAAGGTAAAGCTTTCTGGAAATACCCCACTCAGTCCTTGCAGACCATCACTATTGCTCAGTGGTTAGGTGACCAGGGTATTGATTTGGTATTGGGTGATGTCACTCCTGGTGTAGTCGCCACCCAGGGTTGTCCCGGGGCTTGTCTGTCTAGCTGACAGAATCCCAAATTTAGATGTGCACACATGACAGCTGAGTGATCTTGGCATCTGATCTGACACACCCACACACCCTGTAGACCTGCCCTGCTGTTGGAAAAATGCACAGCCACTGAACAGATCAATATACCAAGAGTGTGTTCTAGAAAAAGCTGAGTGTTCTAGAAGAACCCAGTGCTCTAATGAAACTCGGACCGGGGTTGACTAATCCCTTGGCTCCACTGCGTCCATCAGCGTCAACTGGCTGCGTCCGTCAAAAATCAAGAAATGAGCCTCTGCGATTCTCTAACGTCGGATGCAGGCGTCGAACGCAATGGCTGCAGTGGAGACGCTGTCATTAATTACAGTGGATTCATTTCCTTAGCGTCTGATAGTTGATGGTTGACGCTGACGCTAACGGAACCAGTGAAGCCGAGCCATTAGCTGACTGTTTCAAATGAATGAATACTCTGCCTAAATGTCCAACTTGATTCACCCAGCCTTGTTTGAGGAGTTTTTATGCTTTTATTTCCAACATGGAAACTTGCCACTCACAGTATCCTCTGTCCTGGCTTTGGGCCAAAGCCTGCTTATGAGTATTTGCCACTAGTCAACCAACCACTCATTAGGATAGAATTAGCCAGACTTTTTGTAAGATTAACGGCAATGTGATTGGCAGTCAGAGTCATAACTAATCTGATTGTGGGGTGCAGCTCCTGGGTTTAGCTGTCTGGGGAAAAGCAAACCTAGAATACCAGCAAATCCCATTGTGATAAAGGAGGAGGGAATCCTCGCCCCTGGTTATTTGTCATCCGGAATTCCTGCTCATGTATTAAGTTGAATGGTGTTGCAGTACATTGCTCCCCTGTTGCATGCGGTCTTAATGCCTGTCACTGACTATGTGGTGTATTGCCACTGACACAGGCTGTACCTGGACCAGGAAGTGGCCCTGTCAGAGGATGTAGTCCATTCTTACAGCGACGTGGCCCTGGCCAGGATCAACAAGACCGTTGGTGACCTACGACGCCTTTTCCTGGTTGAAGACCTGATCGACTCCCTCAAGGTGAGAAGGGCTCCCGCTGGTGTTCTCTTGTGTAACCACTCGCTCTCTACTGTAACGTAGGCCCACGGGAGACTGCAGGTTATTCGCCTTTGAGTGATGAGAATGAAGGTCCATGTAGAGTCAGTGTGCTGTAATAGCTGGGTGAAGCAGTCAGCCTCACAGGGGGAGGAGGGTAGAACAGCCTTGTGCAGAGCAGCAGCTGTTATGAGCTGTAATACACGGCTGTCAACACCTCCCAGACTGCCCCTCCTGTCCCCCTAACCCTCTGTCCCCTGCTAAGGCCACTGTAGTCCAGCACCTAAGGCTCTCCTGCTGAGGGGGGTAGCTTAGGTCCTAAGTGGAGAGGAGGGTGTCTGCTCTGGAGGTGTTCTAGAGTCTTCTTTACAGTAAAATCATGAAACTGAAATCATGGAACTGAAGTAGAATTCATTGAACCAGTTAGAGCTGAAAAAAAAGGATCCGTTCTATGTATTTTAATTTAACACATGGCCTATCCTCAATGTTGTGAGCATTCCAACTTCCTGTTTGACCCCTTGCCTTGCTTTATATAGTGTTACAGTATGACCTTTACCAAATCCATCAGCTGGTCTAGGCTTGAGTTTGCTCCAGTGTGTCCACTACAAAGACTAAAGCCCCCAAGGCAGAGTGGGTTGGTGACCATGGATATGCCCCATTACTGTTAGGCTAGCACACCACAAGATATGTCTGGAGGCCGGTTACTAATGATTGTGTTGACATTTTGATTCCATGTGAGCGCATGATCAGCATGCTCTCTCGCATGGGAAAGCAGATCCTTTCTAGAGCACAGTGGCTACTATCTTGACCATTTAAATGGAGGCATACAGCACTCTCTAGCAACATGTATGTAAAGATCTTCTTGTACTGTATTTCAGACTGAATGTCCTCTTTCCTTTTCTCCAGTTTGCTGTCCTTATGTGGATTCTGACCTACGTCGGTGCCTTGTTCAACGGACTCACTCTCATCATCCTGGGTAAGGTTCTTAAGTACTGGAAACATGTCACCACTGGTGACCTTTTTGGCTTAAGTCTAGACATAATCACAAGGAGCTAATGCAGGGTTTCCCTATCACCTGTACCTTTGTCACGGAACCACCTCTTAGGCACTGGATCTGTTCTAAATTCTGTACTCTTGAGGCCACTTCAGCTCTGTTCCCAGTTCCAGATGGGGGCTGCCTGCTCAGAGGCAAGCTAGCAGCCCTGAGCTACCACCGAGTATTTCAGGAAACTGTGAGAGACCTGACTCATACGGACAGAGGTGTCAAAGCCTCACACTTTCTTGACATTCAAAACCATGTTGGCTGAGGTTTGTGAGAAGGCAGCATTCATTTTGGTTTATACACCCCCCCTCCCAAACCTGAGATACTAGATTCTGTAGGCCAAGGGGAATCCAATAATGTCTACCTCTTGACATTTTGTCAAGAAGAAGAGGATCAATTTCATTCAACAACTACTACTGTTCTGATCGCTAACATTGTTAGCATAAGTGAACGCAGTAGAACATGCCGAAAATTAGCATCACGGCTAGTGGACATTTCAGACTAGTGGTGAAATAAAAATATTTTCGTTTCATTATGAGAATGTGGCGGGACATAAAACTAGTTAGTTTGAGATATTGGCCCCCAAATCTTGGCTCCCAAATCATTTTACAACTTGTTTTTTTGTTCTCGTGAATATGTAGGCTACTGAACCATTACAGACACCACAAGCTGCACTGGTGTTTAGCTGCAGCTTGGCAAGTGCCATGAGACGGTGTGTTTTCAAACCTTTATTTATGCTCGAGAGGCACTGAGGTTGCCCTCATTTACAGTGACGACAAGCGACGTGTGATCCAAGATGGCGGAAGAGATGTGCTTTATTATTCCTCATTATTTATGTTTCTAAAATAATATCGCCACAGGATAAATATTACAACACTCAACACTGCAAGGCCTTTGGGTCCTGAGCAACACAACCTGACGAATGTCAGCTTCATACTAGGGATGGGACATGATCTTCGAAAAATCAAATAGGCATTAAATTATTAAAATAGATTTTATAATTTGCTAATCGTTTGTTCATCTTGTCTTATAAAAAACTAGTTGCCTTGTTTTTCGCGGCGCGAGACGAGTTTGAGTACTGTAACCTAGGATAAGTAGTAGGCGTCGTTTACGCAGCGCGTGAGGTCAGGTGAGACCGAGACTCGACCGGACCAGACATGCAGCGGCTAACGCAGCCAACGAAAAGTTGTGTGTGGAACGGCAAAACTGTCGAATGCATACTTGAGTGTACCCGCAACACCCTCGGAGAGGGTCTTTTCCGCGGCAGGACTTATCGTCAATAGACTGCGCACCTGTCTGCATCCCTACCATGTCCATATGCTCATATTTCTAAATAAAAATATGAAGAAATAGGATAGGCCCTATTGGAAAAGTCGCTCAGACGAGCAATGATGCGATTTTCGAAGAAACATCTATTTTTGCCCAGCGATTTTCGAGTAGCAGATTTGCCAAAAAGTCCCATCCCTACTTCATACGCAGCACGGTCCTCGATAACCGTGTCACACGGCAGGCTGGTGAGAGACGCGGTCTCTAGGGCTGTCGTGGTCTCTAGGGCTGTCGCGGTGAACACAACTGGGTCATATTGGGGAAGCTGCAGTGGTGTGAGCGCTGGTTTGTGTCTAGCCAGGTTTAGATCTAGCCGTGTTTATGGAATGTTTGGGACCAGCTGTTGGGAGTGGAAAGTAGTCATCCTAGTGGTTTAATAAGTAGTAAAAGACAAGTAGGCTAATCTTTCCTCTTCCTACAGGTCTGGTAGGAGCGTTCAGCGGCCCCATTGTCTATGAGAAGCATCAGGTAGGAACTCTTCGTACCTCTCATAATGACTAACTTAGTTTTCTGAACCAACGTTTATGTAAAATCTTGTGCCAAGGAGGGTCCTGAAATGTAATAACCGTGTTGTGATTTGTGTTTTCAGACACAAATCGACCATTATTTGGCCTTGGTGAACAACCAGATCAAAGACATTGTTGCAAAGTAAGACTTGTATGACGTGTATGATAAGATGTCGATTGCTGTGTATAAATAACTTGTGTATAAACGTAGAACGTGTAGAAAGTAAATTGCAAATCTAAGTAGGTTGGGTCATGGAGATATACTGTAGTGATGCTCAGTTGTGTATTGACATGCGAGTGTGTCCTGTGTTTGTCTTCTCCCGGCACAACACGATGACTAAAGCTGCTGTACCTTCTGTCTCCTCCAGGATCCAAGCCAAGGTGCCTGGATTGAAGCGCAAAGCCGAGTGAAGTAGAAGAAGAGAGGGACAGTTCGTCTGTCCTTGGAAGTCCTCTTGGGAGCGGGGGGAGGGGGGTGAAAGGATGTTGAAGAGGGGTCTGTAGTGTGACCGCACCCCTCCTCACTATTGTGTTGTCAAAAGTAAACTCTTTCCAGTTCAGAATTCCCAGTTTTCTCTGGAAGATATCCCCCGAGGTTATTTGATAATTTTTCTGTATAATTTCTTTTTTTGCCCCACCAGCTCTCTATATACCCCAATGTTGATAAAATAATAAAATGCTGTAATGCCCAACAATCTGGAAGACTAGTTTGTGTGAGAATGGTTTAAGCCCACACAGTGATCATTTGACCCCTGAGTTTTGATCTGACCACCCATGTTGTCTGAAAGGTGATTCGTTCCTGAAGCTGGTTGACTTTTTTTTCACATGCTGTTCAGACAATTGGAAACCATTTTTTTTCTCTTTTCTCTTTTTTTGTAAGGGGGGGAGGGTTGAATGGTACAATTGTGGAAAATCTGTGAGTACCTGTTGTTCTTTTGGTATGATTTAGTGGTATTTGTGATTTTACTGTTTAATTGAATACTTCCGTAGTTTCACAAAGCTTCTAGCTCTTTCAGTTGCTCTTGAGTGTGCTTGATGAGAAGTGTCATGGCGCTTGATTGAAGTCTGCATCGCTGACAGGGCAGAGGGAGCTGCTACCATAGCACTTCATGCTTCTGAGTATTTCTAGCTAGAAACATTTAGAAACTTTGCGAGATGAAAATACAAGAGCGTTTAATGAATCGTTTCTCATGTCATTGCAGCTGCCTAGTTAAACTCTGGAGGAACACGTTTACAAACATGAACTTAAGATTTTAAAAAGACAAAAAAAACTATGTGGACTCAGTATCTAAAGCTGCAAAATTATGTAACTTGGAAACTTCATGCATTGTTTGTTATGCAAGTAATTGTGAATGATACTTCATACAATTGTGATGAACTCCTCGGAGAACTGTTTGTGGAATGCATTGTGAACTATAAACAATTACCAATAAAGCTTCTCTAGATCTGTGTATGAGATGCTGCATTTTTGGGGTTCAGAACTGATGACCAGGATTTCGCCATAGAACTTCATTTAGAAGGAATGGAAACAAAAGAAGGATATGTTTGTTATACTATCCCCATTTAATCTTTTCATACTTGGCTTATAACACTTGGCTTACATTTGCACAGACTTTCACACACCATCAATCACAATAAATTGGTATAAAAACAATTATGATTGTCATTCATACAATAAAATATTTAACCTCATTCACAAAGATGTTATTTTGATTAAAAAATAAATTCATGCATTTGAGCAGTTTTTTTAGTATTTTACATTATGATACAAATAATTTGAAAACAATTGCTAGACACAATCAAAGATCCCACAATCTTGTACAAAAAATTATATTGATAAAATAAAACGTACAAACGGGACAGGATCATATAGAATTGCAGTACAGAGTACAGAGACAATATTAAGATATTTTTGCTGCCACACCGATAGTTACGTTACAATGAGACACGGGCTAAGAGACAGCAAGGCTATGTGTCAAACATCAGACATGTCAAACATCAGACAAACACGAGGACGGTGTGGGAGAGGACGGGACGGGAAAGCCTGCATAGTCAGCTTTGGAGCGACAACACCACCCACTTCTATACTCGTTTGTTTCACACTTTGATTTGAAACTCTTCATTGGATTTAATGGTGATGTGAGGCAAAATGCTGCATTTTAGTAAAGTATGTGGATATACTGTATATTATTCTTTGCATGATTACACAATGGTGAATATGGAAGAGAATTTTACCCACATTTTCCACAAGTCATTATTCAACATTTTGACATTAAAATAATCTATAGGAACAATCCGTACACTTTAATGTCTACAAACTGTGACTTGATAGAGAATAACATAAATATAAATAAATATTTTATTTTCCATAAAGAGATATTATGTACTATCTCATATACATATTACGTCATCATACTTTGGATGCTTTATGTGTAAAACCAAACAGCAGCAAAGCAATGCCCTTTTCTGCATATTGAATGAGTTAATCTTAACAATCTAATAGCACCAGACACATACAAAATAATTTCAACAGTGAGATTTCAAAAAATATAACGCAAGTAGAAATATTCATAAAGGCACTTAAGTTGGACGGTATTCAACAACAGAGAAGGCTCATTAAAATGATCACTGGCTAGATGGAACTCTTCTACACGGCAATCAATCAATATAAATCAATAAATCAGCCGCATTCATGGGTCCTTCATCACAGAAAGCGGGTGAGAATGTAAACAAACATGCAATGGTCATAATTTCTTAGAAATCCACTTTTCAGATGTTCAGACTTGAATTCTATGGTATTGCACCAAACTCCAAACCCATTTTTCTCAGTATGGTGGGGGGGAGGGGTGAAGTGCATTGCACTGCATTCTAATAATCTATCCTTCTCTCTAAAGTGTGCCCCAGTCATAAAAGCATTAGATTGGTCAAAGCATGGGTTCCACTCTCATAACCTTAGCCAATCCCTTACTTTAAAATCCATGAAGGTAAGTGGATACACACACACACCTGTGGGAGACGGCAAGATTTGGGATGGAGCCGTAGTTGCAGCATGTCAGGCAAAGCTTTGCATGTGGCCAGACACTTAAGGTGTTGGGATCAGTCCTGGGTCAAAACCACACCTCACAACCGCTCGTACTTTACCAGTGGCTCAGTGATCTAATCTGGAGTCAATGGAATAGTCCCAAAATGTCCCAGACTCCACCTGTCAGGCACTCCAGACAGGGTCGAGCAAATGGCCAAGCATTTGAAAGGACATGCAGATACTGTTTGACCCAGGGCTGGAAGGGGTCCTTGTGTGGTCCTAGCACTAGCCAGATGTTTGCTGTATCTTGATGTTGGTGTACTTGTGAGGCTCTGTTTTACTGGCATTTCCACACAAAGACACTGTGTGAGAGAGGAGGGGGAGGGGGGGTATAGAAAGAGAAAGACGAGACAAAGTCAGAGACACACTGTTGGTTCCCTAAATTTGATATTAGTATAGTAAGAAAGTATTAGAATAAAAGTGGGCAGGTTGAGTCCTACCTGCAGTCATCCCCTCCGGAGCTGATCACATACTTGTCATCATACGAGAAGCGAATGTTGGTCACATGTGCCGAGTGCCCAAAGTAACGCTTGTGTTTGGCCTGTAGAAAGAAAGATAGAAGTAGTCAAAGACAAAATCAACTTTATTTATACAGCACTGTTCATGCAAACAAATGTAGCACACAGTACTTTACAGAAAAATCAAAAACAGTTATATATAATTATAATAGTTGATAAAAATAAGATAATAAATCACGACAAATCATATATGGTAAAAGAGAATAGAAAGTAAGTAAAAATGTTAAAGTGAGTATGTAAAAAAAATAATATATATAGGTAAAACTACATGATGAAAGCGAGATTAAAAAGGTATGTCTTAAGATCTCCCTTAAAAGTTCCCATAGATTCTGGCCGGGTATTCCAGAGGCTGGGGGTGTAAAAACTGAAGGCGGCCTCCCCATGTCTCTTGGTCCTGGCTCCAGGAACCGTTAAAAGTTCAGTGCCAGAGGATCTCAGGGACCTACAGGCTGGTCTGTCACCTAGTAGTACTGTAGTCTCACACCGTCTCTACACTAACAACCACAGTGCAGTGTGACAAATCACTCACAAATTTCTCAGTGCAGGGGAAGTCAAAGAGCTTCACCAGGCCGAAATCGTCGCCAGTGACCACATTGAGGCCGGCGTGTGACACGCAGGCACAGTTGACGTCCGCCTTATCGGCGTTCCGCGGCCAGATCCCCAGCACCTCGTCTCCTAGGATACTGAGAAGAGAGAAGGAATCCTGGTGCTCAGACCGTAAACAGCACAGAACAAACTCACAGTCATGCGCTCACATAATATAGAAAGACGGTAGCAGAAGTACAGTATATAGATATACAACATTTTGTTAAAGCGAAAAGTTGGACATTTACTAGGCTAATGCTGATTCAAGTTTACATGTGCATAGTATGTTCATCGTGTAAAATGATTGATGAAGCTTCTGTGTATATTTTTTATTAAAAACATGCACTGCAAAATGTTCAATACCAACGCTGCATTTTTCCTAAACAGTATATGCAGTTAACCCACTAACCTTGAACAATGTCTAGACAGAGTTGTGTAGCAGACATCAGTATAATAATAATTACAGGACCTCCAGGGTCTTTTATTAGCCATATGGTAAATGACACACACAAACACACGTGAATGAGCGATGACACAGCTGGTAAGGAACAGGACTGAAGAGCTATCTGTCTCTATGTTTTTATATTGGGTTCCTTGCTGTGAGGCAACAGTGCAATGCCCCATACCAACATGCCACCATTGATTGACCTGTAACATTACATTGATCAATAATATAATTCTAAACCACGCCCTGTGTGCGTGCGTGCGTGTGTGTGTGTTTCTACCTGGTCCAGGTGGCCCATGTGATCCTGTCAATCACAGTCTGGTCTGTCACCATCTTCCCTGAGGGCATCTCATGCACCTGCCGCTTATAAGCTCCTGTAGACACCTGCACATACAGTCAGGAGTACATGAAACAACATAGAAACATCAATGTAATATACACAGTATACACACACACACACACACACACACACAGACTGACAGACAGACAGACAGACAGACAGACAGACAGACAGACAGACAGACAGACAGACACACACACACACACACACACACACACACACACACACACACACACACACACACACACACACACATTAACCAATAGCTACAGCTCTCTACTAGCTCTCTGCTAGTTCTCTGCTCTCTTCTTGAAGGACCATTTACATTCTACCGAATGGTCAGTGACAGTTTAATATGAAGCCATGACAATACCCCAATACTGTACTTCAAGTGGGCGGACCGTGATCTTGACCTTAACCCTCCGCCAGCGTTCCCACTCCCTCTTTCCCCTTCAAGACACATTTACACGAGCCATTAAATATAGCCGTCCAAGTCACCATCTTATTAATCTTCCCCATCATGTGCCTGTCAATGCTACATTTCAGAGCAGTGTCATATGTGCGGTGTTAGCATGTTACCATGAGAACAACAGCGCTCTGAAGTAGGGGAGTGCAGTGTACTAGGTAGGGAACTTGTAGTGTGCATACTAAGCCGCCTACTGAGATGGTTACGGAGCAGCTAACTAGAGGGGAGGTCTGGGCTATTCAAGATCCTGACCGGCCTTATATGTGTGTGTCTTTTTATAGTCAGTCACCTCCTCCACCCTCGACAGCCTTTGAAATGGATAGGAGTATCATAAGCCTCACAACTCCACCACACAGGGCACAACTCCACTCATTCACACAGT